>NW_008794603.1:783544-831623 GCF_000699145.1 Aptenodytes forsteri | reverse complement strand
CCTGGAGCACCTCCTCCCCCTCCTTCTTCCCTGACCTTGGTGTCTGCAGAGTTGTTTCTCTCACATACTCTCACCCCTCTCTTCAGCTGCAGTTGCTGTTGCACAACAACTTTTTCCCCTTCTTAAATACGTTATCCCAGAGGTGCTACCACTGTCGCTGATGGGCTTGGCCTTGGCCAGTGGCGGGTCCATCTTGGAACCGGCTGGCATGGGCTCTGTCGGACATGGGGGAAGCTTCTAGCAGCTTCTCACAGAAGCCACCCCTGTACCTCCCCCGCTACCACAGCCTTGCCACGCAAACCCAGTACAGTTAGTTAAAAAGAAAAAACAGCAACAAAACCACCGCAGAAAGCCAGATCCACTGTATTGTCCCTCTCCTCCAGGGTATGTAGGGAGTCTGCAGTTCCTCCCAACCTGTGCTGTTCTGATTCTGCCATACAGTGTCAACATAATGCACAGAATCAACGTGGAACAAATTGCAACATAAGACAAGTTTCCATATCTGTATATCCATCTGTAAATGTAAATTTTTCTTTTACTAATTTTTACATAAGTTGCAGGCCTCCTGTGCAGCAGGGCTTCTGTGCACTAGCCCTCGGTGGGGATTTTGCTGGCTGTCCCCAACCTCACAGACAGGAATGTGACGACGCAGGCTGAGTGCGAAAAACAGCGCGTAGGAGAAAGTCGCATTGTGCTTTACAAGGCCATGTTTGTCTGTTTTCCAATATAAAACAGCTAAACAATGATGAGCAATCTTGTTTCGTACAGTATTGCTCTCTTAAACCTCTATTGTGCTGTATGTGTACTCACACACTTGGATGACTGCTAGAAAAGTTTTAGTTGAGGTCCTGACTGGTTTAAAAGCATTGGAGTGACCTCTGGTTCAGCTCTTTGGTCTGCTGTGTAACCTCTGCGTTCAGCATCAGGACGGGATCTTTAGGATCTTCAGGGCCTTTGCATACTGTGTCTTGCAGGAGGTGAAACTGCCTTGAGCATCCGAAAACCTGTATGGAAGCTTGAAGGTACCAAGTTGGGATTCCTGTTGCAGGGAGGAACTAAGAGGAGGCACAGGATGAGAGACAGACAGGGGTGAGGACAGGATGGGACAGGAGTGATCTTTTTTCCCCTGAAGTATTTCATGCTGTCCCTAGCTCTGGTATTATTCAAACTCCAGCAAACCATTCAAAATAATTGGCTGCCTCGAGGTGTGCTGCCGCTCCTGATACTTTGTCATTTTAAAGTGCCGTGGATTTTCAAAAGGAACTCTCTGTTATTGCAAAGACATTTTTCATGTTCTCAGCTGAAAACAACGTGTGCGTATGAACACAGATACTAGGGCTTTCCTCTTCAGTGGCATGTATGCTTTATTAAGCATAGTGATTGCCATGTGTGCTCAATGTCTGCTTATTCCTGGAAAGAGAGCTGTGCTCAAAATGCCCATAGCTAGTCCTTCTGTAGGAGAAGGATGCCTACAATTAGACAATGCTGCCCTGTTGTCTTGCTTAATGGATAAGGCAGAAGCTTTTTCTCTGAGCAGGGTATGTTTTCAGAAATAGCTTTCTGGGTTGTGATGGACTCTGCAGCACCCTAAATCTTTTGAAAAGAGACTGCATGTCATCTGGCTTATTGGAGCTCCTAATGGATTGATGCTTTAATTGCACAGGCTATATGAGAGAGCATTGCAAGTTATGGCTGGATAGAGAGCAATTCAGATCTGTATATTTATGGCAGTTGGAAAAAAAAATATTTGCAGCCCCACTGAGGTCTTTATTTTTTTTCCCCTTCTGAAACCATAACAGCTAAAGGTTGATATTTTCTTCGGCTCTTTTCTTCAGCGAGCAGGAAGGCTGGACCTGGCTGGCTGTTGTTTGTAGCGTGCAGGAGTAGGATGCGTGTGAACTTTTCCTCCCTAAACAGGCTGGGGCACAGAAACACCATGTTCGCTAGGAATATTTTGTTACCTTTTCCAGTCATCCAGCCACCTCAGCACGTATCTTTCAGAAGTCTCAAGTGAGCAAGTCGCCAGTCAGTGAGCAAGAGGGACTGATGATTTACCATTATTTTGTAGTTGCTGAATAAACAAACACACTGTTCTTTCTGCTTTGCCCTTTTTCCCCTAGCATTTTTGGGATTGCTTCAAACCTCAATGTTTTTATCAAAGCTGAATTATACTAATTGATGAGAGAGAAAAATGAATGAGGGAGAAAATAAATAATAAATTGCAAGAAAAATGAATTCACAGAAGCCCAAAGTAAAAAGGCTCTGAAATATGAAATGAGTCTTTCATTGCCTTGAATAATATAATTATCTAGCAAAGCCTGTTTCCTTGTCAAGTATGGTGTGCACTTGAACTCATTGCATATGCTCCCACTTCACAAAGTTCCTGTGTCTCCCAGGGGGTCGTGAGGTTGAGGTTGGGTAACAGCATGATAATTGGTCCTTTAATATTATGTGCAAATGTGAAACTGTGGACATATATGATATGCCCCAAATTATCAGCTTGCTGCTGTAAGCAGTATGAAAATGAAGAAATGAAAGGGTCTTTTTGATAACGTTTTTGTGTACAGGAAAAGATGGGGAATGTCTTCTTTCCTCTTTCTTCTCCTCTCACTTCCCTAAGACTACTAACATACTTTGGTTTTCATTGTGTGGTCAGGCAGTCAGTTATACTTCCCCAGCTACGACAAGAGCATGGATGCATCATAGTATTTAGTATTATCACATCTATTGCAGTTTCAACAAATACGAGCTGTCAGTCCAGAACTTCATTGCACTTGGTGCTGTACAGGCATGAGTATTCGTGTTAGCTTGTTGCACGATATTCTGTCAATATTGCACAATATTGCTGTCAATATTCTGATCTTCAAACAAAAATTTCAAACAACTGAAAATTAAATACAAGAAGTGATGCTTTTGTCTGTGCACAGTTTTAAAAAATAGCCAAAAGCTGGACTTCTGAGGATAACAAGGGTTATTTTTAATTTATGGACTGCTTGTGTTACAGTAGTTCCCGGAAGCCTTACTCAGGCTCTGAGTCCCATTTTGTGAGTAGAAGTCGCTTGCTGCCAGGAGTCCAGTGTAACTAGAAATGCATCTTGGCTGGTGAATGCAGAGTGCAGAAATCAAGGGTGGTATTAACAGAAGCATGAATTATGACCGGGAAGTCGGCGAGATGGCTTGAAAGGGTAAATGTGCGTACCCGGTAGCACTGTGTAGTCTTGCTCAGTGTGGGGCAGTGGTGGAGCTGAGAAAAGTAAACCTTAATCTTGCTTGGTCTTCTGCTCTGACCGAACGTGGACGCTCGCGTTCCTTGGCCCATGCTTACGGTACATTACAGAATGCCAATTTTCATTACTTACCTTGGACTGCTTTTTCTGTCCATCTTGCTGCTATTTGCAGAATCGTGCCTTGTTTTCAGTGTGATGCTGCAGTTCAGCATCACATGAGTCACAGTCCTGGGGCTGCATCTTTCAGATAAGCCACTTGCTATTTGGCATAACTTGCAAGAGAAGGGATCATGCGGATGTGATTGTACCAACCCGTATCATTTGGCATACAGGCAGTGATTAGTATTGAAGAGCAGCCTGGGGTAGCCTTGCAGTATCAGCTACTTCGGTTAAGACTACTTTGTTCTGACAGCATTAAATAGGTCAGTGCTCAAACATGTACCACTAAAAGCTAGTATGGGAAACTGTACATCCAGCATAGGTATCTATTTCTATTAAATTCCCTTACAGAGCTACACTGGATCATATCCAGAGGACTTGAATAAATATATAGACGTGAGCCTGTGCACTTTTTGTTCACCATTTCTCCATACAGATAATTTCTGCAATCCACCTACGTGCGTGATGCTGGTATCTGTCCTGTCGGTGATGTGTTCTGTGCCTTGTTCTCATACACCTTTCAGTACATAGAAAATTAAGGGGGAAATGACATGGTCAGAGAGCACGTGGGTGAGGAACAGTGTCTGCTACTCTCGATGACAGCAGTAGTGGCTTTGTCTCAGGCTTCAGGCATGCCAGGATGTGATGCATTCCTGTTGCGGTGTCTTACGCCAGGTAGAACTAAAATCTTGGAAAGAAGCCCATTCCTACTGCAGTATATTATTTGTATTTATCATTATGCCTTTTGATTTATTACTTGGACAGTGTGATTACTTTTCCTTCTTCCTTTCTGCTGCTATTGAAGCTTTGTTGTCTGTAAGTAAAAAATGTGATGATCAGCAGCTATAAAGCATTTTGTATCTTCAGAGTGTTTAGTGGACAATAAATGATAAGCTGTTCTTCTCTACCACAAAGTTGGTCTGTCTTTGCAACTCGTAGTTTTTTTTCTTCTTTTCTTTTTTTTCTTTTTTGTCATTGCTTTGAACGATGCGGGCTCAGGTATGGAGGACAGGCAGTAATTTTAGGGCTAGAATATTTGACCATATAAATCCAGTCTCCCACTGATAGACTTCCCCTTCAGTTGCTGAACAGAGATGTAGGTTGGAACAGTAGGTTATGCAGGGGGGTGTCCTGCTACCCATTTCGCCTAGGTGTGATGAGTTGGCATGCTTTGCACTCTCACTTTTGATCAGGGAAGAAATGCTTTTATGCCTCTGTTGGTGATGCATTCGGTAGCTGAAGTTTTAATCTTGCCCTCAAGATGGGCAGAGAGGGATAACTGGCAGCCACTGAGCAGCCCGAGAGGTGTCTTTGGTGCACACCTAGCCAAGTGCTGTGGCTGGTGAGTTCCCTGGTCTCTGCTACATCCCAAAGGAAGCAGAAGGAAGAGCAGCATGTCTAGCTTCCGAGCTAAGAAAAGCTTGTGCTGCTGCCAGCAGCTAATGCTATTTTTCAGCCTGTTGATGTTAGACTTGTTCCAGCTCAGGACCCCAAACGCGTGTGTCTCTGCAGACACCCCGTTGCTGAGAGGCACGCTGCCCTTTCCAGCTCACCTTGGTGCGTAGGGTGCAGAGTGGCCGGCTGCCCCGGGAAGGAATTTTTCTGGTCTGTTAAGATCATAGTTGTGTGTTAGCTCACGTTAGGCGAATCCTGTTCTTGACATAGAGGAAATCTGCCCTCCCTAGTGACAGTACCATGCTTATGGCCAAGTTATGAGTATGTAACAAGAAGAGACAATATGCTCATCAGTGGTTCATTGCCAGAAGTCTTCTAATGGACATGTATTCACATCAATATTTAAGGATATGTTAGTTTATATGGAGAGTAAGAACATTGACTTCTATGGTAGATTACGTAGAATATGTGTCCCTGTGCTGCAGGATATAAATCAATTTAAGGAAAAAAAATTGAAAGATATAATGCTGTAGAGTGGCTCTTTTGGAACATGTATAGAGTTACAGATTCTGGAGCTCTATAGAGATATAAATATACAGATAGATATGTCTTCAATTTCTTGCTAGAAATGTGATGACTTAGAAATTATTTGTTACACTGGTTATATAATACAATACAGCATATGTAGTCCAACACATTACTCCTTTCCCTTATTTAAAAACAGAAACAGTGTCCCTTAGCAGTGGTCATACGTTGCTGTATATTCCTCCTACTGAGTACAGTACTGGGGCCGGATCCTTCTGCAGCTGTGCGTTATCCTGATCCTTTTGAAGTTCTCTTTTTTTATGGTAGTGGGGTTTTTTGTAGTTATTTTTCCTAAGACGTGCAAAATATGTAGGTTAAAAAGTTAGACTACAATGCAAACTATGTGCAGCTCTTTACGCTAAACTTTATATACTGACTTTTGTAGCAGCCATTACCAGCACAGCTGCGTGCTGTGATACAGAACCTGGGGAGTGTGTGATTGCTGCACGTCACCTGCAGCCAGTGCAGAGCGTCGGGCTGGGGAGGGTGAAATGCAGACCTCTCCTGTGCTGGGAGCAGACTAACGACCCAAGCACAAGTTAGTCAAATGCTGTATTGAACAGAACAGGATTCTGCAAGGCCGGACTCTGGCTTAAGCAAAGGCCATAATTCACCAGACAGACATATTAATTTATTAGTCAAAATTCCATTTGCTTGGGAAATGGCTCAATAAGGGACATATATTTCCTGTTCAACATTTACCTTGAGTGGAAAGTTAGACCTAGACTTTAGGATTTTGAGATCTTTGTAGGAGTTTCCTCCTATAGTGAAAATTTACTTCCCCTTTTGTGTGAATGCCCAGTCGTACACACCTCCATCAGTGGTGCTCCTTGAAGTCTAGGTTCAAGTCCTAGTCTTGCTAGGCTTCTGGGTCATTAGAATAAAATAGAGTAGAATAGACTATTTCAGTTGGAAGGGACCTACAGTGAGTCGAGTGTTTGAGGTTTTGGAGAGGGGGGGATTGGTATGTCAGATTCATCATGAGTAAACATTCCCTTTACTTTACCTTACCTGTTTTGCAAGATTAAACCCCTGTCTTTCAGTTGGCTCCATGCAAACATAAAGATCAGCTGTGTAGGATGCTGGAGTCAGGTTGCTTTATAAAAAGAAGAGAGGAGCCACTTGCACACTTCAAATGTTGCCAGGCATCCTGACTAATGTCCCAGACAAAAAAAATCTAACTCTGGCAGTACCTAATTTCCTCCTGTATAGTCTGTTGCATTCTGCTTCTGCTTGTATGTGCTGTTTTCGTTTCCTATCATTGTATAGCTTTTGTGTTGCCCTGTTGAGGAGCTTTTAATAATGTGACTTTTGCCGCTTTGTTTTCCTGCTTGAAGCACAGAATAAAGCTTTGTGTGAGTGGCACCCATGGCAGGGGTGAAAGTACTTACACAATGGTACTGTATTTACAGGGAGGGGTGATTCTAACCAAGCTTTATAATACCTTAATTATATTTTATGTGACCTAGCCCGTGACAATCTCGAATCTAAGGTTGTCAAACAGGGTTTAAATATTATGAAGATTTCTGGACAGTGCCCACAGCTGAGCTGTATTTCACTGTGTCAGTAAGAAAGTAAAGAGATTCTGTAAAAGTGGAGAGAGAGGTTTTTCTTGGGATTTTTGTCTTTGGCTTAGTGCACCTGATCAGTAAAGCCAGATTATTTCTCTGCTAAGTTCTGCAGATTTTTTGTGCTAGCAACAATATGTAAAGCCCACTCAAAGAAATTAAGAAACAAATATTTTAAAAGTATTTTATGAAGCTGACTGGGGAGGGGGTTTCTCTTTCTTACATATGTTTTCTTAGTGACATGAATTTAATTTCAGGGCTCAGCAGATTCGTACACAAGCAGACCCTCAGACTCTGATGTCTCTTTGGAAGAAGATAGGGAAGCAATCCGCCAAGAAAGAGAACAACAAGCAGCTATACAACTTGAAAGGGCGAAGGTGTGTTCTTTTCAACTTTAATAATAACTAAGTTATGTGGCATTTATCTTTTGCCTAGTGTTAAAATTCACACTGTTTGTTTTATAACGATGATGCAATCTTTTGAAATAGTTTGGCAATTGAGTCAAATTACCTGCAGACAAGACATTTGGGGGAATATAGTGTAAATATTCTCATATAAATGGGGATCTTTTCTAGTGACCTGAACTCTGCTGGCTTGTGTGAAATTATTAGCTCTGAATTTTGATGTATTTGGCAAATGTTCTCTGCTAGGTTTTCAGTAATTTGATACAACAAATGAATTCTTCATTCAGAAAACTTTCCACTGTTTGTGATGTGTGTTTCTATTTGTAGTCCAAACCAGTAGCGTTTGCTGTTAAGACTAATGTGAGTTACTGTGGAGCTCTGGATGAAGATGTTCCTGTCCCAAGCACTGCCATCTCTTTTGATGCCAAGGACTTCCTACACATTAAAGAGGTAAAACCAAGAAGTAGTAAAAGGGAATATGAAAGGGAATCTTTTTACATGCCAAGGATCGCGATTTGAGCAGTCAGGCTGAGCCATACCAGATTAAAAAGAGAGCCAAGAGCTGAGTGGAGGCAGGAGAGCACAGCACATCGCCTGATTGGTGATGATGTAGTGATACTTCAGCTTTTTTAGAGTTCTGGCACCCTGGGGTGGTTATCTTGCACATTTTTAATGCTTGATGTTACCAACTTGTTGGATTTTCATGTCACAGGAAGGAAATAACATCTTGCTATATTTTAAATACCCTTCAACACGGTAGATTCAGATTCTTTTCATCAGACGAAGTTTGTGATGGAGCAGAGATTAAGTGATCTATTGATCAAAAAGTGAAGTAGCACCAAGTTACACCAGGTCTTCATAAAGCACCAGATAGGCTTGTAAGGGAGGAAATAAGACTTAGAATAATATGATAAGAAAAGAAAATATTGAAGAGGACAGATACAAAAATAAGGAAAAAGGAATGGGAATAAATGGGCCCTGAATATGGCATTGGTAGAGAAAAATACGTTTTATTGCATGTTGAGCATATTTTCTGCAATTCTTTGTCTGAAGTGAGCCCTCCAAATTTGCATAAACCCCTGTTGTTTTGTGGATTTGTACATAGGCTTGCAGTCTGCAAAAACATTTTTTCATCTCTGCATTCTGGATTTATTTTAGGGTGTTCAGTACTCATTTGTCTCTCTCTTTGGACACATGTCCGTCATTGCTCCAGAGCACTGATCTCCCATAGACTGAGCACATCTAGGAGGAAAACACCTGCTTCTGCACCTCTAGAGGCAGAGATTGACAGTAGAACAGGGGGTTTTGCTGTTCTTTCTCTGTGAGAAGGACACAGGAGAGGCAGTTGATTCCCTTGTTCCATTTTCTCCATTTGCTGCAAACAGATGGAAGTTTGATGGGGATTTTTTTATTTGTTTCTTTCGCGTGTTTCTATTTTTTTAATATTTGTGTGGAACAGTGCTTAAATCCCTACTGAGGAAGGGGAGCGCTGAATCTGAATCTGCCTATCTCTGCATGCAGAATTGGTTGTCCCTCCTCTTTGTTCCCCAAGAATGTGTTCTGTCCTGTCTAGCACCACACCTGAACTCGCTTGATGTACGCCACCTTCTAACCCTGCTTCCCATCAGGAAAAGGTCCTTTGCTAGCACTCAAAGTTGAATGCAGGCAGCTACATCTATTAGAGCACTCAGATCACTTTCTCAGCTACCTTCCCCGACATTTTCCCATCCACAGCTGAAATGTACCCTACCTGGCATACTGTCTTTCTAGTGTACACTGTCCTGTGGAACCATTCGGGTACCTCAGTGCATCACCATTAAAACAAGTATTTGATCTTGGTTTTCCCAGGATGTGGCTGACTTTATTGTCAGGCCAGCAATTGAATTTAATGTGCTAAGCTCCTGTTCTGCTGCCCAGTACGTTTTTCCAGAGAAGTGTCCCAAGTCCATATGTTGGCATTCTGTGAGTTTTCTTCCAAGATCTAAATGACCAGGATTGCATTGCCACTAAACCGTAAGCCATCTGGCTTACTGGTATTTGTCAGCTCTGCTAAGGGTTTAGCATAGTTTCTTTGTTAGCACTGAAACTTTCAGCTTGGCTGAAGCTGTGGCTGTAACTCCGTAGGATTTCAGGAATGGTTCCCCACGCTGGAGTCTGTAGCTGCATGGAAAAAGGCTTTGCAGAATTTGTTTTTCAATGATCTGGCAGGCTTGCTTGGACTAGAACAAGCATGGTTCCAGATTTTAGAATAACGCTAAACTAGGTAAGCAGTAAGGTCAGCCTGCTGACAGGATGAAACATCAGCAGTAACTGATGAGTTGCTATATTGAGAATGTGTCCTGTATGTCTCATCTGTCTCCTACAAGACTATACGTGAAGCGGCAACAATTCCTGACAATGCAGAAGAAATCATGGGCATGGCAACCAATAGGAATGAACTGTTGTCCTCCCACATACTGAATGCAAAGAATAACATATGGGAGGTAATGACCTAGTGCAAATAGCCCTGCGTTCCTTGCTGCATCGTTATCATTTGTATTGTTCAGATATTCTCAGCATAACGTTGATTCTGATCTCATGTCTAGAGGCATCACTCAGAGGTCCATGACCTGCTAATGGAAGAAAGATTCCCGTGTTCGAGCCGTACATTTAGAACCAAAATAGAATGGGTTATGCTCATGGGACTCAGGTTTTACAGTGGTTTAAATCCATTGATTGATTTCACTGATTTACAACAGCAGAATGCTAGATCCTGAAGTATTTGTCTATTTTAAAGAATGTAAATAGTTCCTTCGACTTAAGCAGAAGCAACGTATTTAAAAGTAAGCTTTGCTTACTGATATTGTGTGAATCAGGGTCATAACAGGATGAAGAATAGATACTTAAAAAGTTGAAATGATAAAATAATGGAATCTCTTGCATAAATAACAGCTATATAAAGAGGACAGGTTTTCAAGATGAGGGTATAAGGACTGCATTTCCCTTAGTTGTGTATGTTAATATTTGTGTGTATGTATGGGTTAATAAAAAGGCTAATTTGTTGTTCAAAGATGTTGAGGCTCTGTATGTTTCAGAGACTTCAGTTAGGTACTGTTGTACCTTTGACAACTATGACATGGTATTTATGTGTTTCTGCAAGAACTTAAGTGCTTGAGAATATGGAACCAAGAGAACTGATCATTTTTAAGACAAGATTTCTGTGATAACTTTTTCCTCAAGGCATGCAAACAAGATTGGTACACTCGTGCTGGTCTTAATGACTTGAAAGTCTGTTGTGAAAAGTAATGTTTCTTTTGAACACTGAGGTGCCTAATGAAGCATAGCAGAGTATAAGGTTTTCAGATATTTTTCTTCAAAAGCTCTGCTGGCAGCCGGCTACAACAAACCCTTTTCCACTACGATATCCACTATGATATTGCTTTTAATCTTTCCATCATTAAAGTTAGGCCAGACTTCCAATAATGCAGAAGAACGTATGTTACTAAAGGTTAATGATAAATTTAAATTTTATATTTTCAGGTATATATTAAAGTTTCTTCCTAAAGGTGAATTTTTCTTCAACTGTCATAAATTTAAAAGTGTATGCCAACAAAGAGTTTAGCTACTTCTAGGCAGCGGCACTATAAAAGCCTCATTTGTAGAGAGGTGTTAGAGCTCTACCACAGCATTAACCAGATACGGGTTTGGTTCACTGCTGGAGCTGATAAGTTTTCTATGTTGTTTTGGATAGGTTGGTCTGTCTTTATTTTGGTTTCTAGAATGGTGTTTGTAGATCTTTTCCACCACACAAGGTTTTTGCAAAGGAATAACACATTAATAACATCCGTACAAGTACCTGGAAAGGAGGAGGGAAAAATGGTGGCAGTGGTGGTGGTGATCTTTGGTGTAGACCATTAAATTTTACAAGGAACCAATAACGATGGTTTTGATGGTGATCTGAAGGTGTTATTTTTACGTTTGACTGCTTTATATGGCCGCTGTGAGGTAGTTTGGTGGCCTTGGTTCACCAAAAATTGGTTCGTCTCATTAAATCACTGTCACACTCGGCACCTTAGTTGGTGACATCAGAGGAAAAGTCACAGCAGGATGCATTGGGGCAGTTAAGAGATAAGCCAATACTGCCACAGATAACACCGCTTTCCACTGTCCAGCTGCAGAGAAGACACCAACCTTCCAAATACTGCCTAGCACTTTTTAACTTCACTTAAATTCACACGGATTGTCCAGCATTGAGACGTCAGCGTGAGTCTGGTTTCGTTGACCAGTATGGAGTTAAGGATTGTGGATAACAGTATAAGGGAGTTTCGGACATGGAACATTTTGTACTGAAGCCAGTAACCTTTCTGTGTTCCAGAAATATAATAATGACTGGTGGATAGGAAGGCTGGTTAAGGAGGGCTGCGAGATTGGCTTTATTCCAAGCCCGCTTAGACTGGAGAATATCCGCATTCAACAGGAGCAGAAGAGAGGACGTTTCCATGGAGGGTAAGAATGCTGTAACCTTTTAAAATAATTTAAAATAATTTCTGACACCAGACAATATTTTCAAAGGTCACTTGATTCTTTTTTATTGCAGTGCATTTGGAGGAGTGTTTGATTTGGGATTCCAGATGAAAATACTTATTTGCAGAGAATAGACATGCTAGGTATTGACGATGAAAAACAAGAAAAAAATGTGTATTGACTTTAGGAAAGATCAGTAATACAGTATGAGTGGTAATGACAGAAATTTTTGAAGGGCTAGAGAGTTTTATGTCCCCATGGGTTTAAGTCAACTTGGTGCTCAAAGGCTGCCAGATTTTTTTCCCAACTGTTATGTTCTTAAGGTTGTGGGTTTTTTCTTTCTTCTCTTTCTTTCTCTCCATTTTGGCCAAAACCAGACTTTTCAAACTTTACAAGATGAGCTTTGTCGTTTGACTTCCTTTATTCTTTGTCTTTCAGCCTGACCATTCTGTGTCTCCACGCTGCTGGAGCTGGAGATTGCAAGTCCCTGGAAAAATATAAACTTGGTCACAGGTCTAGGAAGTAAAACTGATTACTCATAGTCTCAGTTCAGACACTGAAGTCACTCTTCTATTGGCTGAATACACAAAATACTTTTCTCTTTTTTTTTTTTTAATTACTACTAGCATATTATCCCACTAATTGAAAACGAAATTTAAATGTTCACACAGATAACAAGGACAACAAAACCTTTAGTACTGCAGAGTAAAGAGACATAAGCCAATTGAATCTGGACCTAATATATAGCAGTAAGAGGAGCATAATTTAGCCTGTATAGTACTGTCAGGGAATTGGCATACTAATATACTTAATCAAGGTCAGGAATCATTTCAAGTATAAGCCATCTGGGGAAATGTTTTTAGAATGATTGAACAGCATTAACTGTGCTTTTTCCAAATTGCTTTTATAATTTTTTAAAAAGCTTCAGAGGAAGCCAGTATATCTCAATGTACAGAAAGAAGATTATCTAATTCAGAGAGATGACACTAACAGAGTATTTAGGATACTGTTTCAGATACAGCATATTAGGAAAATTCTCTGCTTGTGTGAATGGGCATGACTCCACCGAATCATCAATACTTGCAAAGATTTTCTCTAATCTCACCTATGGAGAATATTAGGAATAAAATCAAGTATGAAAGAGACAGGGGAAATATTGTAAAGGATATCTATTAAGATTCTAAGTAGTCTGCATTAACACTCTTGGATTTGTATGATAAAATTAGAAGTAATGTATAATGATAAAACAGTTTATTTTTGAGCACCTTTGTTAGATATAGTTATATAGTATCTGTTCCTTAAGATTCCTTTAAAAACTGTGACTAACTGTGATACTAAGGCTCTATGTGATGAAGAAGAGTTCTCGTTTTGTCTGAGTAAGGCAGTGAAAAGTCATCTGTTAAAGAGGCTTTCTAGAGTCTAGTATATGTTCGCAAAGGATTTACGAAGTCTGGGAGTAAATAATCCCTGCTCTGGAGAGC
Source organism: Aptenodytes forsteri (assembly GCF_000699145.1). Taxonomy (NCBI): domain Eukaryota; kingdom Metazoa; phylum Chordata; class Aves; order Sphenisciformes; family Spheniscidae; genus Aptenodytes; species Aptenodytes forsteri. Next base: position 818,301 of record NW_008794603.1, on the reverse strand, counting down.
ATACGGCAAGAAAGCAAGGACAGAATACTGACTGGGACTCCTGTCCTCTTGCTGGTCAGTCTGTATGTAATGAAAAATACTAAATACTGTGCTAAAGATGTGGATTGTACCACAGGACTACGTCACCTGCAGTAATTGGTAGCTTAAACAGTCCTCTTCTTTCTGCCCTGAGCTCTCCTTCCCTCCTCCCATCTCCTCCTCAGCTGGTTGTGCAATGAGCTGAATTAGAGAGCTGACTCACCTGAACATCTTTCCCCTCCCCAAACCAGTTTCCAGTTCCAGTCTGCTGCGGTGTGATGCTGCATCACACGGGGAGAGGAGGGCAGGGCACAGGGGCAGAACTGCATGGCTGGAAGCAGGGAGGTACAGCGAATGGAAGAAGGAGCTACTTAAACCACTGTTGCTACACAACAAAAGCTATTTAAACTGCCAGTTAAGACCCCAAACCTCCCAAGAGATGTGTCTGGCTAGTTATGTATGCTGGTAGAGAGACCCAGCAAGACAGAGGAGCGCTGGGTGGGGGGATCTTGTGCAGAGCTGGGCTATGCGCTGAGTTTAGCAGATGTCTATGACTAGAGCTGCTGTGTTTCCCAGCCTACAGGTAGATCACAGAAAAGCTTTGCTCAGTCTGTAGTGGAACCTGCTTTCCCCTCGTAGCCTGTACGCAGCTCTCCAGACATGGGGGTCTACTTCATTACAGATGCTTTGGTTTCCCCATGTCCCTGCCTGGTACTCTTCACCTCTCACTTCAGAGGAAGCTTTCTTGCAGCATGAACGTGGGTGAAGACTCTCCTTTACCGTGTGATTTCTCAGGGGGCGATTTCTCATAGCTGCTGCCTGAAACCTCACACGTTTGCATCTCTGGGCACTTGGTGTTAATGGGGCTCTTTCTGATACCGTAGGAAATCGAGTGGAAATTCTTCTTCAAGTCTTGGAGAAATGGTTTCTGGCACATTTCGAGCCACACCCACTTCCACAGGTAAGAGAGAATTTTATTTAAGGAAACTCCTGCTATTTCTAATACTTCTGTTTTAAAAACCGTACATGAAAAATGCGGGTTTCCCCCCTTCGCTGACTTATTAAGACGTTTTACAGAAAAGTGCTTGCGTGCGGAGGTGGAGAAAGACAGCTATTTCTAGACACGCGGTAGTTGCTAAGGGACTGGGGAAAAATCTTGGGAAGAGTGGCAGCTGCCCCAGAATGGAATGAATGGCAGATTTAAACAGGGCTGACCAAAAGAGAGGTGCACTGAGAGAAATCGAAAGTGCATTGATAAAGGGATGTTTGTTTGCAAGTGTTACGGTTGTTATACACAGCGTGTATTTTTTAACCAAGTTCTCATTTGGTCTTTTAGCAAAACAGAAACAAAAAGTGGTAAGTAGTCCTTTCATTTTCATTTTATTTTATTCTAATACATAATTCCCAGGATTTTCTTATGGAACTTCTTTGGTTAATGATCTGAAGGGTTGTTTTCTTCTTCTAGACAGAACATGTTCCCCCATATGATGTAGTACCATCAATGAGACCTGTTGTCTTGGTGGGTCCATCACTGAAAGGCTATGAGGTATGTATTCCAGGTATTTGCAATTAGTTAATATTTTCTTATCTATAATCTTCCTTAGTACATTCGGTGTGTGTGGTCCAGTGCAACTGTTATTAATTAATTAATTGATAATTTAAAGTGATCTTAGCTTAAATAATTGTCAAAAACGCTATATAAGAACTAAGAGCGTAGTTAGCACTTTGCGCCGTTTGGGTGAGGTACCAGCTGAATTTTTTTCTACCTTGCAACAGTGCCTGTTGCTTGTGATGTCTCAGCTGAAGGGTAGGTAACATAAGTACACTGGTGCTCTCTTTGCAGTTTTACTGCTTTAAACACAGCGCGCATCCATTAATTTCAGTACAGTCATTCTTGATTAAATCACATAAGAAAAAGAGAATTTGTCTGCTACAAGAAAAAGTTGGAGCAGTCAAATTAACTAGCTAGACTTCTGTATACATGTAAAATTTTAGTCAAACTAGTACATGCTTTGAACTTAATTAGCAAAAATTTTGAAGAAGATTCCCCGTTGTTCTGCTTTTTTCACTTATAAAAACTTTACATCTTGCCATGAAACTCAGTCTTGGCGAATGAAGTAGCTGGACTACTGCGGCGTATTCAGTTTTGTTCTCCAGCACCTGCAACTGAATATGGGAACTAATGATTATTATTTCAGCATGTTTTCTTGACATTTATTTGTTTTAAGACTATTAGTATATTGAAATATATATGTAAAGAAACCTTTAACCCTTCTAAATTATTTGCCTCTGTTCAACATGGAAGTAGGTATGATAACATGCAGAACAGGACACCCATTTTTCAAGGCTGCTGCAGATTCAAATGAGCATTTAACACGTGCTAAACGAGCATGGGCTTTTAGCAGGGCATTTTAGTGAACTTAACCATCTGTTAAGTGTTTTGCTGAATTAGGAACTAAATGAACATGAACATAAAACCAGATACACTTCCTTTAGCTTAATTAATGTTGTTAGTACTTTATAGGGTATTATTAAACATATTGGAGTGGTTCTTTTTGGAAGATTACAACATGGTACCATTATTAGCATAATGCAGTGTTCTTGCATTGTTGTTTTTGTAAGAATGATTGAAAGTGTAGTTTAGCAAAGCAGGTACTTAATGTTTTACTCTCTGCCTTTTAATTTTATGGTGATGTTTCTTGACAGTCATCCATTGACTTCCGTGGTGCTGCACCACAGATTAATTTGCCTAGGGACTTTCAAGTTTGGAGGGGAGAGAGGCTGTTTGTTAATACATACCTCTACAAATATGCTGTCCTGCCTTTGTTTGAGAAAATAATATTAAACATGACATCTTGAACATATAAAGGTATATAAATGGTAACACAGAATATTAATTTCAATTGCAAACAGTGGTCTACATATCAGAAACGCATTGATCTTACTTTGCAACCTATGTGGGAAAATTCTTTTGACTGTTTTTTTTCTGACTAAATTCTGAAGGAACCATTTTGAAAGATAAACTAGGAGAAATAAACTGCCAGAGGCCTGGGGGCTTTGATTAAGTTCCTGTCTAGACTGGCAGATAATAGGTGTCAGCCTGAGTTGTCCTGAAAAGGACAAGGAGCTCATTCAATAAAGTAGATCTTGTATCTGAAGTTTTAAGCCAGTTCTAATAAAGTTACTGTAGGAAAAAAACAAATTATCTATTCAACCCAAATAGTCCCATACGCTTCTGACACGTTCTGAAGCCTGTTGGGAGTGGTATTGCTATGGAAGGTGCTGAGGTGCGCTCTCATGCTTCAGCGCAAGTCAAGACAAGAGCAGAAAGAGTGACAGCTCTCACATCCTCCGTTCCGCATTTTGGAGAATGAGTCAGAAAACTTGCAAGTATTTATTACAAAGTGTGCTGCCAAGAGCATGAAAATTAAATGATTGCTACCTATAAAAGGTATTGATTGTTGCCAGTATCCTTACCTTCTACTCACCTCTTTTCTTACTTTTGACTTCTTTTTCTCCCTGTCAATCCTCCCTGTTCAATCTTCCTCACCTCTGCAAAGGTGACAGACATGATGCAGAAAGCTCTCTTTGACTTCCTGAAGCACAGGTTTGATGGGAGGTGAGAAATACTGTCCTTTTCATGCTTTTTTCCCCCATGTGTTACTAGCATTTTAGTGATTTGTTCATTTTTTTAATGCAAGGAGGTTGATGCATGTTCAAAACTGATTTACTGGCTTTGTATCAACACTAAAATGCAGCCAGCTGTGGGGTAGCACACAGCTAACGTATTACTAGAAGTGCATGTATCTTCATATCTGCCATGTCTGTGGTAGGAGTTTTTAGGTTTAACAGAATAATTCTGCCTTAGTATCTTACCAGCCTGAAGTTACAGAAGAAATCTAGATGAAGGGTGACTGGGGCACATGGAAAGTGCCAAAATATCTTTAAAGATGGCATTACCAGGCTCAGGTTTTTAATGTTGCCCTGGGAAGCAGGCTGTGCCCCTTGTTCAGCCGGGAAGGGAACGGTGCCACCCAGTGAACAGCCCTTTCGGCAGAGCCCAACTCTGGCTTGCTGCTGGCCCTCTTTCCTCCGGAGCTCCCAAGCCACTGCTCTGCAGCCTGAGCTTGGCTGCATGTTGGGTAAATTGAACTGAGTGGATTGCTTTTTTTTTGTCAAAGAGCTGTCCAGTTCCTTTCATGTCACGGAACAGTTGAGAAAGCATGACTGCACATAAAAGTACAGTTTTATTCACAGTCATTTGGGGATATGAAAATTTCTTAACACTGGATACAATAACGCGTACTGCTGGAGCAGCTCAGCCAGCCGCTGAAGTGTGCAGACACCAAATAATAAGTGCCTCTTGGTTTTATTTTGAAATTGCTCTATTTGGGCTAGGTTCATTCCAGCACCTTTTGTGAAGTTCCAGGCTCCTTTAAAGCAAGATGTTCTTTAAATAAAACTAATCACACCCTAGCCCTGAAATAAGTATCAGAAACGGCAGATTTCAACAGAGTGCAGTAACGGTGCTTCGGATCAACACCTAAGAAAAATCAACTCTTAAATATTCTCGGTAGTCAAAAATCCTTAAAAAGGCAGTTTGAAGAAGGAAATGCTGAGAACTAAAATATAGAAAAAAGTGTGTCAGAACTTAAAAAATTGTAAGGAAGGTTCATCTTGTTCAGCTGGAACACAGAGAATATTTCCTGATGAGCTGTGAGAAGGATAATTTGGATTTCTTTGCTAGGAACATAGGCTTGGTCCATGGCATCTCTTCCTTTCCACTGGAGCTCGTCAGTAGTCGTAAGTGTCTGCTACATCTTTGGGATGTTCCGCCCTTCCTTCATCCTAGGTTGTTCAGTATATTCTAACTGTGAGAAGGAGCTTATACCATGCTAGCTAGTATATAGCAGTAAGTCAGGTTTGAAAATACCTAAAACATTGGCACTAGGGCAGTGAAAAATAATAGTGTCTGTTGTTTAGAAGAGGTGGAGCAGGATTTATGGTCAAGGTACCTTTTGGGGTGCAGCGAGGAGATGGCAGTGCTGAACTAACCCATAAACAGCTTAGACAAACTTAATGATCAACTTCTGTGCAAAATATCTCATCTTCTCCCCTATTTTTAATTGCCCAGCTCAAGTGATTTTAGCAGATTCTACAAACGTCGTGGTTGATTTAAAACCTGACAGATGAAGCACTGTACGTGGCAACCTGCAGTTAAATTTGTCATTTTTCTGAGCTGTTCGTACGTCCTGTCGGTACCTCCTCTCCCCACTCCTGAGCAGTGTGACTGCTCTGGTTCCACTGCAGCTCACTGCCTGAGCTCCGGTGCCCGTTTGCGTTAGGTGTAGGTACAGAACCGCAGCGTATGTTCCCTTCCAGCTGTTGGCATATGTCTGTCAGCGTTGCATATGCCGGCGGTAACTGAGAGTCATTGTTTTCAGTAGGAAACCATGGCAACGGGAAGTGATAAGTCATCTCCAGTTGCCACGACGTGATTGCTATGAATATATCCTTTATGAGGTATATTTTTATACCCTATATGAGAATGTACTCAGCAGAGGCCTGGTCCACGAAGATCAGCAGTGCCTAAATACAGAGAAGAAAACGTAAAGCACCCTTAGACGCACCCATTTAGGCTGCTTAATCCGATGGGAGGCAGGACTGCTCCTTGCCTTGCTCTTCTGTCTTTTCCCCCACCATGCCCTTGGTGTGCACAGAGGGGCAAAAGGGAGGGATTCTGCCTGGAGTGAGGTATTTTTTGGAAATCCTCTTGCCATTAGCAATATTGGCAACTAGATCAGGTAGAAGTGTGAAATTTCAGCATTGAAAAAGTTAAATGCCATAAGCAAGCTGATACAATTGACTTTAGCTCTGAGTAGCTTTAAAAAAATGAATTAAATTCCTTTTCAGGCACCTCCGCTGCTTCTTGGCCCTCCTGCCAACTTCTATGGCTTTGCAGTCTTTTCCTTCCCCCCTTTTTTTTCTTTTTCTCCATCTCTTCTGCAATTTTGTGACAGGTCCACATTAGCAAGAGGGAAAATGACTGTCCCAGGAGGAGCTTTTCAAAAGACTTCAGTAAGACTTGAACTAGCGGGACTCCTTCCTTACCTCTTAATACACTTGGCTTCTGTCAGCTCCTTTTGTAACTGCAACATCCTCTTCTGGCCAGTGAACTAAAGGAAAGGCTCGAGGGCTGTGTTGTGCAGACCTGCTGAAAGGAATCTGCTAAAGCTTGGCTGGCTCAAGGCATTCAGGGAATGGCTGCTGCAGAGGCGCTAACGGCATCGTTTTCTAAATACTTTGTGTTTAATCACTGTTGCATAGACCGAGCCTGACTCTATACACAGCGTAAACAAAACATAGCGAAGGCACATTTTTTTCTTAACATCTTTCAGCAACAGTGATACTTAGGATTACTTCTTACTCAGGAAGAATGAAATGCTTCTTATATCTGGCACAGTAGGTGAGCATTTGTGGTCCTTTCTGTGTTACATGTCTCTGATTCCAGCAGTCAGAGATCTAGGAGCTCCCTGAGCCAGAGGTGCCATCTGGACCACTGTGTTTTATCGTCACCTCTAGACCCATGATCCATTAATTTATCCCATTTCTTTTTTAAACTCATTTATGCTTTTGGTCTCTATTTTCTGGCAATAAATTTATTTATGTATTATGTAGAAAAATACTTGCACTTCTTTTTAACCCTCCATCTGATAATTTCACTTAGAGCTGCATAAATTCTTACGGTCTATGGAATAGCTCCTAGTCATTCCCAGCTTGCTTTCTTTTCATTATTCATGGCTCTTTGGCTCATCACAGTCCTCCTAAATGGATTTTACATGAAGTGATGATTGTGTGCTCTTTGTTTTATAACTGTTTGTCTCTTGTCAGCTCACTTGACAGATCAAGTAAAAAAATCGCCTTCCTTAAGTTAAAGAGGAGGCTCCGGCAGTACAGGTAGCTGTGGCTCCTGTTCAACTGTGAGCCAAGTCATTTAGCCCATCGGCACAGCTCCCTGTCTGGAAAAGGAGAGTGCGTGTTGGAGGACCAGTCTCCCAAAGCAAGCAGCTCTGTTCAGTGACTCACAGGCACTCAGAAATGAGTGACGTGGCCTGCTCAGATGTCCAAACATGGCCCTTCCTTACCTCTCAGCAGTGTCAGGTTTAATCAACGGTTTAACTATCTGGGAAGAGAAGTGCTGTTACTGTTATGACTCTGTTGTTCTGTATGCCCTAAGACTCACATAACTTGTAGTATTTATGGTACTGTGTAAATTCGTGTAGGAGATGACTGAGTTGGGGAGGAGAAAAGTTAACTAATGCATTAAGTAGAAAAGCAGAAACTACGTGCCAGAGTCTACAACAGCGTAGGGAATAGAAAATACTTTATAGTTATTCAGCATTTCTCTTTAGTTGTTCTTTAATGGTGACGTAACTCAGCTATAAAACATGTCTGAGTGGTATTTTACTGTATTTGCACTTTGGAATGGAATGTAGCTGTAAATCATGCACAGTGCACTGAAAATTTGATTACTGTGTTTTTGTTCTGTCCTGTGTTCTTACTCATAGGATATCAATAACTAGAGTGACAGCTGACATTTCTCTTGCTAAGAGGTCTGTTCTAAATAATCCAAGCAAGAGGGCAATAATTGAGCGGTCAAATACAAGATCCAGTTTAGGTAAGACATTGACACAGATGTAATTCTGAACATGGTTACATGCTGGAGGAAAGTGACAGGATTTCAGCCTTCAAGATGTCATCAGGTCTGCAATTTTAAATGTGTCTACAGCATTTCAATGTATAATTCTGAATTTCACATACTCAAATGGGAGACATTTGAGTCTGGGGGGGGCAACAGAGCACAGTGTACTGCGTTAGCCTTGCGTTCAGCAATTACCTGGGCTAGAGCAAGCAGTATTATAGCTGCTATTTGCAAAAGATGAGTTAGGGGCCTGCAGGCAGAATATGGGTTCAGTGCTGTTTCCTCCCAAGGTGAGCTGGCCTCACAGCTCCCTCTTCGCAGCCCTGTGCTTTTAATTCCACGTCACAAGGTGCCAAAGAGTTTTCACCTTGTCCAGCCAAGAAGGAAACATGTCGTTCCTGACCCTGGGACCATTCGACTTAATGTTGAACAGCTACAGCTTAATTTTTCTGTCTAGCCATGAGGCTCTGGGTCTTCCCACCCTCTCCTCACAGTGTCATGACTGCTGGGTTACAGTGGCCTGATGAATTTTTGTTTCTTTCACAAGGGTGGAAATTTGTGTGTAGTATATGCATGCCAATAACCTGGTCTCTGGGACAGCATCCTAGGAGGTAGGAGGAGTTGGTTTTCAGTCTTCTCAGGAAGAAAAGGCTCTTAAACCAAATTCTCTGACATCCCGAGTGACTGTTTGAACTAGAGGCATAGGTCGTAGGATGCTTCATTTCTAGTTGGCATTCTAGTACAGGAGTAGGCACGCCAAAATTAAGTGCTGCAAAGGTGAGTACTAAATCTTCTTGTGCCTGTGAACACGCATTGTTCTGTGGAACAGCTCTTAGGCAAATTAAATGCATGTGAGTTGCTGACATACAGCTCTTTTGTGCTTTGGTGGTATAACTTACAGGCTTCAATTTGTGCTGAGTTTATCTATTTAAAATTCATCACGTGCATATGAATGATTAAGAAGAGCAGAACAATGAATATCAGAAATATAATTTACATGGAAATAGATGTCTCCTTTTTCTTCAGACAAAAGCGCTTTGGTGTGAACATTGCCATTAGTGTCTTTTTAAATAATACCCTGTCAATTATTTAACGTAATTTTTTGTGGTTATAGAATTAGGAGGTCACAGTTCTGCTTTTCATACAGACTCTTGTTTAAGTTAAATCAGAATTACAATCTGAGAACAAAAAAAGTTTTAAGAAATATCTATACGTCACTTGCTGTTGAAAATAAAAAATCTTACAACTCCTAAGCTATTTAGCAGATTTGGAAAATATGCTTAAGTCTATTTTGTGTTAATAGAAACATGCATTTAATTGTACCCAATGTTTAAATACACTGATACTATAAAGGAACATAGTACGTATGTGTTTTCAGGTAACAGAATTGTCTCAAAGGTAATATTTATTGAAAAAATTGCCTTGAGTAATAGGTTATTTTATGGAAATTACATTAATTCACATATGGAGTTCATATACTGAATGAAGTATATGGAGTTCATATACAGTCTGTGAAAATAAATGGGTGATGATATTTTTGTCTAAGTAATGCTGGGGTTGAATGGCTTTCACCTGTTTTGTTTTCCTTTACTAGCTGAAGTACAGAGTGAAATTGAAAGAATCTTTGAGCTGGCAAGGTCCTTACAACTGGTTGTCCTAGATGCAGACACCATCAATCACCCTGCGCAACTTATCAAGACATCTTTAGCACCAATTATTGTCCATGTTAAAGTGTCTTCTCCAAAGGTAATGTATCTCACCCTTAAAGTACGTGCATTTGAGAGGGACCTGGAGGGAAGTGTGGGAGTGAGCAGTGTGGTATCTGCACCTGAAGAAATTAAGAGTGAGACGAAGAGAAAAAAAGTGCAATTTTTAGATCAAGGGCTTGACAAAGGAATGTCTGATGCAGTTTCTTTTTTCTGCCCTAAACCTTAACCTAGCCTTAGGCTGAGCCTTAGACGAGGCACCCACCAATTGAGTAGACAAAAAAATTCCTGAGGAGCAAATTCTTTCTGTAGCTCTCCGTTCCCCTTGGCAGTCCCTTTGCAGCCCCCTTATCCCAACACAGTTCTGGGTTGTCTGTCTACAAGCCCTAACCTTAGGCTGAGCTTCAGAGAAGACACCCCGCCCTTTGCCCAGTTCCCAGGCAGTTATTGATGGTTGTCTGTTGATCACAAACAAAGCCCGTCTGCTTTTGTCTGTGGCTTCCGCCTGGGGCGTGTTGATCCACCATCCACAGCTGGGTCTGGACCTGTGTGGCCAGGCTGCTGGCTAGCTCCTGCCATGGAGCATGAATGTGACTATTGCTCAGGAGCGCAGCACGGACCCCGCTGCGACCGTGGCTGTTAGTGCAGAAGGGGGCCTGGAGTCACGACAGAGACTCTGGGTCTCATGGAATCAGCACAGCGATGGTGGGATGCTGCCCAACACCTGCTGGAGTGACCACCGTGGCACATCAGAGATGTCTGCAGGGAGCCGTGTGCCAGTTCTTGGTGCAGGTGACCAGCAAGTGATGGCGGAGGTTCTGCTGGACCTGCTACTGGAGGGGAAAAAAGAAGAACTGGACAGAGTTGTGAAGGTCCAGGACAGCCTTGGCTGCAGCAACCATGAGGGTGGAATTTCTGGAGTGACCACCGTGGCACATCAGAGATGTCTGCAGGGAGCCGTGTGCCAGTTCTTGGTGCAGGTGACCAGCAAGTGATGGCGGAGGTTCTGCTGGACCTGCTACTGGAGGGGAAAAAAGAAGAACTGGACAGAGTTGTGAAGGTCCAGGACAGCCTTGGCTGCAGCAACCATGAGATGGTGGAATTTAAGATCCAGAGAGAACTGAGCAGTACAAATAACAGAATTGCACACCTGGACCCTAGAACTGGCTTGTTCAGGGACCTATTCAGCACGATCCCATAAAAGATTGTCTTGGATAACAAAGCAGCTCAGGAGAGCTGTGCGATCCTCATGGACAGCTTCCTCCAAGCACAGGACTGATCTGTTCCTACATGGAGCTGGGCAGGAGAGCAGTGTGGATGAACAGGGAACAGCCTGAGCTCAAACACAAAAAGGAGGCACACAGAAGATGGATGCGGGGACAGGCATCCTAGGAGGAATACATCTTGGGGAGAAGTTAAGAAAGCCAGAGTTCAGCTAGAACTAGCAAGAGATCTTAAGGGTAACAAAAAGGGCTTCTGTAAGAATGTGGCAAGCAGAAGGAAAGCTAAGAAAAGTGTGGGCCCACTGCAGTGTGTGGCAGGGACCCACAGTAGCAGAAGGCTGATCTACCACCTACCTAACTGGACATATGCAAGACCAAGGGACCAGATGGGATTCATCTGAAGGAGCAGTCTCATGCCATTGCAAAGCTGCTCTCTATTACCTTTTAAAGCTCGTAGTGATCTGGGAAGGTTCCTGATAACTGGGAAAAGGCAGATGTCACGTGCATTCTCAAGAAAGGTAAGAAGGAGAATCTGGGGAGCTACAGGCCAGTCAGTCTCACCTCAGTCCCTGGGAAGGTTATGGAGCAAATCCTCTGGGAAGCTGTTCCCCAGCCACATGCAGGACAAGAAGGGGATTGGGAGCAGCCAGCAGGGATTTACCAAGGCCAAATCATGCCTGACCAACCTGGCTGCCTTTTGTCATGAGATTATGACCCCAGCGGACAAAGGCTGTTGTTAGCCTTTACTTTAGCAAGGCTTTGATGTGGTCTCCTTGTAGTATCCTGATGGGCAAATTGTTGAGATACGGTGTGGATAAGTGTGGACTATAGAGACGTGGAAGATTGGATGGACTGCTGGGTTCAGGGTGCTGGTCAGAGGTACAAAGCCCGGCTGGCAGCTGGTTACCAGTGGTGTCACTCAGGGATCTGTAATGGGGCCAGTACAGTTCAACGTTTTTGTTAATGACCTTTGTTAATGTACAAGGTTGTGGACAATACCTAATTCTGGGGCAGGTTAGTGTGCCAGAGGGCAGGGCTATCATTTAGAGGGACCTTGGCAGGCTGGAGAAACGAGCTGACAGGAACCTCTTGGAAGTTCAGCAAAGGCAAATACCAAGTGCTGCCCCTGGACTGGAGTAGCCCCCTGCCTCAGGCCAGGCTGGGGCCGACTGGCTGGGGAGCAGCTGTGCAGCCCGGGACCTGGGGGTCTTGGTGGATAACAATTTGGACAGGAGTGAACAGTGTGCCCTTGCAGCAGAGAATCAGCCGCGTGTTGGGCTGTACGAGCAAAGATGGGTCAATCCTGGCTTAGAGAGGTGGTGGGATCTCCTTGGAAATGTTCAAAACTCAGCTGGACGAGGACCCGAGCAATCTGATCCAGCTGGCCTTATTTTGAGTGAGGGGTTGGCACAGAGACCTCTAGAGGTCCTTCTGACTTAAAAAATACTCTGTTGTTCTATGATCCTGTAATTTTCTTTGACACTTTACAGAGAAATAACTTAGGATTCCTAACTTTCCTGCCCCTTAAATTCTAGTAATGAACACAGTGGAAGAAAAAAAAAAAAGTAATATGAACTGTGTGTAAAATACCTTCTGTACCCAAAATGCACCTCAGAACAGATTGTTACAGCGTTACTGCTACACAACTTAATATGCTGCTACTGTTGTGCCACAGTCAATCCAGCAATCCAGTATAATTCTGTATATATGTAATTTTCGTAGTCCTCTAGAAGATTACATTTGTCAAAAATAACCTATTATTTCAAGTAGAATAAAGCAAAATCACCATTCACGCTGCATTTGAAATATTTGCAAGGGATCAAACGTGATGCAGAGGGAAATGTGCACAGCGTTCAGGGAGGTTATCAGAAAGGTTTGTGCTTATATTCAAGGACAATATTTTATCCATTTTGTTAAACATAATGGAGAGCTTCTGAACTTGGTAATCCTCAAATGGGATGTCAGTCTGAGCTTTATGGAGATATGCGATTCTTAAACTCACATTTTCCTCTTTTCCTCTGTCAGGTTTTGCAGCGACTGATTAAATCTAGAGGAAAGTCACAAAGTAAACACTTGAATGTTCAGTTGGTGGCAGCTGATAAACTTGCACAATGCCCACCAGTAAGTACAGAAGAAAGGCTAAAGAATTTGTGATACGTGGAGTTTTAAAGATTTCTGCTGTGTTGGTCCTTGATTATAGCTGAGTTCATACGTTATCACTTCACTTTATGGCGATTCAGACAGCCCTGCAGTTGCAACCCTTGATCAGCTTTTATTGCTAAGAAACAAGTTGTTTGATACTTTCATCCTGATTATGTCCTGTGCTGGGTTTATTGTGATCTTTGGCAAGGTGACAGGTCAAAAATGATGTGTATGGTAAAACTGATCTACTAGCACATGAGCAAATTACATCATTTGTGGAGCAGTGCTATCTTAAGGTTCTGAAGGGCCAAAGTCTCAGACTCCTGGTTTGAGAGGAGGCTGCAGAGGACTTTGCTTCAGCTGCATTGTGAGTTCAGACCCGCCATCTGTACGGTGTGAGTCGTGTGTCTGCATGCATGTGATCCCTGAGCCTCCTGACACAGCAGCGCCTGCGAGCCACTCCAGTTACCTCATCGGAGCACAGTCACCGACCATTTTATCAAAGATACTGATCACCTTCAATAACCTGCTGCTTAAGGAGCAGAGGTCCTGGATAGCTGATCAGGCAGGCAGGCGCTGTGCGGAAAAGCTGTACAGGTGTTTGGACAGGACAGCTCAAACTTGCTGTCATTTTTGAAAACCACGCCTGGTTTCTGTGACAGAGAAAGCCACTCAGTGGAAACAAACTTGGACGTGGACTTGCTTTTACGGTGTAGTAGCTGTGCGTAACGTTGGTCTGATAGTGCAGAGACTGCTGTTCGTACCAGGGGAATAATCAGGCAGTCCAGCCTATGGCTTGCTGATTGCCCATCTTTCTCATGCCGAAGAACTGTGAGTAGAAATCAGATTAACTCAGAGAAATTCAGAACAGACGCTGGGAAGGTTTCCATGATCATACTTTCTGACTTAAAATAGGCAAAGTGCTGGCAAAAGAAATGTCTTGGAACAATTTAGGAACAAATCTGGGAGTTGAGATCAGCAGAACAAATGCCCGACCCTAATGGTCAGATAATACTTTTAGAAGACTTTGCCTTGTGTTATGTAGACCTTAAAGAGATTGCCTCCATTTCAGATGGCTTTTATTCTCAATTCAAATGAAAGTAACAAAGTTCAATGGAGTAATGACCCACAAGGATTTATTTCCATGAAACTTAACTTGGTTTTGTATGCTTCTGAAGATACCAAACTTCACAGCCTCTTCCGCTCTTGTCCCCACTCGCCATAAAAAGATGATTCAGGTATTTCTGGGCCCTCCTCCTAAATTATAGCAATAGATGTTGCTTTTTAACTGTTCCCATTGGTAGGAATCGAGGCTGAGCCATGTCTCCTTTAGGCCAGTGCTTTCATGCTCCTCAGATGTCCCAGAGCTACTGTTGGTGGGAATGGTGGCTCTCCATCCAGCAGAAAGGGAGACCTGGAGAGAACTTTCTCTTTCTCTCTCCTCTTGCTCACCGGTTGACCTTTTAGGTTAGCTCCTGCCATCAGGTAGACCTTGCCTAATTGCTAGCTAGTGTGTGGAGACTGCCAGCCTCTGCTGCACTGGGGTGCCCACCTTTGCCCGTCTGGAAGAGACCTCTGTGGCCTCAGGTTTGCCCAATAATTCTGCCTTGGCTTAGCAAGAGAGTGGGGTAATTCCGCATGTACGGATCGGCTTTCTGAAAAATACCATTTCAAGCTGACTGACCCTGCTAGTGAGTTCAGGTTATGTTGGCTCAGTAGTTTCAGCCAGATACAAAATTAACAATAATTAATGTGGATCTGTGAAAACTTTTAATTTTGGTAGGTTTTTGTAGTGTTTTGGTGTATATTCAGGCTAGATTCACACTGAAATTTTAGAAAGCAGAGAAAAAAGGTAATCGGCTTGACTGAAACTTCTGTCCTCCTTATGTAAAAGCAGAATGGTTTAAGAATGTGTCCAGAATGAGAGATCTGATTCAAATTCCTCCTATGCCTGATACAGGGCAAGAATTTAAACAATCCAGAAAAGTGCTGGTGGTGGTATGTGTATGTGTGTGGGGGGGTGGCTCAATTTCTCCAGTTAAATACACTTTTTACAGTGCCCACTATGCCCCAGACAGCTTGCTGTTTCCCTGGCAGGTGTGGATTTCGCAGCCACCCTCCTGCTGTCCCTCTTGCCCCATCAGCACTACTTGCAGATGTCCAGCTGTCAAAAGTGGTAGATGGTGACTGCATATACATCCAGCTGGTTGTGTTAACTGCAAAGACCTGTAAGCTTCTGGTTACAGTAACTGTAGATCGCTTTGCTCACTGTCTTATCCTTGTTTTCCACTTCGAGCAGCACTGAAAGATGTTCAAGCCATCTTGAGTTCTTCTGGAGAACTAAGCTACATTATATTTCTCACATGTAATTTTCTACTGAATTGTTATCTCTTACAATGATGATGGAGAATTCCTGTGAGCCATTTGGGTCCCATTAGTTAAATGAAAATTGTACACTTTTCTGTAGTACAAAATAATTTCTATAAAAGCATATACCTTCCTAACTCTTCGTGGGTGTGAGCCAAGTTAAACGGAGTTGCACCTGCTCCTGTTTGAATACGGCTGGTGGTATTTACACCAAGCTGTCACTGAGCTTACACACAGAACAATCCGCTGCACATTCTTCACATTTGAAAGGTGTATTTATTTTTCCACCTGCACAGAGAAGCCTGTGCATGTTTCACAATCTTGTTTGCTCTTTATACAGTGATTTCCTCTTACTCCACTTAGGGTTGCTCACATCAGTTGAAATGAGGCAAGTAGCTGCATTGATTGAAATAAACAGCGTGCAGCAGCAGGATGCATGTAGTAGCTTGTTCGTTGTATTGTGGCGCTTAGATTGGCCATCCCCAGGATCTAGTAAACTCTGCCTTAACACCCAATCCTGTAATGGTATTTTGTTGCCTAAGGCAACAAAGTTGAGACCTCACCTGGATAAGAAAAATATTTCCAAATTTCAGAGTATCCAGATTTCAAACAGCGTGTAACCGTACTTGCTCAGAGGCTGCCTTCCACTCTGGCTTGCACCACAGCCTTCTGCAGAAACCATGTGATCAGTTGTGCACTGTTTCATTTCAAGAAAGTTATTGCTCGCTCAGAGCACTCGAAGGGAGATGACAGTCTTGGTTAAGTTTAAATTAAAGGACCAAGTTGATCCATGATTTAATTAAGTAAAAGTATACTGCTAAGACCGAAGACACTGCTGTCCGTCTTCTGCACTGTGACCTGCTTCATCTGTTTTGCAGCTCAAATTCCTGCAAGAGGAGTATTTGTTTAAAGTCAAGATACTTGAAAACCATAAAAACCTCATTTTTTTTCATTTGCTGAGAGCCAGCCTTAAGTAATCAGATGGTGCTGTATGTCTAGACATTTTAAAAATAGCTGTCTTTTTTGGCATATTTAAGTTCAGGAACTGCTTTCATTATTAATTCCTTGCTAATCTTTCACTGATGCTGTTCAAGCCAGTGCTAAGCGTGCCTGTCACTGCATGACTCTGTTAAGCAGGAACATTATATGGCTCAAAGAAACATGAACTGTACTAACCATACAGCTTTGAATACACTAGCCATATACAGTTCAGTATGATTGTTTTCTTTAACTTTTGGATTCATGCCAATGCTGAGAGAGGGTACATACCCCTCTGGTCTATTTGACGTAACCTGAACTGAAATGCATTGGTATAACTAAAAATAGCCAGTGCACCAGATACATCTACAAGTTTAAATTTCTCCTCCTTCTCAGGTACACCTCTGTCCTTGCCATTCTGTCTGGGGCATCTTTGCCCCCAGAGCCTGACCTCAGAGAGTAAGATGCAATTTGGGATTGTCCTTAGCTGTACTAACTCTGGGCTATGCCTGAGGCTCAGTCCCTCTTACATTCCCTCTCCCGAGCATTCCTGTGGGTGAGGAGGATGCCTCTGCAGTCATGACCATTTTATTTTGTGTTGCTAACAGGGGGTAATGCACCTAGAATATTTCACAGTGGTTATACAGTAAACCAAAAGAAATAGCAGAGGACAGTGGCAACTAATTTTATCTTCTCTTCAGGAAAGACCACTGCTTTAATGTATATCACTTAAGAAATACTAGTATATGGAAATGCTCATATGATAACTATTTTACGCATGTTGTAAGAAAATATTGCGGTGAATAAAATGCATTGTAAGGAGAATTGGGAAGAAACTGCTTTACTCCATGACCCTTACAAACAAGGATCTCCTTAAAAGATTCTTTCCTCCCAAACACATAGAAATAGAACAAATGCAGTTTAGCTCTGAGCAGAACTGTTAAATGCAAGAAAAAAACCTGAGTGCTTTCTCTGTAATTTATTTTCCCTGTAAAACGCTGTAGAGCCCTGGAATCGGGATCCTGCCAGTTCTGCAGCTTTTCCAGGTGACCTTCAAATGACAGCCTGAGAGAGGCTCACCATTACCAGTCCTAGTGTTATTTCACAGTTAACTGTTAAAAAGGTGACAGTTGTACTGCAACTGTTAAAAGTTCTTCTTCCCTAAATTCAATTTAATTGAGATCACTGTCAAAAGACCACGTGAAGCTACATACCGTCACAGAACTGGGCGGTTTAGGTGTGTTAGCGAGAGTGCTAGCTGTGCCATTTCTTAGAAGTGCACGAAGCTGTTACTCCATTACGAAAGGAAGCCATAGGCAGCAGTACTGGCGTTCCCATCTCTGATCTCTTTGTCTTACCTCCACCTTGCAGCACGTTTAGTTATGCCAATACAGCATTTTGTGAGCTCCCTGAATCAACTGATCCAGGTTAAAAAGAGACTTGAGAAACAGTTCCCTAGTTTAGCAGGAGGAGGTTGGAGGGTGTTGGAAGAGCGTTCATTGACCTGCTCACTGCTAAAACCCCATGCAGCTGAAAACATGCCTTGAGACAGAATTACCTTGCAACTGCAAAGCTGAGTTTTGTACAGACGGCCAGAGCTGCCCTCAAAGTGGTGGCCGGCTGTGCAAAGAATGAACAGCAGAGGAGAGCTGCTTACTGGTCTCAGACCAGAAAATGACAATATTCATTCTTTATTTAAGAAAACACATTATATTCCAAGTGTAATGTTTTAATTTCAGTATTTTCCAAAGCAAAGTATATGTAAGCAAACCACATTCTTTTACTTCCTAACTTAACTATGTTTGAATTACTAACTTCTTCCACAAATGATGATGTGAGTGATACAATGGAATATGTAGTGTATCGACATGTGTTTAAATAGCAAAGGAAGGGTGTAAAGGGTATAGATAAATAGAGGAGCAAAACAAGCAGCAATAAACACTGAATTCCACCGAAGGATGTAGTGTTAGGAGTATTCTTATTAGAAGAAAACTCCATACTTGCTGGCAGAGGAGGAAACGTTTCTCTACCATGCTGATAAGAGAGAATAAATTATAAAATAAATAAAAAGGTTTTAGTATTAAAGTAAGTTCTGGACCAGACTTGTGGGCAGCTGGATGCACAATCAAGATTTGTGATAAATTAATCATGCAGTTTTATATCTTATTCTAGAGATGTCAGCTCTGTGTATGTTGGATAGATGTATAAATATGCATGGGGGACAAGCAGCCCGTGGTTTGTATCTGTTACTCTTAACACCTGCAACACCTGCACTTATTTTTCGTTTCCTGTGCTATTTTCACAATGTTGTTTTTCCACTAAGGCGCGAGTTAAGATTAAAGATGAGGTACGAAATTTCACTGCTGAAAATATGTTTATATTTCTCTTGAGGGACTCAGTGTATGATGGTTTACTATCAGCTGTTTGTTACCAGCGTGACAAATGTTGTGCTGATAAATAATCTAAAAACATTCTCTGCAGAGCGTCCCTTTGACTTCTTGGGTAGCACAGAAGCCACATGGCTTTGAATTCCTTCCACGTTCACTGGTAAATAGCCTCTCTGTGGATTGCATGGTGAGCAGGTCTGAGGCAAGTACCAGGACTTGCGGCAGGTACTGTCCCCTGGTACACAGATTAGTAGGGAAAAAGGTCGCACCTGCATGGTCTTGCAGATTTGAGAACAGATAGGTAAGACTATCCAGACAGGCATAAATGAAGGTAGTTAAAAAACAGTGCATGGAGAAGGTCTGTGAAGAATTCCCAGCTGCAAGCATCTGAACGGCTGGATGTCACGCACCAGCCTTGCTGAAGCAGAAATACTGCTGCTAACAGAACTGCATGCTGCGTTCACTGAAGTGGAAGTGGTTTTAGGGGCATCATCACTCTGGAAATGTGTTCACAATTAGGATGAGAGAAGTATACACGAGTCCTTGGGTCTAAAACCAATGCAAGGCGCCCCTGTGTTACTCTGACATCTGGCTTCAGTTCCTATCTTAGAGCAAAATAAATTCATTAAAGGAGTCTTGTGCCTTTGAGCGTGGTAGGGCTTACGCAATGTCTAGTGAGCCTCGCTGAAAGGATACAGTGAATTCTGAGAGCTCTGGCTTTTGATCACCTTACAAACCCGCTTGTATAATTTTCTGTGGCAATCCCATGCTCTGATTCTTATTTATTGAATTTTAAAGGATTAGCGTGATGAGAATTGTTTAACATCACTTTCTTTTCATCTGTAACATTGTAATGAACCAAACTTTGTTGTTGTGATCAGGAAATGTTTGATGTAATTTTGGATGAAAATCAGCTTGAAGATGCTTGCGAACACTTGGCAGAATATCTTGAGGCATACTGGCGTGCTACTCACACCACCAGTAGCACGCCCATGACTCCTCTCCTTGGGCGAAATTTAGGATCCACTGCACTTTCACCATATCCTGCTGCAATCTCTGGATTACAGGTATGAAAATACATTTCAGCCCCAAACACCAGTGCAGATCAGGTGGGGTTTTTTTAATCTATGGGACAATAGCGTAAGATGTTTTATATAGCATAACTTACATTTGCTTCGTTAGTTATTATTCACTGTTTGGCCACTGCCAGCAGTAAGAAGGCAAGCTAAGGCCCGTAATCAGTGAAGAAGCAGTTGTCAGCTGAGTGCTGAAGCACGGTGGCTGCTCTTGCTTTAAGGGGAAACAAAATGGCTGTAAGTTTTCTGGCAAGGAGCGAGTTCTTGAGGCAGAGTTGAATGGCACTCTGTCCAGTGGTATCATAGCCATATTAGAAAACGGCCTTTTTTTAGTCTGGAAAAAATGTCACTGCACATGAGACCCTGTCAGATTGAGAATAAGCATGTACAGTATGTCACAGCAGTTGAGCTAACAGCTACTGTATTTAAGAATGCAGAACAGTGTCTGTAATGATCCCTTTTATTTCTACCCTCATAACTTCACAAAACATTCACTTTTGGGTGAAAAACTTCCATGCTTGTCTCTTGTATCAGCAAAATGCCTTCACCTTTTTGAGTTCTTTGAGTGTGAATAAAATACATTTTTTTACTCATTGAAAAAAATTCTGACCATTTTTTTCCACAGGGATAGCTCAAAAACGGCTGAACTTTGAAACTTCAAACGTGGCATGTAAATAGTCCTTAATGAGAAGTACGTGCTTTACTAAGTTTGAAAACAGAAAATGTTTTTGGTTAATAGTTACGAATGCTTGAGAAGATCAGGATTGCAGCGAACTTCTAAGTCTGAAAGTTTCAGAAGGAGTTCTGTATGTGTGTGACTTTCTAGGAGTGTGCACTTTCTAATGTATGTCAAAAGTAGAGTTGAGCAAATTACATTTAATGAATAATTCACCTGACAAATTTAACCTCTGCTCTGCTTGTAGAGTATCTGGAAGCAGGTAACAATTTTGAAGGAAATGATGCATTGTTCAGTGTTTTCAACTAACATAAAGCTGTTTTTTCTGTGAGTGAATTGCACTTCACTGAAGGTGCATGGTACTTGACACTCACATTTCTAATGCTGTGCTTGATTTTATTAGGATCAGTAAATCACTGTTTCCTGACTGGCTGAACGCACAAGCACTGTTCTATTAGTAATAACATGCACATGTAAACTGTTGTTTCCATTTTCACTTGCCTTAAAATTTCAGTTTTCCATCCCTTCATGACAATAAAATACCATCTGCAGAACATTCACCTCTTCAGTTTCATTTTGAAAACTGGGTGTATCCACAGAATTTTTTTCAGGCATTTATTTCTCTCTGATCAATGGACACCAGCAGTAACTGTGAAATGTTGCTCCATTTACTTAGGGAAAACTCACACTGAAGATGAAAATCACCCCTGTGCAGTGGGCTGGCTGAAGGTATGCATCACTTAATCCCCACTTCACCCTAATTGTGAAGGCTTAGGTGGGACTTGAATGGTGCTAGTTCTCTGCAGAGGGGTAAATTTCTCCCTGAGTGAATGATGCCCAACTAGAGACCGCAGGATTTGGCTTTCAGTGCCGCTTAAGTGTTCAGGCCCATTTAAAGAGTTCTGGTGTTTCACATGGTTATCTCGCAGTAAAGATTTCCATCATCTGAAGTGCTTGTCCACCTAGAGGTGTTATACTAATGCAAGCCTTTGGAAGGATTTGCATCAGTTTTAACTGTAATGAATGGGGTATGGTAATTAGAAAGCACTCACGCGAATCCTGGGAATTAAACTAGCTTAGGTGCTTATGATACATTAAGAATTTATACTTCTTATGACCTTGTGACTCCTTCTCGCCTGATACCTTGGGGAACTGAACACCAAAAGCCCAGAGCCTCGTGTAACAGTCACACCTGAGAATGATACAGATTTGCTGGGACAATCTGTACATACTTCACCTAATCAAGCTTTAGGAGTATCCCTTCTTTACTTGATTGTGGCTTGGACTTTAGTTTACTGAGAATTGAAACTTCTGATTTAACTTAAGTCTTTGGGCTTCGTGAAGGTCATCAGGGTGAAGTTAAATGGCATAGATACAGAAGAGTCGGAGTAAAAGAGAGGGTATATGCGACAGCATGCTCCGGCTGTGTCCCGTTGCACCGTGGGTGGTACACCTGCCAAAGCCGGTGGTCATTGGGTCCTTGGTCATCATGACCTTGCCTAAAGGGGAAGATGTCGAGGTTGAGCTGTGTGTTTTTGCAGTCCTCAATAGGAAGAGTAAATTTTATCATTGCTAACTCCTAGGGGCCAGTCGTTTGCCTTTGTGGCTGATCCCTGGTTAGCTCTAAACCCCCACAGTTTAGTCTAATTTCAGTGAATGGACTTAAATCCTATAGGTCAAGTTTTGGGGATATGTGTTTCTTAGGCTCCAGAGGATTTGCATTTTAAGTCCATTACTGCAGAAAACGTAATGCAGTTTATCCTTCCAACTGTGCTGCAGGATCAAAAGTTATTTGGGGAATAAGACCAGCATGTAACCACACCAGTGTTGTGCCACGCTTACACCTCTCAGGAGGTGAAGAGCGGGGTCGGAATGACTACACAGTCGAGGCAGGGAAACAGGAAGGTTTCTAGAAGGGAGCAGGTTGCGGCCAGAAAGGTAAATTACTACAGGGAAGATAGAGGGTGTGAGCACAGAAAGTTAAAGTTGCAATTGATTAGGTGATTATGTATCAAAATTGCATGCCTAGGTCAAATAAATATGAGAAGCATAATTTGCAAAGAAAATATGTGGACTTTGACATATAATCGCTGCTAAAACATGCTGTAAGGAAAACTTGGGGATAATGTGGTAGAAGTTGCTACCCACTAGCTGAGGGTGTGAATTTGCAGAAGGGCACCTTTCCCGTGCCAGCTGGTTACGTGGAATCTCTCAGTGAGTAACCGTGGTAGCCTCAATCCACAGAAGGAGATGGGACATCGTATCTGCTGTGCTGTAAATGTATACCTGTCTGCACAGTTACTTCCCCATGCAGACAAGCCTTCTGCTATTAATTATGCAGCTAAACAGTTGCCATACAGAGAGGGCGTAGCAACAGGAGGAAGGTTTTGTAGCACAGAGAGCATCGGCCAGAATTTCAGAGCTGAGAGGAGCAGGTGATGCTGTCTGTGCGCAGCAACCTGAGGGCACAAGAGTGCAACCGTCATGGCAGCATTCTCTTGGCAATTACAGGATCAGAAGAATGACGCTGGGTGTGTAATCTAGAGAAGGAAAAGTATTGACCGAGTTCGTTCTGAGAGTACAGATGGCTGTACTCTTGAGAGGTTTAATGTGTGGTGACAGCAAACAAAAATTTTTTTTAGGCTATTTCTTCATTGTGCCAGTTTACTGGCAGAAAAAAATACTAACTAATTTTGTTCATGTCACAAATGTCGCACATTATCATTATGGGAATGTGAGGATAGCAAAGGCTAAACCTTTTAATTAATAAGTTATCTTAAAAAAGGATTTTCTGTCAACATATTTAAAATATTTATTATGTTTTAGTTGAGAGAATTTGTTAATGTCTAATGATTTTAGCCACCCCTTAGCTGCCTGGCTAGCAGTCCATCATTTGTTTGGTCATATGAAGGTTTTTAAGTAGGGCTCAGAGCTGCACCTTGTAAAAAAACCCGAACCAAAGCAACAAACACCTTCAGATGTTTTCTAAAACCACATAAATCAATGCTTGAAATTTTCTAAGCAGAATAGAAGCATGAATGTTACGTTCATGATCAGAGAAAAGTGATAAATGCTGAATACATCAGCTCACTTTTCATGCTAAACGGCCTGTAATATTTAACAAGGTGAATACCACAAGGTACGCATCGTACTACTGCGTTTGGTCTGCTTTCAGCTCTAGGAACCAGACTATTCTTGTAACCCATTCCTGTAGCATACAGACTTTAATATAAAATGAGTAACACAAAAGTGGATGGATTCTGAAAGACCTCAGAATAAGTCTCAAACTAAAAAACGTAAAATACTCTTTGTCTGTATTAATGCTTGGATTCTTTGCAACTCATAGAGCCAGCGTATGAGGCACAGCAGCCATTCTGCAGAGAACTCTCCAATTGAGCGACGAAGTCTAATGACCTCAGATGAAAATTATCACAACGAAAGGGCTCGGAAGAGCAGGAACCGCTTGTCTTCCAGTAAGAGCAGGAACTGCTTGTCTTCCAGTTCCCAACACAGCCGAGATCACTATCCTCTAGTGGAAGAAGAATACTCTGACTCATACCAGGACACTTACAAACCCCATAGGAACCGAGGATCCCCTGGAGGATACAGCCATGATTCACGACACAGGCTTTGAGTTCAAGAACCTGGGGAAAAACAGTATTCATCAGTTGATAACTTGCCATAACGTAGCTAGGAAAAAAGAAAAAAATCATCTTAATTTGGCAGAGGTAACGCGGTTATACTGAAGTTGCACTCTGCTGTCACTTGATGTTAAGTAGGGGGCAAAAAAAAGTTACCACGCCCTTACGTTTATGCCCGATCATATAGATTGTTTTTTTGATTTTTATTTTAGTAGAGCATTTGCATTTATAGCCATACTTTTTCATGTCGTTAGATATTAGACACATCCGTTTGTAATTTAGGGTAATTATCAAGGCACTTATAAAATAATTTCCTGTGCTGGAAATTCCAAATGACCAGTTCCAGTTGGAACCAATTTATAAACCAATTCCTGTTGGAATTCGGGTGAATTGACTGGAAAGTCGACTTGATCATGTTGCAATCAATCGAAAGAAAAAAAAAAAAAAGAAAAATGAAACATCTGAAAATTACAAACCACTAGAAGCCAGAAAGTCAGCTACAGTATTTGTTTGCTGGAAGCTCAATTTACATTTAAAGTTAGAATAAAAGGATTTATTCTAACTACTTATTTCCAGAATGGCTTTTTCAGACAAACCAAATGTAAACTATTGAGAGTGCCAAATATCACAAATTATTGCAGCAGTTACAAAATACTTTCCAGTTTGAAATTATTTTTAGACCTGGCATGAATGTTGCAGCAAAATGATTTCTTTAGTTTAGCCAGTACTGACATTTTTGTTGCGGTCAGCAGTGATGAACTATGACAGGATAAGGGGAAATAGAAACAGGAAAATGAACAAACTTAAGAATAGTTTGTATGGTTAGAGGTTGAGAAGAGTCTTTTTTTTTTTTTTCCTCTCGTTTACCTGAATACAGCTAGTAGTCCCAAAATGGAACATTAGTGTATAGATACGTAATATTTTTCTCCCATTTTTAGTATTCTGCCTTTTTAAATGGAAAACAATACACTCTTCTTACCCAGTATGTAGAGTACCTACATTCCAGTACATCTGAGTACCCTCCTATATGTTACATCTTTCAAAATCCATCTTTGAATGTCTGAAAATTCCAGCATCGCGCAAGAACTCTCCAGATCGGTTTAAATTTCAGTAATGATATCTGAGGGAAGGGGGCAGGGTTAAATACTCGTAAACGATGAACATTTAAAATAACATATCGGCCGGAATTAGCTTGCAATAAAAATGGGAGTATCAGAAAAAAATCTGCTCACAGTAAAGTCGTAGAGCTGACATTTTTGATTCAAAGAACTACGATGAATCTTCAGAGATATTGCTGCCTTACTTCCCAACAACCGCTTCTTTTCACCTACTGAGTCTTCAGTTTCTTTAAATAGATAAATTTATGTGATTGGACCTTATGTCTTACATGATCAGTGAAGCCTTAGATCCAGTGTGATTGAAAAATTTACCATAATTGACCGTTTTGTACAGCCCACTAATGTCTTTAAGCAGAGACTCCTGAAATTCCCCACTGCATGCATTTTCTAAAATTGACAGAACTATGCTGAACATGCATTTTTTTAATGCAGGTTCATGTCAAAACTATTTTTTCAAAAATGAGGATCATTAACTTTTATATTTGCTTATTTTCTTCCCAAACCCTGCTAAAAGGAGGCTTTAAAAGCATGTAGCACTAAATGAATTTCCTGAATATTACGGTTTCTCCTACTTTCTGGACCAGCTGGCAAAGATCACTGGTATTTTCCACCACCGTTGAGTCTGGTTATCTTCTTGATGTTAACGATGAGAAAAGTAATTCGTCTCGTATCTGGTACAACCAAAAATGATGTACATCTCTAGCAGCATTAAAAGATTGCAGATGCATGATTAATTTTTTAAGCAACTTCACTGCCTGAAAGGCAGCCTTCAACACCACTAGATGATTCGAATGGGCCAGTTACCAAGGAAAAAATGAAAATATCTGCATCCATTGGAGTAACAGAGTTAAGAATGGGTATGACAGGCCTGATCCTGTTTCATTTTCTCGGGCTGAATGCCTGCAGATTGCATTCCAGAGCATTTAGGCTGAGAAAGCACTGCAGGATCTGGTCTGGGAATGGTAGCTTCAGCTGCCTTCTCTAACATTTTCTGCTATAGCACAGTGGAGCATACTCCAGTAATTTTTACAAACCTTTGTTACGTGTACAGCACACATACCTGCATGAGAAAGAAGGCATTAGGCGAAACATTTTTTCTATAAGCTTTAATAAGTTTCTTGTTTGTGTGCATTAAAGTATTAATTGCAAAGGATGCACTGAGATGTATAAACCTAGATTAGACAGCTGTTTATCTTTATTCTGTGGTAGCATTAGGTATCAGATCATTTAACTGCTTGAAGATATTTGCATTTTAATGGCAGGTAGCTGCGAAGCACCTACATATATTTTCTAGTAAACAAGGTTACTGCTTTATCATTTCCTAGACAAAAGTGTCATTTATTTCTAGAGCCTTTTGGAGCCTTGGTTTTAAGTCTTCCATGTCATGCTAGTAAAAGGAAAGATCGACACAACACATATGCACAAATTCCATCACCTGCAGCATCTGAAGTGCCAAAACTACTTTGTTTGTTCTAATAAAAACAAGCTTGTGAGGGAAGTCGTGTCTTGTCTTGAACGAACACATTGAGTTCCTTTATTACGTGGGTTTAAGTTTACTTTACTATTGTATGTAAGTAGTTTACCCTCTCCTCTCCCACTGCCCGTTCCATTTTAATATAAGAAATCCGTTATAAGTGGTCCAGCAGGTCTCCTTGCTTGCTGGTTTTTTTCTTCTTTGAAGATAGATACATCTTTAAGTACAAATATACCGAACGTGCTGATAGATTATTAATTTATTCTAGATACAAGCTATGGGAACTCTTTATTTTAAAAAGTAAATTATTTTTAGGAAACACGGTAATCAGTAAAAGCTGCAATGTTGATCAGGACATATTAACTCATAGTATTTGTATTAGAACTTCAGCAATGCTAGCCAGCTGTATTGTGATTTATTATGCAATGGCGCTATATAAAATTGTGAAGTTCATGTATTCCTGAATGAATACGAGTAAGACTAATTTTCCAGTCCTCATACCATTTCTTCTTGTTATTAAAATATTATTAAAGATCAGAGTTCTGTTCCTAAGCTCTGGCTTATACAGAGGATTTTTAGAAATGTTTATAAAAACTTTGTTGTTGTTGTTGTTATCTGAGTTTTTCCATTAGGACACTTTTGGATTAATGATAATTTAGCCAATACAGGTGATAACAACAATCTTAATAGCTAAAGACAATATATGTCAGTGCATTCATAAGTTTGTGAATGAATTAACAAGGTATTTTAAAAATCCTGAAGCCACTATGAAGACAATTAATTGTTAAACTTTTAATTTAAAATACTTGGGCAAATTGTATTTAACAGATGTACGGGTTCTTTTACTGGTTCCATAGATGAACATTTAGTCCATGGGATGTGCAACTCGCAACTGATTATGTTTTCTGACTGAGTATATTATGAAATTATGTTTAAAGGAATGCAACTAAAGCTGTTCTAGATCAGATTTTAGTTTATAAACAGTGGGCCAAATTAGATGATCATTTTCTAAACAGGTCGGCCTGGCAAAAATCAGTTCCTCTGCTTGAGAATGGATAGTGCAGTCTGGCCCAACACCTAGATTTTATCCCGAAAAAATCATCGTGCCATGGAAATCAGGTGGCGCCCCTGATTTTGTACTTGATAAGCAAGAGCAGTTTCTGAAGCAAGTGCTGTTGTCTCTTGCTGATCACCCTACTTCTCAGCTGCTGGGCACTCGGCCTGCTCCTGATACCGTGTCTTTTTGACTTAACTCTGATGGACCCAGATAAATTAAGCGTGCTTGGGATTGGAGGTGGCTCTGTGACTCGGCAGACACAGTGGCCAGTGATCGTACTTGGAGCGTTAGTGTTGGGTTTGCTGCAAATAGGAAAACGTTTCACTGTGTTTTCTCCAGGTTTGAAAGCTGCTTCTGAAGTTGATATTTGGGGGTTTAATCTTTTGTGCTCCTTGCTTTTAAAATAATGTTTAATACGTACTTAAGAAAGTGAAAATTACAAAAAGGAGGAAAGGGAGCTGTAGGAATAACAGGATGACGGTAGTTCCTCTGGATGTGCGTAGGCCCGTAACTTCAAGTGCAGTTTCACTGCAAATCTTCTGAATTCAGCTTGGTCTCAATACCGTAGACTTCTCTGAAACGTCCCAGAGTCTCGTATCTTCACTGAATTACCATTCTCAAAATCATATTGCTAATACTGTTACTTTATAGCATACTGATTTGGGTAAGTTAAGGCTTTCGTGAGTAATTTTTTTCTTTAAGAATGTATTAAATGCGTCCTCTGCTATATTTTGTTTTCCAAGTTCAGTGCCTATGAAGCCTGTCCTTGATTCCATGGTCGTCTTTTTTTTCTGGAGCAAAAGCAATTGGAGACCACAAAAGAAAAAAAATCAAACGCATATTTTGTAAAATACCATTTATACAAATCTGTTCTCGCTCCTAAAAAATCTGTATTTTAAAATTGGGTTGTATTACCCCAATCGGTATTAATACAAGTTTGGGTACATGGGGTTCTGCTATCATGGATTTTGTTGCAGTTACCCCTCCGTCCTTCAAATAGTGGTTCTACAGAGAGTAACAAGACTGCAGGATACTGTAACGTAGCCAATTTTAACTCTGGGGAATTAAGTTCCCACTATCTTTAAAATGATGCCAAAAGAGAGTATATTATTTGAAGAGTCATCATTTGAATAACCTTTTTTAGATTGTTATTGAAGTCCAATTTATTTTATATAGAAAAATAAAGGGATGTCTTTAAAAATAAAGGGATGTTTTAATAATGTTGTAAAATGTATTTAAGGAATTAACTTGGAGAAAGAGCTGAAAATGCTACTTAGTACTGAAATTTGTGTTAAGATCTCTTTCGTGATTTGTGGAATCCATTTAAGAAGTCAAGAGAAATACTGTAATTGAATCCATATAGAGAACCTTGGGAGAAGGTAGAAATCATTTTAAAATGTTAGTAAGAGTGTGTCACTCCTTTATTCCTTCGAAAGTGGTGAAACTGGGAGTAGCATTGGCTTGGTCTCGGTGATGTTTAGTAGACCTGCCTTTTCCCCTCAAATTTCTTGGCAGTGACTTACTATCTGGACTAGATCTTACAGATACCTACTACTGGACACAGTGTTTGGTACTGTCTTCTCCGAGAGTCAGTATTTGCGAGGTCTGACCATAAATGTCACCTACTGATTATCATATGCCTTACCAATACTTCCTGAAAAACAAAATGCAATTAAATTTAACACCACAGTCCCCTTCGATATTAATTCTACTCTGTATAAGCAGTAGAAAATCCATATAGTGAGACAATATATTGTACAGTACAGAATAATATATTTTGCCAATGATATAAAAACAGAGCAAGGAAAAAGAAGCACACTTGTAATAGCACAATTTTACAATAATTCCACTATTGCATTTGGCATTGTTTTGGAAAAAAAGGGGTAGATATTTTGATCCCATGTCAGTGGATTTATTGTATTTTTCATCAGTTTAACTTGCTGCCTGACACGTCATCAGTTTATTTCTAAGAAGCCTTGCATTTTGCATATGTGATTCATTTTTCAATAACTTTTATTCCTTCCATACTATTTAATGAAAAAAAAAAAAGAACCTTTTAAAATTAGAAAGTCCACTGCATTCATTCCTGCTAATTTCCTCCTCAAAGCTGAAATGACAGGAATAACTTCAAATTTCGGCCAACGTATAGATTTTGGCATACGACTGATGACGATACCATGAATACACTAGTAGCCCAAGGTCTGGAATGAGGTACTCCCAGTAAATAAGTTCTTGGGGCTACAGAGCTACTCGCTTTCGTGTATGGGGACGGGGAGGTGGGGGAGAGAAGAATGTTACACCGTAAGAGCCGTGGACGAGCCCACCCAAAACTTCCGCTGGTATTGCTGAGAATTTAAAACGTGAAGTAAGCCTAAGGAATGCCTGCTTAGGCCCAAGGTGTGCGTACACGTGAAACACGCCCGATTCTCTTCTCATGCAGAGAGAGAGAAAGTCAGCGATGCTGTACAAGAACAGCGTAGGAAGAGAATCAAGCAAAATGCAAATTGTATGAATGCATGGGAAATAGAGGGGTGAAGAAAGAACGTGAGAACGGTCCTTCAAACTGCAAACTGCGGACCTTGGGCTTCTCAGATCCCAGAAAATCTCTGTTTCTCACCCAAACTGGTTCCCAGTGATAGCTTGGCAGGGTTACCTCCAGCCTCACTGGGAGCCAGTTGAGAGTCACGCTGGTAAAGGCATTACTGCCTTTACTAAAAGGAAATAAATTACCCACAAATTTGTGTTTTCTGCTGATTTGCCCCTTTCTGGTTTTACTTCTATAGATACTGTATGTGTAGCATTCTACGAGGCATGCTGGGTAAAATATACTATGCAAATGTGTACAGTGTTGCATGCTTTGCTCTCCCTCTGCTTTTAGTGGCTTTCAAAGAAAAAGAAAAAAAAGGTGTTGTTATTTTTGTGATCAGAATCATTTAAAAAAGAAAATGCAGACTGCATGCCGATAGTATCCTCATTTCTATGGATTTGTTTTATGGAATTTAGATGTACAAAAATGAACTGCATTACAATAACTTTTCTACAATAAATGAAAAAACTACAAACCGTTTAAAAGTCTTTTAAGTCTCTGTATTCTGCACTCAAGATTGGAAAACAGCTCAGAAGAGTCACTTGAAAAAACCGTTCGGAGTGTTGCGGTATTTTTATTGTTGGCCGATAGCTTTTGGCAGCAGCTTCACGTGTTGGCATTTTTAGTAAAAATTAATGAGATTCTGAGGAAGGAGACGCATCTGGTCTGTGAAATGAATGATGTTTATTTTTAAATCTATCTGCTCTTAAATAGCTGCAACTCAGAAGTACATAAATACATATATCTCACTATTCCATCGAGAAGTAAAATACTTTCAGCCAACTGCTCAGTTGAAGGGCTCTCGTGAACGTTAATCGTCTTTGGATCTGGCCCTCAGTACGATCTCGTATTAATTTAAAATTGGTTCCTAGACACAAACAAGTATCGGACTGATGTGAGGTATTAAGGATTGAATGAATAATTAAAAGAAGATGAAATACTGTTTTATAGTATCTTGAAAACAAGAAAGCACTGAAAGATACTACCTCTAGCAGAGAGTTCCAGGCTACCTCTTCCAAAGAGTGAGTAACAGGAACCAGCAACGTAACAGAGATGCTGTGATCATCAAAAAAACCTGGAAGTACAGCGCTTTCAAACTCGGTACGGCAGCGGGGCACAAAGCCAGCTACACGGCAGCACGGGGTTGGACTGAGCCCCACCAGACCAGTAAGGGCACCGTGCTGCTCGGTTCCCTGCCCTACTGCCCCTCTCTTCGGGTTTGGCAGCGAACCCAAAGGTTCGTGCCGCTGCCGGAGGGAGAGCGGTGGTGGCTGTCGGCAGGGCTCGGGCACGTTTCACCCGTTGGGGCGTTCCTCTCGCATCTCTCCGGGCCTGTTGGTGCCTGCGATAACCAGTTGCACAGTGTGCTTGCTTCCTCAGCGTTTCTGTCGGGAGCCTGCCCTCGAAGGACACAAATACATTTACCAGGTAAGGTGCATGTTGGATGTGAATTAACGCCGGCTTTTACACACCTAATGCATGTGCAGGGCTTTTAAAATTCTGCTTAATTGAATTATCTTGTCTAAGTGTTCAAAATCAGATATAAGCACATGAGTTTTAATCTAAGCTGTTAATAAAGAGCTTAAGTTCTTTCAAATAAATGTAACAGAGGAGAAACGTATTCTTTTGCGTGTTTTCACATGATCCTAGAAGTTAAAAGTTCCTAAGCCACGTTATCTTGTCTGTCTTCTCTACACGTTCAGGTTTCTTCTGTGTAGAAGTATTTTCCCTCCACTGGTGAAATCCTACCTGTAGGCAGGTGACGCGCTTCTGCAGCACGGAAGTGCTCAGATGACCCACTGTCTGCCTTACGGTTGCTTGGAACAAAACATACGCAACCTAAAAAAGGCTTTTCGAATTTCCAGGAGGAAACTGTGTAACTGTATTCACGATAAGCCATGCCGATTTGAGCGCTTCTTAGAAAGCTTCCACCAGCAATGGGAAGCCCAACGTTAGCACGTTAAAAAAGCAGCGGCACAATACAGGTTAAACCAGGCTGCCATGCAGATGTCTTAAACGACAGTTCAGCTGCCAGAGGGGCCAGAGATGAAACCTCAGCAATAGCTTCCTAGTCCTAAAATACACCATATATTCATTCACCTTGTAAAAATGTCACTCCATTTTTGCAGCTGTTGGGTACGGGCAAGCCGTTGGTGGTCGGGGGTGTTAGGGGGCAGTACTATACTAGCCAGCACAGTCTGATGCGGCTCCAACAAGTGCTGGCTGCAGCTTTGTGGAAGTTGCTTCAGTAAGTCACTGGGTCTAGCAAAAAAAACTACACGGGGGAAAAAAAACGCAGTGCTCGTCTATTTAAAGAATCAAAAGAAATGGTTTAATTGAATTTTGCTACCCTCTCATGTAGTTGTGCAGCCTACCTAACCCTGGAACGAGCCCACGGGTTTCAGGCTCACTCTGTGTTTACACCAGGAGAACCCAGAATAGAAACGAATCGTATGCATCTGAAATTCTCAGCTGAGGTACGGCAGAAAGGGGGATAATTGTCGGCTAATGAATAATTAATTCCATCGCAGGCTGAATGCTGAACTTGTGGAAAGTGTATCACATTGCAGGAGCTGCTTTATCTACCTGCCAGTCACACGCCGTCCCAGTGACTGCAGCTCTAACACGGGGACTGACGGTTCCTGCTGTATACTTTGATTTCCCTTTCGCCTTCCCCCATCAGCTTCTCCAAAGCCACTGCACGCAGCTAGCAGACTTCCTTGCTTGTCCTAAGAGGAATACACCAATCTTGGTAACTCCGGCAGCTGAACAAGTATGGAAGGATATTTGTGCATTGCACTTACACGTGATAACGCATCGCTACTTTTCCAAAGTCATGCTGATTGTCACATTTGTGGTTAAAAGTTAACAATGTAATTCTAAAACAGCGAACCAAAACCATAAAGGGTAAAGAGCCTTCATATTAAGAGAGACGCTTTTTTTTCCACAGACTGCCGGTGGCTGTTTCGCAAACGAAGGTTTCACAGAGTAGCCGGAAGGTGTCTGGCCTAACTGTGTTTTTCCCCTGCCATATTAGGTAGCTGATACTGCATCGCTACTGTTAATGCTGAAAAAGGTGTAAAGCATGAACACCACGGACAGTAATACGTTTTATCTAGTTAAATTTTAAACCTGGATGACTCCAGATCCATTACTAGTGCAGTGCATGACTTATTTTTATCCTATTAAAGTGGTAACATGCCAGTTTATTATCGGGATATTTATTTTCTTCAACTGTCGAGGACCATGTATTCCCCTTCACTGCAACAGAAAGCATGAAAGCTTGCAGACGCAGACAGAAACTCAGAGATTACTACTGGCCTTGCTACTTTGACTATGGGCCAATATTGCAGCAGGGAAAATAAAAGCAAGAAGCCACTGTCAGAATAAAAGCTGCTAGAAGGAAAGAAGCAAAAAACTCTGAAATAAGAAAGGAGCGTACCATATGGGAAGGGGGCCAGATACCACGTGGAAAGATGAAAGCAGCATACCGGGCAGCAAGTAAGGAAGGCGGAGGTGGAGCTGAGCGAGTAGGTGCGTCAGCCTGCAAAAGAGTAGGGGAAAAACAGAGCCAGTGTAAGTGCCCATGTGGACAGGAAAAAGGGAGGCCGCGATGCAGGCGAGAGAACAATACAGAACGAGGAGCAAAGCCAGGAACACGTACTATCAATGACAGAAAGTTATCCTGTGTAATACTGACAGCTCTGAGGAACGTAAGTACGTCCAGAGGACTTAAGGACTTCAAGGACAGAGAGGCTTCTCCGTCCCAAGGCATCCCGTCTCAAGAGGAGCTTCTCCATCTCAAGATGGAGGCTTCTCCATCCCACGTGGGGACAGAGCACGACTCCAAGGCTGGCTCAGCCGCCACCCGGCCAAGCTTTCGAACGAAAAGGAACTCAAGTCGGATTGCTGTGGTGATAACTAGAGGAGAACCTTTTGACCTTAAAAAACAGACTTCCCACCAGTTTCACTCTTTCACACTCTCTTCCCCCAAAATTACCTTTACTTTTTCAGAGAACTGCAGGTGTGGGTTTTCTCTACCATGCCCACCAGTGGTCTTTAAAACGCAGACGTGTCCAACAGCTGCACAACCTACCTGCGGCTCCCTAGAGAACACTTTTTAAGTTACAAATCTTAGCGCCGAAAACACCCATGGCTTAAATCTGCATCCTTCCACCGGTGTCACGGCAAGACGGAACACGACTGACCCACGTAAGACTAAGCAGTTAGTAAACGCCTCGAGGCTGAAACGTAGGTGGTGCTGGGCATTAGCCCTGCTAGACAGCTTGCAGGTAACCCAAGGGAGACGCCGCGGCGTTTCTCTGTTAAATAAAGCAGTATTTTGATCAGGGAAAAGACAAATGAGGGCAAACATCCCCCGTCTTGTCTCTAGCCTATCACACAGCAGTGCGCATAGCCTATTTATTACCTGTTGGCTTTTTTTTTAAAGAAATCCCTGAGGTTTTCAACGCCGTGGCAGGTTTGGCCAGAGAAATTGGTCTTTAGGGGGCCTGGATGTTTTAAAAATAAATAAATAACGAGGTGAATGTCGAGTTTCCTCAGCCGCTGCTGCTGAGTAACGACTTTCCGAAACCGGGCCTCGGG
>NW_008794603.1:740562-782817 GCF_000699145.1 Aptenodytes forsteri | reverse complement strand
CTGCGTGCCCGCCCTTGCAAACCGGCACGGCTTTGGCCACCGGGGCTAAAGGGCGAGGCGGCGGTGCTCCCGCAGCCCCGGCCGGGGGGGGTGGCCCGGGAGGGCGAGCTGCCGCCAGAGAAGTTGAGGGGGGGGGTTTAAACCTTTTTTTTTCCTCCTCTAAGTCACTGGAAAGCTCATCTCCTGAAAGGTGGATGTTAAATTATTAACGCGTGCCGAAAGAATACAGCTGTGTTGCGTTGTAGCGTGTAGTCTCATCTTGTCATCTGCAGAGTATGCTTTGTTAATGGTCTTAAGTGGTCAACCCCGATATCTGGCAAAGTTGCTCATTTGTGGAGTAAATGTTACTTGTAACTTCAGATTTGTAACGCCTGTCTCCTTACAGTAAGGTTTTAATGAGAGTTGTGGCTGTAAAACGCATGCTGTCGCTCATATCCGTGTTTATAAGGTCTTTTAAATTTGACTTTGAGTGGACTTAAATACGTTCACACATGCATGTTGAACATCCCGATGATATGCCCATTAACACTCAGTGCAAAGCCAACAAAATATTTTTGTCTTGTAGCATCCAGCCCCACCTCAGGTCTTCTGTTCCAGCTGATTTCCTAACATCTACTATGCTGGCAACATCACACCAGAAACAAAAGTTCCTAGTTATGTGGGGTCAGGTAAGCAGATATTTTTACAATATTGTGTAGTTATGCAAAGTTATTAAAACTGGAATTTATATTTGATGGTATATAAGACAACTCTGCAAAACCACACAATATTGATAAAATCAAAACCAAGAAACCCCACTTACCTGACCCCTGCCCCCTCGCTCTCTCCTCTGTGATAAATCAATGTGAGTGTACTTTGCTAACAGAAGGAATTGATCTCTGGTTGTCTGAAGCTTGGGCAGACTTGTAATGGCTTTTTGTTGCCCTTGTGGACCACTGGGGAGGGGGGGAAGAAAGCCCCTTCTCACAAAGCTTTTATTTGCATGAATAGTCCCGTTGAAGCCAAGGTTATTTGTGCAAGCAAAAGTTGTGTAATGTAGCTGAGAGCAGGCAGCGCTTATTCGTCCTGGAAATCATAAATTTGAATGTGCTTGACAACACCAGCTGTAGGATTCAAATTCAATTTTGTGATGTATAGGAAAGAAGGTGCTAAATAGAAACAATAATTGC
Organism: Aptenodytes forsteri; assembly: GCF_000699145.1. NCBI lineage: Eukaryota > Metazoa > Chordata > Aves > Sphenisciformes > Spheniscidae > Aptenodytes > Aptenodytes forsteri. The sequence goes on along the minus strand of NW_008794603.1, from coordinate 781,648 downwards.
TTCTGGCATTGAGCTCCAAAATGTGTTCACATATGTGTCAGAGCAGTTTTGTGTAGTACTCGTTGGTTCATCTAAATCTAAGTTGGGTGAATGCATACTGTAAAATATTTGTAGGCAATTCTGTTCTCCAGGTTCCAAACCTGCTGAAAGGAAAAGAGAACGCTGAGGGAGACAGGTGGATCACCCTGCTTACAGTACAAATCGGCGTTGTTGTGGCTTTTAACAACTCTTTGCAAAGAGATTGAGATGTTGCAGGCCATAAAAAAAGTACGGCCTTGGAAATGAAGATTTAACACGTGTAAGCATGTGTTCCGGAGAACTACTGTAGTTGAGGGGAATAAGAGAGTACAATCTGCTACAATCTGCAAATGTGTGTAGAAGCTTGGGAAGGGATTCCAGTGTGAGGTTGCTCTAGCGGTTTAGAGAAGGAAAAAATCCCCAGGTAATCTCGCAGAAATTATTCCTGTAGATGTGCAGATGGGGAAAAATCGACAGTCGCTTACCTACTCAGAACAGTACACGGGTTTGTACACCTCCACAGACAAATGAACTTTAAGTATGGCCCATGATATGTGGCAGCTGAAGTTTGGCAGTGTTCGCTTACAAAATCGGTCAAAAATGCAACACTAACCTTCTTTCATAACACTGTTGTTATCGTGATAGCAGAGTTAACTGTGTGATTTACTAGTGGTATTTTTATTTCAGAGCACAAAGTAATCATTGTTGGTCTGGATAATGCAGGAAAAACGACCATTCTTTATCAATTGTAAGTATGAACTGCAGATGACGTTTCATGTATTTCAAGGTGTGCATTGTATATATTACTCTGACTTCTTGTTGCTGCTTCCCCTGTTAGTTTTTACTTTGAGAGCTTTACGCTGAAGGTTACTGAACAGTATAGGTGGCAGTGGGTCAAAATGGGTGTTTAGAGTTTGGAAAGGTCTGAATTTTCCCTGGTATATGAATAAGGTTTTGTTTAGAGCTTTTATTTATCAGATTACATTGCTATTACCACTTAATCACAACTGCCTTTGGCGTCACTGTGTAGGCTGTTTGCCAACTCCATAAAATATGATTATATTGAGGGTTAGCCACAGGACAATGCTGCTAAACTGATCCATGCCGCAGTATGTAAATACTAAACAAATTGTTCTGTGAGTAGCAAAGCAGTGAAGCCTGACCCCTCCCTGCCGTGATTTGTGTCGTGCGTACCAAGATGTACTTTCATGTCGTTTATGGTACGGGATGAAAGAGGAAGGCTGAGCGCTGGCTGAACCCAGGACAACACAGCTCTGCGGCTGGTGGCAGCCTGGGCTGCCTGGCCAGGGCTTTATTTGAGCCACCGGCGTTGGTAGCTGTCGTGCAGCTTCTGCTCTTAATAGTGGCATTGCCTTGTGTTTGTCTTGCGTTAGCCTTGCTGCTGGTTTACATGAAACTTGTATGAGCTTCATATCTCTGGTCCTCAACTGCAGTTTGATAAAAGGGTAGAAATTTGTCCACAGACTCAGAAGCTTCTAGGTGGGACGGGCGACGCAAGGTCTGTTTATAATAGAAACAGATTTGCGATTTCTCACGTGAAGCAGTCTGGTATTAGGAAGTGTTCCTGAGTCAGTATCAGAAATAATTCCTGTTAAGTGATATGGCCCTACTGGTCCAATCCTACACTTAAAATACGCTTTCTTAAAATGCTTGGGTTTTGTCAAATTATGATCTGCTTTTGCCTTTCTGAAACGTGAAACTCATGCAGCATTTCCAGCCACTTATGCCCTAGCACGCTCTGCAGAGAAAGTGAAAAGATGAGGGTGGTTGTCGTTATTTAAATCGGGAGTGAGAGATTTTAAAAGCGTAAATAGAATGAAGAATATTTTTAAGACTAGTAACTACTGCAGCTGAGGGCCGTCCTCGGTGCATTTTAATGCTGCCTGTGTCTTTCAACTTCCTCCACAAATGTCTCATGAGTCTTCGTCTCATCTTCTTACTTCTGCAGTCTCAGTGTTTTCTTTTCCCTTTTGTACAGTGGATCTCTATATGCCGCCTTGTCCTTTATACCCATTTTAGCTCCACAGGACTTCCCCTTCTCTCTTGTATTCCCCTTCCCCTGTTTGCTGCTTTGACAGAGCTCTGTATTCGTACTGTCCTCTGTTCCTCCTGCTTGACTCCTCCTTAAAGCCCACCTCCATCTTTGCATATCCCATTTTTTTCTCTTACCTTTTCTTCGTGGCAGATAAGTGTTCTGAGCATGAATGAGTATGTTTAACTCTTTTCATAAGAGATGGGCAGAGATATCTAGCAGGACAACTAGTGTTGGTTAGTGCACTGGCTGTTACTTTGATGTCGTGGAAGGTCACAGCAGAGGTTGGAGTGGTGATTCTTCTAACAGATGGCGGCAGCTCCACAGACACTTCGTTTCTTCCCATTCTTGTGCTCAGATCTCCTCCCTCCCCTCAGGTAGCAGTAGGATTTTGTGATCAGGTGTCTAGAAATGCCATTAAGCTTCATGCTCACCCTGTTTCAGTGGGGAGGAGGGAAAAATCCACCTATCGTATTGCAAACTGAGAGACGCCAACAGCTTGAAGGTGAAAGGCTGCAGGTTCAGCCAAGGCAAGGGGATTCACGATACATCTCTTACAAGCATTAAAAGAACGCTGCTAAAACCTGTTTTTCAAATATGATCAGCCACAGGCATCTTCTTATGTCATTGTTATCCTTAATTTGATTTTATGGTTCTTTCTGCTAATCCTTCTCTTCCCCTTATATAGTTGCCTTCAAATGTGTGTGGTGAGAAGGTTTCTTGTCATATGCTGCTAAGACACTGGGTAACTGGGTTTCCTTTTCAGAACACCGGACCATCCCTTTAGCTCCTCAGTTCTCTGTTACAAGTCTCAAATTGCTGTCACTGTAACTAAGAGCTCTGCTAAAGCTTCAAAAAAAGGTTCATATAAAATGAAAAAATATATCAAGATTATCGGAAGAAAAAATAATTAAGTTCTTTGAAAACAATTGACGTTTTCCTTGAAGCTACTTTTAATTTTTTTGCATGTCCCATACAGTAGAGTTTAAATAATTTGAACTCTAGGAGTATCCAGAGTGCACATTTGGTTATCACTATTGGTGTGAAACTGGTGGTCTTAATGACAAAGTTGCACTTGGTATCTCTAAAACAATATATTTGAAATATTTAATGTCTCCATTTGTCTCCAAAAAGTAGTGTTATTGGACTGTGCTGAAGGGAGAAGAGAAGGAAATTTGGACATAAAGTAACTGAATTGTGAAGAAAGTATGCTCTTAGTGGCCTGTACTGAAATGAGAGCGAGATGTAGTATGTTTGGCGGAGCTGGATGATGAGTTGTTGTTTTTCTGCAACCTTGGCAATCTTGTGGCTTAACCACATTCTTGAAGAAAAACAACTGCTCTCTCCCATGCATGCCAAAATCAGCCTGGAAAAAGAGAAGCTGACTGCTTAAAACAGCTTTTGAAGCAAATATTCTCTCAGCTTTATGATTTAATTAATTATAATATAGTTTTGTTCATGAATGCTCTCTCAGCTTTATAATTCAATTATTATATAGGTCACCGAGTCCTTTTTTATTGCTATTTTTATTTTTTTATTTTTTTTTATTCACCCTCCACCGTCAAACCTCGTCTCTATTTGCTGCATAAGAAGCGTTTGCAAAAATTCCCCCACTAAGCTTTCTACCTCGGAATAACCATCGAGTTTAGTTTTTATAGAAGTAGGTCAGTTTGGAGGCCTAAGATGCTCGATAATGCAGGTAACTTGCCAGTTTCTGCAATTCCTCACCGAGTCGCTCTCTTCCCTCGGCAGCTCCATGAATGAAGTGGTGCATACCTCACCCACCATAGGGAGTAACGTGGAGGAGATAGTGGTTAACAACACGCGCTTTCTGATGTGGGATATCGGAGGGCAGGAGTCGCTTCGGTCTTCGTGGAACACCTACTATACAAACACTGAGGTGAGAACGAACGCCTTGCTGGAAGACTTAGTGTAACTATTGCTGGTGAAGGGAATACAACATACCTCAGATCTGTACCAGAAGGGAATACAGTGGACCTCAGATCTGTACCAGGCACGCTTCCAGAGGGCTGCATTAACTGTGCTTTGAATGTTACCGTAGCTACTTCAGGGTACTCCTGTTTTGATTTTTGAAGTCTCCCTCTTAGCAAGCTGTTGTACGACTCGCTTTTATATTTCTTATGTAAGATGCATAATACGGAGTTGCAATTAAAAACAACTTGTTTGTAAGGATTCTGTTTCTGGGGATCTGCGGCCTTAGGGCAGGTGCTCAGTTTGTCTTGGTATTGCAGATCCCATGTTTACAGGTTCCCTCTTGCGGACCATGACTGCTCTATCTCTGTAGCAGGTACTCAGAAACCTGTGTAACCCCTCAGGAGTAAGACTGAAAGCCCAAAAGTTTTCCTCCAAGGCTGTGGGAGCTCTGTCTTGCGAGCTCCCATGATCAATTTACTTAAGGACCCCCAAGAATTTTAAGAACTCGTTAGCGATGAAGTTGCAGCACATATACTGAACTTGTTTAAAATAATGATTTAAGTCAAGGTTTCCTCTGTGTTATCAATTGTGGTTTTTAAAAAAAGTTATTTTTTTATAATAATTAACTTTGTTCTCCTGTGCTTTCCTATAAGATCTGTGACGTGTGTCTGCATGTATGCTCTTGAAGTATGGAGTTTATGGGTTTTTTTAAATCCCTTGCAAATATCTATTTGCATGTTAGTATTTGAAGTAGAGGGAGAAGGCTGATACAGTTTACCTTTTTAAGGCTGCAACAAATTATTTGAGGGATCTGTGTGCTACCTCAATTATGCTAAGCAAAGAACAAAAACAGATCTGGGATTACAGAGAAACACCTGCTTTCAATATAAATTTTTCACTTGGAAATGGAAAACGGAAAGTCAAAAGATGTGTCACAGCTACTTTTGTATACAAACCACGGCATAAGTTGTAAATGATACCAATGCTGCGGGTAATCGCACTCTGGCTGGGAGAAGTGCATCTGGAGTATGATGCTAATTGATAATCCAGCTGACTGGATAATCTGATGGGAACAGTAATCTGTTCTGCTGACAAGTGTGTGACCAGAAAGATAGAGTTTGTTCTCTGACTAATAACTTTTCACTTTTTAAAGTTTGTGATAGTTGTTGTGGACAGCACAGACAGAGAGAGAATTTCTGTGACTAAAGAAGAACTGTATAAAATGTTAGCACATGAGGTGAGTAAACCCTGTCTTTTCTTTGTTTTAATATTTACTGTGGGTAAGATCTGGATGATACATGTTAAGGGAAGCAGATTCGCATGCTATTTGTGAAAGCTCTCACTTACGCCGGCTAGCTGGAGACAGACCAGAATGGAGAGAGGCCTCCAGCGAAGTCCAAGGCAAACATTTAACAGTCACGTTCTCCCAGCTGCAGGTAGTACTGTATCAGAGCTGTCTTGTTCCTGCTAGAGGCTCTGTCTTTTCTGAAGCTCCTAATAAAGCTGTAAATTAATACCAAATTACTGAAGAGAACTCCCACAAAAGTAGCTTTTCAGCTTGAGTGCTTCAGTGAAACAGAAGTTAGGACCTATAAATGACTTTTGTGGTTTTTATACTTCAATCCACGTTAATGCTGAATGAGATTGTTTTTTAAAAACATTGTTTCCTCCAACAACTTAGTTACTCTTTTTGATTGCTTCATGGTTCCTTGATGTTTTCTGTTTTTGCAGTGAAACAGGTACAACCTTAATAATATGTCTTACAGCAACCAGCTATAAAACTGAAGAAACGGACTGCCTACGGCTACAGTAGCCGTCATTCTATTTGTACTTGGAATTACAGAATGAGAGTATAATTTGCTAACTTGTAAAGACCCTCTTTAAAATTGAGCCCTGTGTCAGGTCTAAAGCTGAGCTATCTGGGTCTGATTCAGAAATACTGGACTGCCGTATAAGCCAAGGAGCACCTATTGCATGACCTGAATGTCCCAAAGACTTTAATCTATCCATGCAGCGCAGGACCGGAGCCCTGATTTTTACTAAAGATGTGTCTGCGTAAGCTTGACTACTGCTGGGACTCTCAAGACAAGTTTAATGCAAACTGGATCAGTTTGTATGAGATGACACTGAGGACACCGAGCTTCCAAATTTAAGTGTCAGAATACAAAGATGTGCATAAAATCGATGGCATTATATCCCAAAATATTACATCTATATTTAAACTATAGCCACTGTTTAGTACTCTTCAGCCTGTTGCAGTCACTAAACAAAATTGCATCTTCTGTTTTGTAATCTGTAAAGGAAGATGCAGAAGTTGTTAACGAACTGAATTTGAAATGAGGAAGGTCTGGAACTCCAAGCAGCATGAATGCCCTTGCTTCATGTCGGGAGACTATTTCTGTGCTCCAAAAGCACCCATCTAACAGTAAATGTGCCCATTGTTTTCCAACAGGATGTTTTCAGTATATTCTGCTAACTCTCCAGATGCTATGACATTTGAAGAGAACAACAATACATATAAGCTGAAATGAAAGTCAAATATTTATTTAGAATAGCTTTTCCTTGCAGTCCTTGAAAATCTTTTATTTCTGCTAACCAGTTCAATTGAATTTCTGTTAAGGCAAAATTGAGTTGTCCAGGTCAGTTCCAACTGTTTTCTGGACCGATAGATTGTTTGGGAATTAATTTTACTGCTTGTAAAAATTAGTCTGCCTGATAGGCATTTAAGTGAATGAGTTGGCTTGGCTTCCTGGGAAGACCTTTTTATTTTCGGAGGGACAGATTTTCAATAATACGTGCCTGTACTAGTGTAATTCCAAGCAGCTTGAGATAAAATAAGCTTGCCCCTAGAGTCGCTGTTCTCTAAATTGTTAGTACTGATATTTTAAATATTGCGTGGGCCTGATAAAGAAGTTTATTGCAATGTGCTTGTTCATGTAGATGTCCATCGTTTGATTCTAAAGCAGCGTAAATGATGATTTTCTACAAATTCTGTGTATCCTCGAAATAAAATATTACTGCAGCTTGCTTTACACTGTCAGTGGCAGTCTTAGTGCTTCTTAATGGGTGGGATTTCCCTCGCAGAGGGCTGCTGTGCAGGCAGAACGTACTTCTGGCTCTGGTGAGCCACGGTGCCAGCCTGGGTGCCAGCACACACGCTGCTGGCTCTTACTGCAGTCAGGCTTGGCAAGGTTTTAGCAGTGCTTAAAAAGTTCTGGTGGGGTAACCCACTGTTGCCCCACGTAAGAACTGCTGCACAGTCTACTAATTTGGTACTAAAGCCAATCTTAACAGTATGGCAATACGTAAAAGTGTGGTGTGTATGTTCAAAAGCCAGGCTCAGGAGAATGCAGTGGTTGGTTGGGATACACAGGCAGGAATGACCTGCAAGGTCAGGGTTAAATGGGAGGCCTTGACTGTTAGAGGTGTGTGACGTTATTGCAGCTGCACACACACAGAGATACAGGGTGCCTCTGATCCTCACGGAGCACAACAAGATATTGTACGTGGTTTTACAGATCATCCTAGGCAAAAATTGGACGTTTGATCTGCTGGATCAAAGGATTTTCTGAAGTTGCATGTCAATCAGCCTGCAGTGTTTTATAGTTCAGGGGCTTTTTTTCGCTAGGGCTTAAGGTTCTCTACTTCGGTATCACATCTTTTGCCTCTGAGGGCTGATTTGTAATCATCCTCTTTTTTTCTTCTTTCTCCCTAGGACTTAAAAAAAGCAGGTTTGCTGATCTTTGCTAATAAGCAAGATGTTAAAGAGTGTATGACAGTAGCTGAAATATCTCAGTTTCTGAAACTGACTTCAATTAAGGATCACCAATGGCACATTCAGGCGTGCTGTGCTCTAACTGGAGAGGGGTAAGAGTTATTCTTGTCTGTAGGAGGGGAATCTTGAATTATTTTGGTATTTTTATTGTGGTGTTTGGTTTTAACACACATTCCTTCCCTGTCAATAATAATCTTACACTTCAAGATTTTGGGGCTCAGAACATACCAGCTTAGGATCAGTGTGATCTGAAAACCAACTTTCACATCAAATCTGCAGTCTCACCTCACAGTGATGAAACTTTATATGATTTGGGCCTAATGAGGGCAGGGGTGGGAACGACCTAAAATCTCTTCTGGTTTATTAAGAATAATCATAATTAGAGAAAACCTCAGAGTGTGTCTTGAAGTGCTGGGGCCTGAAGTCTCTCACCTGTAGATTGCATAATAAGATCTGGGAAATACTGGGCTCAGAGTGAATTGTTTCTGGAAATGATTCCTTCAGTCAGAATTACAGAGTTCTTAGGAAGAATTTAAATTGGTGCCATGGAATTATTTTTGAAGTTATCCTGAGAAGTGCATGTATTCCTTAAAAAATTATCTCTTCTGTTTACAGACTGTGCCAAGGACTCGAATGGATGATGTCAAGACTTAAGATCAGATGATTTTTAATGACCTCTTTGCACAGACATTGCTTAAAAAGAGCTGTACCCATGATTACCTTCACAGTGGCAGAATTAATGGGTTAGACGTATTTATACTGAACTGATTTCAACTTCATTTTCTACATAGATGCACACACACATTCGTGTATATAAATTAAGACCATTCAGCAAAAAGAAAGATGCAGTTGATGGCTCCACTTTGGTTTCCTGTTTGTTTTCCTCTGAGGATGTGTTTAAAAGCTGTGATCAACCTTCTTTTCAAGATACAGCCACTCAGAACAGTCCGATGTTGAGCGTGGTGAAGACGAAGTGAGAGGAGGGAGCCTTTAATTTTGAGTTTTATTATTCCATTGTAGTCCTCTCTAGCTGAAGATGTTGGCTTCATTGTTCCAGTAAACAAATCAATGGCATAGATACCAACTTTCCAGTATTTTTAAGGTTACCGATGTTACAAATGCAAAAATATTTTCCTGTATGTGTACTGTACATATTTGTGCATATTTATACCTCAATTTTAGGTTAATTGCAATCTGTTCAGACCAGTGTGTAAAGCGGAATCAGGATGTTGCCAGTAGTACTAATATTTGACATCGCCAACGTGTCACAACTTCTTTTCCTTTGTTACCTGTATGGCTGTAACGTCCATCAGACAGTTGGCTCACCACAACGTTATAAAGCAAACTCTCTCGTAAGACCATTGCTCGTTTCCCACATGATTTTTCAGTTAGGGAGGATGCCATAATGGATTGGGGCGTATGGGTTGAGCTTCAAATTACAGTGTCGGCAAACAGTAAAAACTTGCCAAAGAGTTTAAAATGAAATGGATTTTCTTTCTTTATTGTAGTCATCGTTGGATTAGGTGATTCCAGAAGCGCATGTCATGCTGTCCTATGGTACTGCTTTTCTTTTTTCGCAGTACTGTTCATTTATGATTCAAGTCTAGTAGAAGTACCTTTAGCTGCCATAAAGGGAAAAATGTCATCTTTTTTTTTTTCTTAACCAAAAGAAGAGGCACAAAAGTATGTTTAAAAGTCCCACTGGAACCTTATGAAACAAGTCATACTCTGTATTAAGTGTTTTTCAGAGGAAGGCGCACTTCTCTTTGATAGCGTAAAATGTATATATGTATCTATATGCAATGGATGGAACTGGGATGGGGAAGGGGAACAAACCAGATTACACTACTTGAAAAGCTGTAAGTGACCCCTTGATCATCTTCCCACAGAAGTTCCAGGGCAGCAGTACTTGAAAATATAACTCCCTTGCATGGTCCCCAGGTGAGTTATAAAGAAGCGTCAGAACACTATGTGATTATCTTTTCTCACTGTAGTACCTAACGGGACGGATGTCCCATATGGAAGTTGTTCAGTTGTTCTCTTTTAAAGGATACAGGCTGTTCGGTGGGATGACAGTTGGATGGTTTGAAATGTTGTCAGTATTGTGAAAGTGTACGTAGCCTTCATCGTAGGCTTTTATGTTGGAGACGTATGTTTGGGGAGTATAGCAAAATGAAATAAAACTTTGTTTAAAATGTCCTTCCCTTTCTCAGCTCATACCTCTGATAAGGATGGAAAAGGCATTTTAAAGAAAAAGCTTAGTTTGGTCTTTTTAAGGTGCTTATCTTTGGTATGGGATAATCCAGTCAGCGCACCTGCCTTCCCATTTGCCTGCTTCTCTGGGGATCATGTTGTGAATTTGTGGGGAAAAGAAGGGAGGCAATTTCAAAAGTCTGTATTTAACAAAGGCAGGTAAAGAATTTAACTTTTTAATATATTTTTGGTATCTCTTTATGATGCTCACCGGCTAAGGAATCTGCTGTCTTTGTTAAACATTTTAATGTGTACATGCATATATTGATAGTGCATGCACATAGATCTTGGTATTTAACTGGTGTATTGCAAAATGTATAAATGTTTGGAGAAATAACAATTTAATGCGAAGACTTTCTCAGTTTATCTGATAGCATCTTCAAGAAACGAGCTCTGTGCACACTTGCATATGAAATGGAATTGTACGTTTTCTAGTCTTAAAAAAGAAAAAGCAGACTTGCTTATAAACCGAAGTGTTTGGTTTTCGAGTCTTATGTCTTCCCTTTCATCCCTTTAAAATATTTTGCTTTGCTGTTGTTAAATACTGCATACTTTTGCCTGAATCTGCACAAGTTGTGTGTGTTGGTTTTTTGTTTAAGAAAACGAGTTGTTCCTGTTAATGAAAGAAAAATCATGGGAGAGTATTTTAATACCTGCTTCTTGCTGAAATTTGCCGTTTACTCCTTCGCTGAAATTTGTAGGACTTAGCACGTCCATGTAATGAAAGTGTGGTGTTTTTTTCCAGGTATGGCTTGTGTTGCAACCAGACATCGTATGTTTACACATAAGTAAACTTAGGTTTACTCTTTCTCCCTCTCAGTATCCTGGACGCCTCCACTCTCTGTGGCCTCTAAGATGCTGCGTGGTTCACTTCATCTTTGTTTCACAAGTGGCAACAGACCCTAGTAGGGAGTTGGGAATAACAGCACACATGAAGACTGCCTGTTAAAACAGTGTCTTCTGTGCCCTAAAGAGTTCATAATCCAAAAAGTAAATCCTCATCTGTGTGTTGGGCGGTGAGCAATGCAGCCTTAACCCGACTACAAAAGATGTGTGTCATGTCACGTATAACGATCAGTCGTCTTTTCGATCTGTTTTGTGATCCCATAGTATTTTAGAGGGCAGATTTGCTCTTCAGTAGCAAGAATTCAGTGGTGGCCAATGCTTACTGACGCATCGCGTGCCTCTAGCATTCTTGACTGGGGCTTAGGAATCAAAGGAAGACGCATCTCCGTTTTAAGTTCTGGGTTTGCAGTCTCTGAGGATGGCGGATTTTGTCTGTAGGAGCTGGGAAACTCTTTGTCACCCCATTGTAAACAGAGGTGGCGATTCCAAATTCTCTCCTTGCATGGTTGGTGTGATCGTGCTTTAAGTGCGGCAAAGCGTAGCGAAAGCGGAATAGTGTCATCCAGACGTTGCAGTGGAAGTTTTTAGGGAAGTGTGTCTGCCGGAAGGTTCTCCGCGAGAACAAGCGTGTTTGCTCAGATACTAATGAGATGAACATGAGAAGAATATACAAGTATACACCCTCACGGTAGCGTTGTGGCTGTGACGGTCCTTTCCTGCACACCTTGCCTTTGGTGTAATGTTAGAAATGTTTTTAAATTTAGTCGCCTAGTAGAGCTGGAGAAGAGCAGACAAACTTTGGAACGCAAAAGCCCTTTTTCTGTGTGTGTCTTGTTTACAGCTTTTTTGTTTTTTTTCTTTTCCCTATAGGACAATTCACATTTTTCTCACAACTCTGCCCATAGAAAAGCAAGTTTAACTTTGCATTGATGCTGCTTTCAACTTCACTCAGTTATTGTTTGGAAGTGATTGTCTTAACATGAGTCATGACCTTGATTTGTATTGCTTTTGTGTTTTCACCCTCTGCGTGTTGTGTTGCCTTGGCTTTCAGCTAAAGCTTAAGATTACTTTGCCTTTGTTCTTCATGAAATTTATTCTTAGGATATTATACAGAAAAGGGGGAGGGGTCTTTAAAGACAGTTATTTAAGTTTATGCTGCAGAATGCCATTTTACTAGCAAAAAAATACAGCAGTAACTCATATTTCAATAATCTAATACTTAAAATATTTCTTTTGGTTCAGCAAATAATAAACTTGGTAAATCAGCTCTACGATACGCTGCCTCTGTGATCTGGAAATTACACGGGTTTTTAATTGTGAGGAAAGGTGGGATATAGAACTTGGAAAATGTGAGGAGGGATCTACCTAGCTTCATTTTTTTAAATTTTTTTGTTTCAGGGAGGCTTAATAGCAGTTTTCCTCTGCATGGTTTAGTATGTTCCTAGGCGTACGTGTGCATGTGTGAACGTTAAACGTATTTGATGGGCACCCACTACAGTCTATGCAGCTCAAGTGCCTAAAACTAATTCAGTAATCGGGGTTTTTTTTTCCCTATGCTATAATTTCCGTTTTCCTTAAAATAGATATATTTCTATGAAAGCATCTAAATGTGTGTAAATGAATGTTTTTTCCCCTCCCTACGAACTGCTTTTAACATGAGCTATGACAAAGTTATTTTTTACAGTTCTTTCTATCCTCTACATGCCAAGCACTTTTCCATGTATGAGACATCACATAGCTTCCTTGTGAGAGGAAATACTAAATTTGTCCTTGTATCAGATTGGTTAGCTGGGATTCTTTTCAAGGAACTCTGTTTAAATAACTCAATCCAAGAATACTTGGCCTTGTAAGCATCCTCATGTAAGTAGTTCCTTTTTAATTGGCTAGTAAAACATGAACTTTGCTACTGCCAGGCTAATTATGTCTGAAAAACAGTTTTTCAGCCAATTCAAATGAAGGTAATATTAAGCCTTTAAATGGTGCATCGTCGAGCATTACGGGACAGGAATGATTTGATGTCACAAGAACGGCACTAAGAAAGAAAAACGTCTTTGCATATAGTTGTGATATGTATTATAAACACAAATGTGACTTGAATATAATTGTTGCAGTGAATATATTAAATGTACAAAAATGAGAAATTATAAGTGGTTGCCACTGTAACTTTTTTATAACATGCTTTAGAATCATAAGCAGAAATTATATTCTTGCCTTACTAGGATTTTACTGGTTGATTTTTATATTGTACAGAAACTTTTTTTGAAAACGTTCCTCACATCAGGTAGTAGTCTTTTTTTCATAACAGGGTCATACTCACGTACCACCCTTAGCCTTTTAAGCCAGATTCCTTGTGAGCAAGGACACAAGTTGGGTGAGGTTTTTTTAAGCTTTTCCTATTTGTAAATTTAGAAAACTTAGCCGATACTGAATTAAATTAGAAAATGCTGCTTTACCTAGAAGGCTATAAATCATTCTTCGTAAATCATCAGCTCAGTGTTACTCTTGGCTAAGTAATTCCTGCATCAAACACTGCGGAGGGTAGAAGAGGTGGCTGAGAAAAGACATATTCTCCTGCAGAGAGATTCAAAGAGTAAAAAACGAAAAAAAGAGAACATCAGATTGGAAAGCCTGAGCACTTTTATGGCTAATAAATTGAAGAATTGGTAGTACCTGATAGAGGAATGGTAACTGATCCAGTTTAAACTGTGTCTAGATTATGTTTTCATGAATGTTTTCAACATGTCCTCATCTTTCTCACTACATTTGTTTTCAAAACCTTTAATCCTGTAGCCCAGTCCTGCACTCGGCCTGTGCGTGCTGCTCTAGATCCAAGTCTGCCCTTCTGGCTCTCCGGGGAGCGGTGAGCAGGTGTCGGAGGGAACCGAGCTCTTTGTCCTTAGGCTCTACCAAATACCGGATTATAATACTAACCTCTAACACTACACCTGTAATTCCTGGAGTATAAAGTAAACTTCTCAGATTAGTATACTAATGATGTAGTTACGTTATAGTGTATTATCTGTCTGTCTTTTACAAATGCAAAGTCCATATCTACACGCATTAATCATATGACCAGGGTCACACTACTTTTGATCACTTGTATTTTGTACTTGTCTTTCTAAAAAGTTTGTCTTCTTTCTGAAAGAAATGCATAAAGTACGTGGCTAACACTGATACTGCAATAAAAGGTCATTCCAGAACGTACAGAATTATTGCTTCAAATTAATACCAAGACTTGCGAGGGCTGCATTTCCTGGCTTGAGCACTTCTGTGTCGGAAACTTAGGCACGTTTGTGACAGTAATTTAGCTAAAACTTTTTACAAAGCTATTTATTGTAACGATGTTCAATTACGATTCTATTAAGTGACTTTTCCTGAAATTTTATCAGAACATTCCTTGAACCGTTTCCCCCTTACCTCTTTCTGTCTTTCCTGGCTTTTAAACTCTGATTTTCATTTAGTTGACGGGAACTCATTCAATTCTTCTAATTCTTGTTGAAGAAGTGAAACAAACACAAATTTTGTCCAGAATTGTTGGGGCGGGGAGCTGTCTACAAGCATACATACACATTTATGGATAATGTCAGAATTGCTAATTCTTGAAAACCCACCAATATTTATTATTTCAAGATGAAAGCACTTGTCAAAATTTTACTGTTTGCATTAAACCTTTTGTGTGTATGTGTCGCGGTGAAACTTTTCAAGCAAAGATACGATTTCTGAGCTAGTATATGGGGTTGTCTAGGCGCTATTGGGGTGAGACGCACTGTTCTGCCAAGCCTGTGATGACGGGGTTTGTATCGGGAGATTGTTTGGTAAGAAGTATGCGTTGCCTGGTTTCAGATAGAACAGAAATTAAAATTAATGGCGCAATGCTCTTCTCCTATGGAAAATGCTGAATCCCGGCAGTGTACCACTCCTGCGTGTTCGCGTATCGCACGCTGGTATTTGCAGCCTTGGGAGTGGTGGGGGGTTACAGGTAACTTCTTAGAAAAGCAAAAGCGATGAAACCAAAGCTGGGTTAAAAAATAGAATTACCGTGTTACTGTACTGAAGGTATGTTGCTGGTCAGCTCTGCAACCCCAACAGTCTTGTTCCACGTGTGTTAATTTTGGACTTCTCGCTTTATTTCTAACTGCGCAGTATTTGTATCCATGTGGTAATCTTGAAGAATAACTTTCCCGTTGAGTAATGCGTAGGCAGATGATGTTGTTAACGGAGGTTTCGGGGGTAAGTAAATGCATCAGCCCCTCTGCTGCGATGGTGTAATAGATGGCAAAATGCTTTTCCGCGCTCCTTATCCTTCTGCCTCGGATTTTAGCTGTCTGTCTAGCTGCAGCCTTCTTCCTTTGTGACACCCTTTTCCCGTTTGGGTGGGCTTTGTCTCCAGCTCCTCCCTGACGCTGGCCGCTGTGTCCGTGTTGTACGCTGCTGCGCTCCTCCTCCGTGCGTTTTTTGCTGGGGGGTGAAGGAACGGTGAGCTGCCTTCAAAGCCGTGCCCGCTCTCGGGCTGCGTCCGGCCCGTTTCTTTCCCTCTTAACTCGGTTGTTCCTTGACTTCGCTGCAACTTTTCTGAAAACTGCTCTTGTTTTTCTTTTGAATCCAATTAAATAGAAGGTGATTAAAAAAAAAAACAAAACACCGTTAGCCCATACTTATTTTTGTCTGTTTTCGTACGGGGTTCCTCTGAACTGTTCGTTCCTCGGGCCACGGGCCTGTTGCCTGCCTGGCGTGCCCTTGGTGCTGTCTAATCTCTGGTTCATAAAAAATAGCTACAAAATAAGTATTTCCGGAGGTTTTTATTCCGGGATGGTTTTCGCGTTAAGTACCTGTATTCTTTTTTAAGCGCGCACAAGAAAAACGTTTACCAGGGCTAAACTCTGGCCTTTTTACTTCTGTATCTTGTGTAGAGCAGACCTGCTGAAATGAGCCTCGGCTTAGTCATTCACATCTGGTATATGCAACTGTAAATAGACTCTTTAACAGAAAATGCTGTTACTTTTTGGCTTTTTTCCCTTGACTGTATAAAAGTTAGACTGCTGTGTTCTCTTTAATTGTTTTTGTTTGGGTTTTTTTAAATTAAAACAATACAGTACTTTTTTGATCCTATTGCCACTTTTAAAATTACAGGTCGTGTCATGACTCTTTTGTTGCACAGTCTACACTGATTTATTCTCTCTGAATATGGTTCTTTAATATGAGGTTGAATTAGATGCAAAACTACAGAATAGGTAACGTCTCCGGAGTTAATTCTTGTTATTAACTTTTTTTGTTCTGTCTTGCTTTTTGCCCCTGATTCTGTTAAAAATTGAAGGGCTCCCCCCCCCCCCGTATGTATGCGCGTGTATATATATGTTGGCAAACTATTGGGGTCATGCAAAGAGATGCAGATCATGGAATAGTAACAATGAAAATTGTCTAAATTTTTTGTACATAAATAAAGATTTAGTATAAATGCCGGTACTGTTGAAGACTTGCTTCTGAGGTCCTTGTACTGTTGAATCCTAACAGACACCCCGTTATTACCTGTATGTATCGCTTTGAAACATGAATTAATGGGTGCATATTAGAGCTGTGTAAACAACTAATAAACCTGTTTGTATTAAGTTGGTCAGATAAATTCTTCATTTTAGACTCACCGTACCATTTTCAGAGTAAGCTTGAGAACTTTTTTTCAAGGTGATGTATACATTATAACAACTTTTTAATTTGTTTCGCATAATGTTTTGCCAGTGTAGCTGCTGCTGTTTGCAGCAGTACACGAGCGTTGTTTTGAAGCCCGTGGGTAATGCTGACCCGGGCGTGTGTTTGGTTGGTGCGGCGTTGGCCGGTCAGCCGGGGGGATGCCGGCCTCGGGAGTGTTGAGCTTGCACCACGCGAGGCTGCGCAAGTCAGTAAGTCTTCCCTTCCTGTCGCGATACGGATCGCCTTGTGCTTTTACAAAACACTCAGTTGTATACAGTGTACTGAGCAACAAATAGTCCAATTGCTTTGTCGGTTGAGAAGTGTTTATTTTTTCTGAAAGGCTTTAGATTTATTTGACAACGTATTTGAGTCCGGGTTGCCGTTGGTGGTGGCATGTTCCTGTAAGCAGTATGCTTGTAGTTCATGGCCCAGGTGTCGAATCTGTTTTGCCTTGCCCCAAGGTGCCAGAGGTGCTGTACTATTTACGCTGCAGTGAACAGGCTAGCTGATAAATGAAGGAAAGTCTCGAACTTTTCTTGACAGACAAATCTTCATAAGAACTTTCAATATCTTATTTTTCATCCAGACTTCCGTAAAACATGTCTCAAGAAACAAAGTGAGGAGAATGATTAGTTTCTTAAGAGCATGTTAACATAATAAGGGAAAGCTGCTTTCCAAAGCACGTTTTTTAGCAGTAAATTTTCTCTCTCCACAGAGCAGCTTCTGCGCGCATCAGCCAGGTGTGTAAGAGAGAAATCAAAACTGCTGTGAGTTGATAAAGTAATAGATAGTCACCGATCCTTGTATCGTGCCCGTACTTGTTCACGACTAACGGTGGGCAAGATCCCACGAAGGAGCCTGTAGCACGGTTCTGCCACACATTGCTCGGTCATGGAGGCTCTTTGCTGCGCTGGGTGAGGTTTCTCGTTGGCAGCCGTTTGCCTGCTGTGTGGTGGGAGTTGACAATAATAATTCATAAAGACCAATGAGACCCTCTTTTACAGGACCTCAGAAACCCACGTGCCTTCCTCCTCCACACACCTACACTACTGATCACCTCTGGACCTCGGCACAGAATACGAACCCGTGCTATTTGTGCAAGAGTCAAAGTGGCTACTTAAAACAGCTGGTTTTACACAAAATGCATTAGCCACTAGCTCTGAAGCTTTTCATCCGCTGCAGACAGAAACTCTGAAGTGCACAGTTTTGGAGTAACTGTGATTTTTGAAGTTACCCCTTTTGTATTCCTTTTTTTAATGTAGGTAATATGTGGAGATAAAGTGGCCTTCAGGTGGTCTGATAGGGACATTTTTGATAGGAGATCTGTTTGGGTTTTTTTCTGGCAGCAGCAACCCCAGTCCAGCTGCGGACGGCGAATCGCAGCATCGCTTGCCCTCTGGATGTCTTGTACGAAGAATCTTTTAATGATCTGTGCGCTGATAAACTGCCGTAGCCAAACCCTATTTTTAGCAGTTGCGTGGAGTATCCCCTAAAGGTAAACTCCTGCAGAGGAACAAGCTCCTCTTCGCCATCCTACTGACAAGAGCAGCCCAAACCCAGGCAGAACAGTTTTTCCACCGTGTGTTTAGACCATTAATTCTTACCTTTCCTGGTGCGTGTAAGGAGAATCCTGGGATAATGCAAAAAATGTGCATATTGGTAAGTCAGGTAGCTCTTAACTGAGATAAGGTGGGAAAATCCCATTCTTAGAGAGGGTTTTTGCTGCCAGCCAGCAGCGACAGCCACTATCCCCCCCCCCCCCCCCAGCCACTATTTTGTGCTGAGCCCAGCAAAGCAGTGAGAGGTCCAGGACAGAGAGCGGCTGGGGCAGGGATGGGGGGGAAGGCATTTATTTGGATGGGCTTCAGCTAATTTGAGATTTAAAATTAAACCTTATTTCTGTTTTTCTGAAAGCAAGAGGTCCCTCTGGATTTTGACCAACGGGTTTCTCCTCCCCCTTCCTCCTCGGGGAGAGACGGCCCGGCTTTGCAGGCCAAGTAATTTTTTTCAAAAACCGTTTCTGTCTGGAAGTGTAATACAGAATATGTGATGTGGTAGAGATTTATAGAGGCAAAGCGGATAAAACTATTGTTTTTCTGGTTTTCGGCGGTGGGCACAGGTTTACTGGGGGGACTGTGGTTCCCTTCCCACATCGGCAGCAGATGGTGAGACCTATATATTCCTGTTCGCACGGCACAGTTGGACCCATCTGCACCCCACAAACAAACGATAGCATGACTGGAGCTGCTCCAGAAAGGTTATAATTATCTCCGCTTTTCTGCCAGTCAGACCTTGATCCAAAACCTGAATTATTACCCGTTTCTGAGCACGGAGAGCGGCTCGGGAGCCAGCGTTCGCACCCTGCCCAGCGCTCCCCTTTTGAAGCCACTGCAAAGGATTTCTTGCTCCGGCTCCACCTTGGGCTGCTTCCTTCCAGGGAGGCCAGATGGGGGCAGGATCTTCCTTTTTATTAGCAAATACTTCAGACTAAAAGCTTTTTTTTTTTTTTTTAAGGGAATTTTGCTATATCCAAGGTGATCAAACACTTCGAGCCTGCACTGCCACCAAAAGAAACCCCTTTCCCCTCTCCCTCCCTCGCAGCACTACGAACGCTTGCGTGGCGCTTGGGGACCTGGTTGCGATAAAACTACTTTTATTTGTATCCTTCTGAATAATTTCTAGCTAAATCAGTGTGGTTCAGGCTGCTCAAACAGCTTTTTCTGGCACTGGCAAGGGGTGGGAATAGGTGGTGAGGAGCAGAAAGGTGGCAGGACAGTGGTGGGACTGAAAGAGCTGGAGATGTTGGGAGGGTCAGTGTTCCTTTGTGGCACTAGTGCTGCTTTCGCACCCGAGCCTGCTTTCGTATACAGTATAATTTAAATTAATTTAGATGATGCCTATGCCCAGATAGTGGCTTGCTGCTAAACTGAGACACGGGCTGAGTGGCCCCACTCCAGCGTAGCATTGCGCTCAGCATCTTGTTTTGGGCAAACAAGAAAAAGCTTGGTATGTGGAGCCAGGAATGTGTTAGCCTAATGTTTTAATGTCGAACCACAATACAACCATCCAGTTACACTGATGAGACCAGACAAGCTCTGAGACTGAGACCCTGTGCTGGCGGGTGGATAGAAAGCCTGTGGCCTTTTTTACGGCAATGTCCTATTTATCAGCCTACAACAGGTAATGTTAACAGCTGAAACCAGCAGCGGCAAACTGGGGACCCGGCAGAGGCTGTCACTGATGCAAGGAGGTTACGGGGCAAAGAGCGCGGGCTGAAGTCGTTGGCACGATACAGATCATCGGAGACTTCAATAGAAACAAGATCTGAATACTTGCATTAATTCACCCACCAGTAGTGAGGAACCCAAAGCACGAAGCTGCACGGCATATTAGGAGGGGAAGGAAATCCTGTGCAGGTGTGAAATTTCAAAACCCTGTTTATTTTAAAAATGTGAGGTGGCCTTACCTTCGCCCAGCAAAATACCTGCATTTGCTTCGGGTCTCTCTTTCTCAGGGTTCATACGCATAATAAACCATTAATGTGAATTTGGTAGAATGAAGGAGAAAGTCTTGGGACAAGCCCTGTTGTTGAGGAGAGGTTTGCAGTGACTATTTTGGGGGTCGGGGGGAGGGACAGACGACTCCCGAGGAGCCGTGGAAATGGGGCAGGGTGACTCGTGGCTGCTGCTTGTCCTGCTGTGTGTGGTGCCGCGCTGCAGCAGGGAGCTGACCCGGAGACTCGGGGAGCCGCACTGCATGCCCTGCCCGGGGGGGGGTGACCCTGCAGCGAGAGCAGACCCCCTCCCCAGCGCTGCCAGGGCCTGCGCATGTTCCCGAGCTGCCACGTTGTCACTCTGTGTCCTTGTGTGCAAGCCTGTCTGAACAGATCCCCTCTTATGCAGAAGAGAATGGGGGAAAAATAGGACCAGATTACAGGAGATGCAGGTTTGAGTCATACCATCTGTGTGGGTAGGATGTGTCACATAAACTGCCTTATTTCCCAAACCGTGGCACGTATAAACTTACTTTCCTTTGCACTTAACGGTTACTAAGCCTCGCCTGGGCAAATGCTTTTCGTTTCCTTAGTAACTAGGTCCTTCAGAGCAAAAAGCAGAAAGTGTCTGGGGTGCGTTGCAAGTGGTACAACAAAGTGTGCCGAGTCCCGTCCTGCCGTCAGTAAGTCCGGAGCAGCTGGTCCCCAAGGTGGAGGCCGGGCGATGCTGGGAGGAAAACTCACTCGTGCTTGGCTGGGGAGGGCTGCGCCTGTCCGTCTCCCTAGGAAAGCCCTGGTCCCCCCGGTTTAGGCTGGGGGTGGTGTTTAAGGAGGTGGTGTAGTTGCAGGTGCTGGGCATCCGTGTCTTAAATGGTTCGGTCAGTTCTCACTGCGCAAACCCACACTAATAAAATGTCACTAAACTGTGGTTTTGTTCTTGTGACCAAACCAGGAGCAGAGTGTGAGAATTGTCTCAAAAACGGGAATCCAAATACAGTGTTTTGGCTAAATCCACTGTAAAGCCTCGGTGTTTGATTCTGTATTTAAACCAAATCCAGACTCGTCCCAGAGCCCTCCCTGATCGCGTCCTGACAAACCACCCCTTGCACCGTGCACGAGGCTTCTCCCAGCAGCAGCCTGTGTGTCACTGTGCCTCGGCACACGCTCCTCGGCGCTGCCCTCGAGCAGGAGCCGGAGGGGCCTCGTCCTGTCCCAGCCCCGTGGATCAGGACTAGGTCTGATGTGGATTTAATGCCTTTTTTTTAATGGCTGTGACCATGTGTCATTAAGCATGAGGGTGGCCTCTGTCATAAGGGTTAATACCTCAGTATCTTTGCAGCAGTAAGTTTCTTGTACCGCTGCATTGTTCAGAGGGTTTAGGTTTTAGCAAAGTCTTACTGCTAAAGTCTGTTGCGAATTGCAATCAAGTAGAAAGCAAAAAAACTGATGGAGCCGAGCGTCGCTGCAGGTTTTATCGCGAGGTGCTGCTGTGCGTGAGGTGCATGTACAGGCTGACGGCTTTGGAGCTGGAGTCAAAGGCCACGTTCTCCATTAAATGCGAGATGAGCTCACGAGACAAAAGCTGTAACGCTGTGTCACAGCTAATGCGGTGGCCGCCTGTGTGCCACGGGTGCTCTGCCCTAGCATGGCCGGGAGAGCCCACTGCCACGGACAGCTGCTGCCCCGGCCCCGCCTGCTGCGGGACACCAGCCTCAGAAACCTTCTCTGTAGGCAGTACAGCATGAAAACAAACAAGGAACACTGGATCAGGAGTCTTAAAATTCTACCTTTTAAAATAAAATTTGTCTTAACATGCCTGTCACCTGCATTAGAAAAGTCTCGCTAACTTTAAGCCATGCAACAAATCCATAAATCTAGATCTTTGCTGCAGTCACTGGTAATAGGCTGGATCTTATTTTTTGAGTCAAACTGATGGCTAAGCTGAATCATCAGTCCAGTATATTAAAAGGAAAGGTGATGCATAAACTCAGCATATCAAAGATATCACGGAGGGAACAGCAGATTGCAAGGACCTGGGTGGGGGGAAGCACTTGCAGCTGCACTAGAAGAGCAAGAACTGGAAGCATCAATTATTAAACATGGGAAAATGTTAAAAATAATAGATGTTTTAATTTGATATTTATAGCTTACCAATGGCTTCTGAGGGAGAACACTGCGGACCCCTTTTTGCAAGCAGAGTCAGAGGGGCTCAGCAGTCCTGCAGCAGCGAGTGAAGAGGCTCCTGGCAGCTCCGTGCTGCATTCGTTCCCTCCATCAAGTGGTAGGTAAGGAACACTTTCATGCTCGCTGTGTGCCTTAATTTATTAACTTACGTGATGAGTGAAGCGCTGCAGCAGTTTGGGAAAGGAGGTGACCGCTTCTGTTGAGCAAGTACTTCATTTGCTGTGCAATTTATTGCTCCCTGAGGGTGTTCCGAAGGAACCAACCCCAATGCTGGTACTGCAGGGTCATGCCAGTTCCTGCAGCTCTTCCTACTGCCGGGGAGCAATGGCACAGTTTTTCCTGCTTCTGAATCTGAAAAACTTGACATTTCAGCCGCTCAGGCTGCCGCTGCAGGCTGCGGCCCCTGCCCTCCGCCGGATGGAGGGAGGTGCAGGTCTCTTGCTAGTCCTCACCCTGGGGCATTGCCCCGTGCCCCAGCCCAGCTCGGTGTCTCTGCTGCTGCGCCACCCCGGGCAGGACATCGTGTTTGCCTCCGTTAAACTTGGTGAGGTTCCTGCTAGCCCCTCGCTGTAGGAGAGGCTCTGTCCTACAGCGCGGCAGCTGCTCCCCCGCGCAGATATTGCCCGTGAATTTGGGCTGTGTGGTGCTCAACTTCATCTGCACCTAAAAGAAGAGTTGCTTTGAACCTCTGCCAGGATTTGAGCCTGTGTTTTCACAGAAATAGGGTGTTTCTATGACTGGAATACTTTTAAGACCATAAAGTCACTGCTACGGGTCTTCCCTTAGAAAATGATGCTTTTAGAGCTGTTGTCTTAGGGAAGCAGCTGTAGCAGCCAATATTTTTATCATCTGGAGTAAAGATTATAACGTATACTGAATTTCAAATTTACTCAGCTTGACATTAAACAAAACTAGTTTTTTAGTCCTTCAGGTATTCATGTATAAAACCAGTTTATTCTGATTTTATATCAATGAAAGTTAAAGGATAATTAACTTCCCCAAACTCCTATCTTAATCTATTAAAACTTAAGCTTTGAGTTGCATGGGCTTGCTCTTCAGTTCAGCTGCATTTTCAGATTTTCGTCTTTCTGTTAAGCATTCGGGGTGGAAATCCTGCTCATGCTGGAGTTCTTGTAACTGCTTTTAAAAGCTCCTGGGTTTCGGTCTAGAGCTGGAGCCTAATGGATTTCAGCTGGCTCTGTATTACAAAAACAGAGTTATCCCTGTCTGGTCTCTCTTGCGCCAATCGTGTTTTTGTCGACTATCATCTTTCCTCCAAATGATCAGTTGAATGTGCTGCTAAAAACTCGGTCACCTCTTTTAGCCTAAATAAATGCTGACAATGTCACAGAGTAATTTAATGATCTGTTTCAAAGACCAGTAACCCCTCACTCAAGTTAGTTTTTATATCTTAGGATGAGCTTTTATCGAAGACAGTCACACAGCAATTTCATGGGGATTTCGCTGGCCTCCTGCCGTGCCTGTGACGCTTCCTCTGCACCCGGCTGCTCTCCGCTTGTGCCCCTGCCCTCAGTTATCACCCGGGAACCTCTTCGGTCTCGCTCAGCTCACTGCAGCATCCATCACCTGAATCATTTTAGCGGCCAGGTCTAGCACGCGAACCCGCAGGCAGCTGTGCTGGCCCACGGAGAGAACGGGGAATCGCCTTCGGTGTCTGCAATAAGCAGCCCAGGAGAGAAACACTTTAAACCATCGTCACCGCCGAAGGGTAAAGATTATAGTGCTAAAATAAGTTGCCAATGTGGGAGTTAGGCATTTGGGGCCCAGGTCCCTAATGATAAGTAGCTGCTTAACTCCAGTGGATTTCACTGGCAATTATATAAACACCTTTTAAAACTAGGGCTAATAACAGAGGCCTCACTGGAAGATGTACGTCACTGTCTGATAGAGATCCTGAAGGCACTTCGCTTATGAAAGCCCATCTCTAGTCTTGCTTTAGTCTATCTTGTTTCTGCTTTTTTAAAAAAGTCTTTCTTTAATAAATTTGAAATCAACATGTTTTCTGGTGTTTTTAAATGGTGAAGGAGATGGGTTGTTTTTAAACCAACGGGTTTTTCAACAGACAGTTTCATTGTAGGAGGGACTCTGTTCAAACCTGAAAATTATTTACTTGCTGTTTGTAGAATCATAGAATCATTAAGGATGGAAAAGACCTCTAAGATCATCGAGTCCAACCGTCAACCCACCAGCACTATGCCCACTAAACCATGTCCTTTTTCAGTGTCAAAGCCAAAAAAATTCAACAAACTAAACAAAAATATTTGTTCCATGTTTGTTGATCAGAAATCTGTGGGTTAAAAACACTTCTGCAAGAGTTAGGTCGCCTTTGAATCTTTACTGTACATTTCAACAAGATATTCTTGACGGTGTATTTCCACCACTCTCGACCTGCTGTGGTCTGAATCCAGCCCAAGACTGGCTGTAAGTCTCCGGACAGGCAGGAGGGGGCTGCAGAGCTGCCTGCGCCCTGCTGGTTGAACGGCAATTATTGTCCCAGAGTTGTTTGATTTCCAATGACTTGATATTTAGGCTTTTATTCATGTCCTTTGCAATCCGATGAGAGAGGAGCATGAACCAGCTAAATCCAAAGATGATGTACCGTAATGGAAGCGTTTGAACTTGATGTAACCCCATGCCTGTGTTAGATCATTACGCTTAATTTTCAGATTGTGAAGTGAATGACTGCATTAAACCATCCCATCCTTCAATAACCCTAACGAGCATACGTGAGAACGTGCTCAAGTATAGCAAGATCTGTCACAAGACATTCCCAAATTCAAGGTAAGCTGTCTCCTTCCCTGAAAACCAGCGTGTCCCATGCAGCGCCGATGCTAACGTGCCCTGCCCTGCGGCGACAAGCACCCACTTTGCATCTCGTCACTGCTGGTTACAAGGCAGCAGCCCGGCCGCCGCGGGGTACGGTTGACTTGCTGAAGGCCGCCGTGCTCAGGGCATCTTTGCCACAGCCAGGGTAATTCTGCAGCTGTTTCTGTCCATCCACTGTCATTATGTTGCTTTATAAAAAGACCCATGAAGTCATCAGTAGTTTAGCCTCCCATGGAATAATTTTCAAGGAAATGAGCTGAAAGTCTGCCAGACTCATTGAAATGAAAACTATTTAGCGAATGAAGTTTTCCTCCCCCTTGTTCCCTTATTGTAGAGAAAAAAACGCATCAAGAAGCCTGAGTCATTTTTGACAGATGAACGAGAGAACATGAAAAGATCTGTACACGAGACTAAGTGAGACCGTACTCCACACGTGTGCGTGGGGAGGGACCGGGGGGCTCAGAGGGCAGCTATGGCCCTTTTGGCATGGGGGTGAGCAGAAGGACCGTGGCTTACCTCAACATAAGACGAGTTACGGGCTTGTAGTTTTTACCCTGATGGCGTGATGCCCAGCGCTGAAAACACCGTGTAATATAAGGGTGAAGAAAAGAAATAATTTCCCAGGGGCTGAATTTCAGTTTTATAATTTGTACTTTCCTGGTTGTTTCTCTTTGTTCTGTCCTTGGGGTGAGTTATTCAGGTAGGATCCCCATTTATGTCACCGAGGGAGCATCAATGGGAGGACTTCAGTTTGCAGAAGTTTATGTTAGCTCATGAGCTCCTGCAAATTATACCACTGAGGAGTCTGTTCTTAGGACAGAATGGCATAATGCCAAATGAGTTAGAGGATATTATTTGTGATGGTATTGTTCCTTATTGCAATTAAATGTCACTTTATTGACTTCAGTAATGAAGTGGTTATCTTATTGTCTAGTGCCACTGCAGAGCCGAGCAATAAGAGCACCGGCAGATTCCTTATGGCTGGTTAGCACTGCTAATAATAGTGCAGAGAAGAATTTCTCATGGTGGCTGTTGTGTTAATGACCTTTGTGTCGTGTTAATGACCTTTCACAGAGCATTCTGCCACTGGGAACTGCTTCTGCAAAGTATTACTGGCCACAGCTAGCGAGTAGTCTTAATATTTTATGGACTACTGCAGACTGTATTTCAGGTTGTGAGATACCATTTCAGCAATGTAAGTTAGGAATGCTAAGCATGTTGCAATCTTTCCCCCTCATTTTACAGTTACAGGTGTTAGTAACCTTTCATATAAATGAGTACCATTTAAATGAGCAGAGTAAAAGAGAGAAATTCCAAAAAATGGCTCTCAGACACAGATTACAGTTTGCTAAAATCTGTAACATTGAAATTTAGACATGCACTTTATCCCATTACTTAGTCAGCATCCTTCAGGTCAAGAAGACTACAGACACATGAATTGTATATTGATGGAGAGATTTAGTTATTATGGTATTTCTCGAGTACACTCATTGAGCTTTGATCTAGATCTTGACCTTCTTTTATAGCAGCTTTTGTGATCTTGCCCTTGGACGATTCCTTCAGAAGCCCATGTCTCTTCTGAATTGCATGGTTGCTTTTCCATTTACTGTGGGAACTAGTTCGCCACATAGGAGAGTCAGAGGGGCTCAGAGGGAGAGGGATCAGGTGGCAGTGCATGATGCCATTTTACTAGAAGCTTTACAAGTGAACCCTGCTCAAATTTGAAAAACCCTTGGAATGGCGAGATGCCATAAGGAAGACTGGTAGTAGCACTTTTCTTCTTTTGCCCAAGAAAAAAAAAGTTAAAAGGACTGTTATCAATCACACCTTTCTATTTGTAGTTTGTTCCCTTTTCAGAAGAAAGCATGTCCTTGGTGAAAAAAAGGTATGGGGGCCTATGTAGTAAATATTTGATTTATTCCCTCTGTTCTCACATAGGGCATGAACATCTTTCAGTAATATCAGTGCAATTGTTGTTGAACTGAAAAAGGCAGCAGAGGTGATTTCAGAATTAAGGGACTGATCACGATTTTTGTAGAAGGCAAAGAGTGTGTTCAGCCCCGTCCCTTCATCCCAAGTGATTTACAACAGGGGACGCCTTTATGTTGTAGCTGTGTTCATCCATCCATTTATTGGTAGCTGTTGGGGTGGTGGAAAGTTGACAATGCTGTTCAAAGCCTCATGAAACTTCCCTGCTGCTGAGCTTTGTTAGAAATAATAGACTTAGCGTGAAGACTTACTAAATGATCTGAATGTGGACTGGCATATAAATGAACCTGGACTGGCTTATGATTTCTCAATAAATTGTTTCAGCTCAGTTCCATAAGAAACCACAACTGTACCTCTAAATTCACTGTAAGGCTCTGCTGAGTTCAGTGAGAAACTGGGGGAATAATGCATGTAAACTAATAGATAAGTTTGAACAGTCGAGGCAAAATTAAATTGGCATGTTGTGAGAAAACCAGACCATGTCATAAGGGTCAGCAGCATTTTGACTACTGAGGTGGGACAATTCTTGTACGTGCACTTGAAGTGGACCACCAAGAAGAAATTACATTTCTTCCTTCAGCGTAAGTGCAACAATAACCCACCTTAGGGAGTGAAAGGAAAAAAGACCACCAATGCCAAGAAGCAGTAGGCACCAAAAAGGTGTGATGTAGTGTAGTCCTCATCCCACCATTTTCATACCAAGTGCTTTAAAGGGGATAGGCATTACTCGCTGATCGTGCACCTGCGTGACTCCAGAGGATCTCTGTCCCTGCAGAGTAGACCTGTCTGCCACTGCACCGCTTTCCCTCTGCAACTGTTTACGGCGCGTCTGTGGCTGTAAATTATAGATCAATCTGCTTATAAGATAACATCTGCAACTCTCACCGTAGTTGCTGTAAGCTAATGATTTGCAACGATGGTAATAATAATGAAAAAGGTTGTCAAAAGATAAAAGATCTGTGTTATCTTTACTGCATAGTAGTAAGGCAGAGGCTTGCCCAAAGGGACAAGTGTTGGAGACAGGATAAGAACTGAAATTCTGGCTGCCAGTCATGGCTTTTCACCGGCATTTACAGCTGATATTTGTACCTCTGTTCTAAAAAAATATAAAAGTTTATTCATCTTATAAATAGAAGGAAGAAGAAAAGATTTGAAAAGAACCTCCCCTTCCTTTCCTAGTTTATACTAACTTAAATTAATATCCTGAAAACTAGAAATTTGGAGTTAGAGATGAAAGAATTGTGTGCTGTATCTAAGCTTACTCCATAAGCTCATGCTAGGCAATCTGATCAATCAGTCAGAGCTGGTTTGTATTCTTGAAATCATCTTCCTTCAGTCTATCTTCTTTCTGCTCAGTGCCTATGTGAAAAACCCTATTGCTGTCTTGGGAACATTAGTCGGAGAGATAAATTAGGCTGTTTGACGTCATCTTGTTGATAAATGTTTGCTTTCAAGACTCTCAAAGGACCTAAGTAAAGAACAGCGGAGGCTGTGACAGATGCTGTCATGTGAGGAGAACTACCCTTCATGCCAATGACCAGATTCAGCTGGGAAAAAAACCCCAAACCAAAACAAAACAAGGCTACTGCTGACTGTTAATTATGTGTAAATTTCTTGTGGCAATACACGGTATCTTTTACACTGTGATTTTATATCTTCAGTGTTGGGTTTTTTTTAAATCTTATACTAATTTTTGAGTTTCTACAACTAGTTGGAGAGTTAGGTTGAGATGCATTTGTTCATCTGATTTCTCTTTGCTTCACGATATCTCATTATGAAAAAAATTAACAAATATTTGGCATCTTGTTCATATTCTTTTCAGTTTGGGTTTGTTTGGGGTTTTTTCCCCCCTTTGAATCCTCTCTAGATTCAATGTTTGAAATATCCCGGTTGGACACTAACAGAGGTGACCACGTGAGATTTGCATGAATGGACAAAGAAAGCAAATATTCTGTGTGAGAATAGTAGTTGGTATATGGTTTTTGAGGAGATATACCTGCAGCAAGCAAACAACACATCAGTGTATATGTGTTTCCCTGTGAGTTCAAATAATATTCTAGCTGAAGAAGTACCGGACGGTGATTTTGAATGCTGCTTGAATGTGTGTTACCTGGATGTAAGATGAGGAGGGAAGTGAAACACCTTGGTGATTTTTTTTCCTAATGCTGTTCTGTGCTAAAAACTTCAGTCCTATATCCAAAGACCATCAAGCACTGGGTTAACGCTTATTTGGATTTTATTTTGCAGCTTGGACCTGTCAGAAAAAAGCAGTGATTGCAATTTCACTAAGGGGTGGGGGGGCATGGAGGGGCGTAGTAAACAGAAGCTTGTCATGTAGACAGATTTCAGTGAGATGACAGTTCCTTCTCTGTCCAGGAACATCAGGAAGCGTGAAATGAATTTTTGGTTTCATACCAATATTCCTTTCTTTCCCCCTCTTCCAACAAAGTCTTTTGGACTCATGGCAATAGGCTGAGTGGTTGGTTTACATACCATACAGCTAGCAGCTTGTGCTGCGACTCATCCTGTAGTAACCTGTCAGTATCAAAAAATAAACATGAAAATAAGACACTGTAGATCATTTATTCATAGCATTTTGATTGCATTACCTCTAAGTATATTATTTATTGTGATCTAATATTTTCTATTAATACTTTAAGAAAGATGATAAGGAGCGCCAAAGTAAACAGTGAAGTTCATCTTGTTAGAACATGTATCCTTTCCTAAAAAAACACATTTGTTTGGTACTTCCATTTAAAAAAATAATGTTGGCAAATATTTGTCTCAGTTGGCTGGATAACCTAACAGGAATAAGAAAACGTATCTGTGGTATAAAAAAATGACCTTATTACTTTTACAAATACATAGGCATTGATTCTAGCATTTCTGATTCCAGAGAACAGGATCAAGGGAAGGTGCTTTTTTCCCTGCTTGTATTTTTTTAGTTTTACAGTGAGTTAATTAGTCAGCTGTTAATGAACTGGGAAACCCTTCATCATTAGACACTGACTTGCCTCCTTCTGTGTTCAGGAATCATCACAAAACAGTGAGTCTATGACATTGTCATATTCAGGCTCTCAGATGCCTCAAAGCTTTGGGATACTGGGACACGGACATGGTGGTTCAGGCTCGGCCGATCACTGCAGCTGTAGATGGCTTTATAGCCTGTGTGCAGTAACTCAGTGCTAATGGTTCACTGTCTTGGGGTAGAGGTCTACCATGCACAGACTGTGAGTGTTACTCCTCAGTGCTACGCCACTTGTCAGTTCCAAGGATTATCCGTAGTTTAAACAGTTAAATTTTCTGTCGGGTGGAAATTTTCATTCCTAAGCCAAGACACAATCACTGACAATGCATGTGCTCCTGGCCTGTTGCACGCCGAAGAAAAAAGGTTGGCTTAATGTACTGCCAGCTGTCATATTGTAAAGGGAGGTCTCAGAGGAATGTACATACATATATGTATAATTCTAAGGCAATCACCTGCATTTGTCTAACCAAGCCCCTCACTTCATATTTTTCGGTAAAAAATTTTCCCCCGCTTCCCCCAATATTTCTATACCTCAGACCAAAATTTGGCTACCCCCACTGCAGAGGTCCTGGGCAGCGGATCCTCGCAGTTAAACCATCCTGTAGGCAAGCTGTTCCAACAGGTCAGCCTGGCTGGCTGCTGCTGTGGATGCTGACTCTGCACCAGATAAGGTACTTCTAGAGCAGCCTCTCTTCTCATAGCCACCTCTGTCAACAACACATCAAATTCCTATTCATTTTGGAGGCCTTTACCAGGTTTTGAACAGTCAGGCTTCCACTCATGCCTCACATGCCTCAGTTTCATATGCTAATAAATCTTCTCAGTAGTTTCAAAACAATTACAAGAGAGAGATGTTTGCACGTGTGTCTGCAGTATAGACTGTAACTGAATTTTTTAAAAAGAGAACACATTGTTACATTTCATATCCTCGTCTGTCAATTTTGCACCTGCAGCTTATGAAGCGAGAGCTTAGTTAGGCCATTAAAGAGGCACAAGTTCACCTTACTTGTGTAAGCTTTTCTTTCCCTGAATATAGCTGAAGTTCTTATGATGTGACTTTTGCATACTTCTAAAATGATATGCCACTTTTACCGCATGATAATTAGTAGGAAGAAAAAATAAGGCAAATACCGACAAATAAAGATTTTTCGTCCTAGGAGAACATGCCTTTTCCTTTGCTTGTACACTTAACACCATGTCTTAGTTACTAGGCTGCATGACAGTCACAGACATTGCAGAGATGTATGGCATGTATTCAAAGTGCAGATATTTCTTTGCTCAATCAACGCTATGCTGCCAACTTAAGTGACATATAGATTCAGTATTGAGTTCCTGAAAATGCTTTCCTCAGATGCTTCTAATGTTGTAGCAAGACAAATCCACTGAGGTTCCCTAAATTGGGAGGATGCCCCCTTAGCTATTTCAGTCCTGGTATCAGCCAGTGCCTTTGCACCTGACTTCATCATCTAAGTCCACCCGGGATCTAGAAACCATGTACAGGCTTGACTGTATATGGTCTCAATATGACAACTGTTCTTTGGGAAAAAATACAAGATAATGGTCTACTACAATGTTCATGCAGGCATTGGCATCTTTAAATTGTGCTGGCTCTGGTAGCACATGTACTTGTGTCTTGATGTGATTACTGCAGCTTGTAATAGGTCATGGTTCATTCCCCACCTACATAGGAAGGTGCAATAAATACTGGTAAGAGCAAGCCCTTGTAAGAACAACACGGTGAGGGAAAACCCTTACCGAACTCCCTTTTTCACTCCCTTTTTCATTGTTAGTGGAGTTTCTATGACTCACATTTTCTACACCTGTTTCCTCTATCGTTTGGATCCCCGGAGTGCAAATATAAATATACCTTGCGGGCCTCCCGGCAGAGGCTGGTAACAGCTTATCTAACAAGAATTACTTTATTTTTAGGGCTCTGAAGCTTATGTTGTGCTCTTTGGTTAACGCTTTCCTCCCAGACTAAATGGCTTTCATGTTTAAGGCTTTTTGATTGTTACAGCATTTTTCAGGTTGAATATTAGTGTCTCGCAGATTGTATATGATAAGCAACATACATGTCACGTCTTATAGTCTCCAGTGCATTTTTAGATTTTTGGTGGAGACTGCACTCTAAAGGAAAATTTTGGACACGTGGTTAGCCTAGGTGAGAGCCCTGTAAATGCTGAAGTACAAGATTTTTTTTTTTTCCAGCTTTCCTGTGCAAAATCTGGTGGGCAGAAAGGAATGGTGAAAATAATGAAAAGTAACTTAATGATGGTAGTTAAAAAATAGACACAATGACACAAATATGTATTAAAATATGTCCTTTTTCAATGATACAATGCTTGTTAAGTCCGGGTGGTCTACTGACTACCTCAGGAGGTTAAATATAGTACCCATGATGTCAGTAAGTTTTTCCACACAAAGGGCAAGACACAGAGAAGCCAGTGTAATCTCTGGCACAACAGATTTCCTGTGTAATTTTCCATCAAACAGATGCAAGGATGGGTAGAAAGTCTCTTGAATCTTGAAGTCGTCGTCTTCAGGAAATAATTGCAGGCTTGCAGTTCAATGATATGTACTGCCTGGGTGTCATGATGTGGGATCTGGCCTTGGCTTATTAAAATTCTTCCAAACTCTACCCTGGAATCTAAAGAGCGATGCACTATAAAAGAAATACGAGGGAATGAATGATCAAGACAATACACAAATGTCACTAACCGTCGGGGAGGTTGTAGAAAACTAGAATTTCTGTAACAGTTGTGTCTTTTGGGGCTGAAGGGGTTATCGTGTGGCTGCCCTGTGGTCCTTACGTACGGATCCTCTATATTGATCAGGCTCCAGATTAGCTTACATATTTTTCATAGGTGGAAGACTGCCTCCCAAAAAGAACTAAATGCAGTTCTAGAAAAAAGCAGTGAGTTTTTGTATGTGAATGGTGTGTGGGTTAGGGGAGTGAGTATATGTAGGCTGCTATTTCATAGTTCTTGTATTATATACCTTCTAAATAAATCTAGAGAAGGTCACACGTTATTTCCTTCCTTTCCCCCTGCCCCGAGTGGTTACGGTTTGATAAATATAATTTTAAAAAGTTAAGTACAAGAAAATATTTTCTGCTTTAAAATTTTGGGCCATTTAAATGCACAACATCTTCCTCTACCTTAGTCATCTTCCACTGTTCTGCCTTTTCACTTCAAAACTGCTGAGCATATGCGTATTTATGTACTGTGGATAAAACAATTTGGTCTGGTGTGCTACCCTATGTCAGAACCGCCAGGGTGTCACCTACAGCAGAATTTTCCTAATGCCTTTGAAACGTTTGTCCCCCAGAAAGTCCCCCAGCAAACAGTGACTTGAAATCCGAGTCACAGACACAAATTTTCACAATAAGGCAATTAAAAAAAATATTAAAGGAATATTAACCATTAGTATTCCATTTACCTCATGCATGTTCTACTTCAGCATGCGTACTTGCTGATATTTTGATATCAATATGTATCATTGACATTTTAACGGTCCTGAGAAGTGAATGATATGAAATGTAACAATAAGCATGGTAGTTTATTTCCACAGTGAAGACCAATGTATAGACATATGTGAAGATATGTGTGCATGTGTTTAGGTATTACATATAAATATACAAAGAACAACTTATGTATATATAGGCAGGTGTGTAAAGATCCATTTATTGGTATGTGTTGTATGTAGATAAAAGCACTTAAGTGAACACACAATAAATTTCCACCAATAAAAGCCAATTGTGGACTTGAGTAGAAATCATAGAAAATGTAGTGGGAGTTTTTTCAGTTTTAAACAAAAATGAAGCTAGTAGTGATAGTTTTGTCAGAGTTGTTCCCTGAGATTTGGACCTGAAGGAGCAAAGCAGCAAATGTAAGAATCGAAAGATTTGCTGGCAGCCGTAGGTGACCTAAGAGCACTCCCCTCCCCTCTTCATGTTCTGATGTCGGAACATAAATCTTATGTTCTGTCCAACTTTTCGTTTCAGCAGTAACACTTTTGCTTCTTAAACCCCTTCTGTAATTTTTTGGGTTATTCCATGCTTCGTTTCCAGCCCTGAACTGTCTGCTGCTAAAGATCTGCCGTGTTACACACCAAAGACAGTTGCATTTCAGTAGCAGAAAAAGTGGTACTTGCATCCTGCATGTGATTTTGGCCTTGTTTAGTGTCTTTCTAAATAAGATATGTTGAAGAGCACTGTAATGCAATCTGAAGGTGATGTTCCAGTAAGCTAGGAGTTGCAGAGTATATTGCTAAGGGAGAGATTGTTTGCAGGAACTTGCGAGAGAACTGCACAGAAAATTGCATCCCGTTTGAAAATGCTTGCTAATTTTGTCAGAATAACCATCAGGACAGAGGAATACAAGCTTCTGTTGATCTAGTAAACCTGATTTAAATCAGGTGATTGGAATGAGGCATAATAATATCCAATACTGTAGCAGTGACTATGGGGGAATGCCATTTACAAGAAGAGCAATGTAAAGTACAACTTGCTGAAAAGAACCAAGAAGGGGGATGGTGAGTCACCAGCCATGGAGCTGATTTTGGCATCAACAGAGATTTGAGCTGGAAACAACAACAATGAATTACATATTTAATTAAAAAAATTGGCCCTTCACTACATAAAGGTTTGTCATCACTTATGTAGGTGTCACATTATGCATCCAATCAACTGAAAAGCAGTACTTCGGAGAGAAAAAAATGACTGTGAGTTATTTCTGGAATGCACGCACACAGGATCTGGATTGGAGAGCAGAAGGTTAAGCTGACATTGCTCTCTTGAGACTCCATCAACATGCTATATTCATTTCTGGACATCTTCAAAAGCTGTTAAGAAACCAAAAGACTTTTAAATAAACAGAAATAAGATTAAAAGGGGAAGGATTGCCTAGTAAAGCAAAATGCTAAATAATTGAAATCATATAGCTTGCCTAAAGGAGAAAGGGACAGATCTACAGCTCTGTGCAGAGTATAAAATACTTGGCAGTAGTGAATGAGATATGATATTTCATCTGGATATAAATATTAACTTCTGGAAAGTGTTAAGGAACAAGAAAGTGTCTCTCAAGGGCTCCTGACAATCATTTTTTTGAATTATGTGGTATAGTATATGAAAAGAGATCATTGTTGGTATTGGCTTGTAAATGCACCTCCTTGAAGAACTAAAGCAATCCTATTATGTGAGTCAACTAGATGACCTAAGAGGTCAGTTCTGCTATCATCACCATGATTCTACTCCATACATCATATAATTCTTGACCTTCCAAAATACTTTGTACATTAGAATTGCTCCTCTGTCACTTAATCTGTTTATCAGGTATTCTTAGTCTTTCTTCATCACACATATTGGCTGTTAATCGGGTTCCTTGCAAGTAGTCAGTTTTTACGTGTTCCCAGGTCCATGTGTTCAGCTATGTAACGTTTCATAAGAAGTGACAAAATTATTGACACGTGGTTTGCATCAAGTTAAGTTGATAAAGCACTTCAGGTATACTTAAGGGAGGAAATTAAAGACAGACTTATACTAAAAATTTAATTTGAAGTCCAGACTCCTCTCTCTTTTCTCTGAAGTTCAGAGATTCTTGAATTTGGATAGTTTTGATTGAGGTACGATATAGGAATGAAATTGTAAATTCAAATTAATCACTACTATAAATTCTGAAAGAAGAAAATGCGCATGGTTTTTATCCATTTGAGTGCTCCCTTGGATTTGCACAGGGATCCATTTCAGCAGAGACCTGGTGAAGTTCAGTCAAGCTCTGGTGTGTTTTGGGTTTCCTCGGGAGCACAGAAGTGCCCAGCTCCCTTTTCCTTCATGTTGCTGAGAACAGGTGGCCTCCTCCGGGGTCACCAATTATATTTAGGGCTGAAACTTGAGCGGGCTGGAGCCAGATTGGCTGTGCTAGCCACATGAGTAATTAGGAGCTGATGCACCAGCCTTGCTCTCACCCAGTGCTGCTCAGGAGGGAAGACTGGAGAGGCTTTGCTCCTAAGGATATTTACTAGATGTTGCTGGTAAGAACATTTTAATCACATTTGACTTGTCTTCCTTAGAATAGGATCTTGAGCTGTTTCCTGATTCTGTAGTTTTTTGGGAGTAGTTGTCGTGCCTTGTCCATGGAAGTCAGATTTTCTGTCTGGATGACTAGTGGCAAATCGCAGTAAGAGGAAAGGACCTGGAACTGTGTTTTGGAAGTGTAACTGAAGATTATAATAGTGACAAGTTGTATAGATTGTATCCTTACATGCAATCCCTACCTCTTGGGTTTGTTCATAAATTTTGGCCTACTTTTTCACATGATGTCACTTATTAATTGAGTTATTCTTCATTTATTTTAATAGTTAACATTCTGGTTTAACAAATTGATGGGTTTTTTGGTAATTTTTCTCAACATATTGGAACTAAAAAGGGACAGTATTCTATGTTCCTATATTTAACCTGCATTACTAGACTTCACTTGCCTCAGAAGGAATTGCAGTTTAGCCAGCTAAACAAAACCACCCCGTCATTTGGTAGTATTAGCTTACACGGCAAATATCTTTGGACTCAGGAACAGCTGTTCCAAAGCCTCATCCCCTACCAACATTAGAAACAGGGCTCTAGTCTCTGGTGGAGAATTGTAGCTTTGCCTCATAGCAAAATCATTGTGTTAATTAATTCGTTTAAAGGTTTTGACAGTAATCTGTACTTTGTAATTCAGCCAACTGTATGGATTTTCGTTTTTTCCAGGTCTGAAGAAATAGAGAGAAAAAAGCCACAAGAACTAAAAAAAAAAAAAAATCCCAGAGCATCTGTATAGGCTAATGCTGGGAAGACAGAAATTGCCTCCTTAACCTAAGGTCACTTAAAAAAAAAAATTACAATCTTCTTCTACATCATGCTTTTACTTGTGAATGAATATAGCCAAATATACAGATAAAGCTCCCATTCAAACAGGAGCTTGAATAATGTAATGAAATGGTATAGAATACTCACAGAGAAAAGAAAAATTCTTCAAATAATTTTGTTTAATGAAAAAAATCAAATCATACTTCAAGAAATCTCTTCCTCTAATTTTTTTTTATTTTCATTGAATTCCAATATTGAAGTTACAACTACTAGAATAAAGTATTTGTCCAAAACTGTAATTTATATCAGTATGTTTGAAACTTAATCCAATGCTTTCCTATAGTAGTGAGAAACAAAGTAACGCCAGACCCCAACTTTTGTTCTCTCTGTTGTTCAAGTTCTTTCACTGATTAGCCAACAACGTTGTAATAATCTGACTAGTTACTAACTGTGACTCAGGCGCTTTATGAACTTGACTAGTAGCTTTTCATAGTACTTTCAGTCTTGGGCTAATACTGTATATTCACACTTTCATTTGCTGCGTGACCAGTGAGTTGGGGAGAGACAGAAGAATACCCTCAAAATGGAGGAAGAAGAATATGAAGAAGTTGTGGAGGTAAGAAGAAAATCTGAGAGTAGAAATAGTTGTTTCCTGCCTTGTGAATGAATATATTGATCACTTTAATGAGACGTTGCTCATGAGCATAAATGGTTGCTTGCTATTTGCTCTCTCAAAATTAGGGTAGGATTAGATACCTATTAAATGGTTTGATCAGTAAAAAACAACAACAAAGTTGCTCTCAGCGGAGCAAAGTCTCCCTGGTTCCTGTCATAGTTTCTCTGTTTAAATAAGGATTGTAATCATCCCACACCTGCATCGCGATGTTTTGTGATTACTCTTCTGCATAATTATAGATGCAGTGGGCCACCTCTTCTCCCTGCCGGCTGCCCTCTGTCATCCAATCCGTGCTAGAGAGGGTGACTTTGGAAGCCGCTTTCTAGCCTCGCCTCTGTGCCCACTGCAATGCAGAAATGCAGCAGTTTTGTGCCACCACGGTACCATTAACCAATTTAGCCTTAGAAGTTGCAGAGATGGAGCTAGATTTAAACCTGTAGATGTCCGTGGAGTTGCATCAGCAATTAACTTGCCGATAGGTTATTTAAACTCACAGTTATATGCCTAATTATTTAGTTTCAGCAATTTGATTAAAAGAATCCCCAGGAACTGGGGAACCTACAGCTTACTATTATGAGCGAGTGCTATTGGAATAATGACTTTGCTTATTGAAACAGTATACGAGGTTAAAAAACAGTGTGGTCTTACCTGTTGCATTATTACTGTTCTGAAATGAAATTATGTGTTATGAAATGCATAAGGGATTATAACAAATTGCTCAGTGTTTGAGGAAAAGAAGATAGTACAAATGTAGACAATCCACAACTCTTTATCTCCACACTATATTCAATGGACCGTTGATTTCAGGCAGTGTTACAGCATTGAGCCCTGACTGCTGAGTTTATAAATTTCAAACAGTGAATGAAGTAAAGTCAAATGGTTTGCCAGTTGAATTAGTTAAATGTGTTTTGGAAAATAAGCATTTACTGTTCAGAAAGTCCGTTTTAAAGACATTGTACCACCTAGTTACAAAGACACCAGTCCTTCATTAAGTTTCCTATTACCATGTTACTTGTAATTGCCTTTATGCTTCCTGAGCATTATGTGCTCTCTGTAACAAAATGCATATTTATTTGCTGTCAATGTTTATTTGTTGCTGCTGGAATTATGGTATGTTGGTTTTTTTGTCTACACAGCTGTTTTCATTCTTTGTTTTTAATTTTCACCAACTGCCTTCCTGTAGCTGCATCCCTAGGACAGACCAAGATGGTGCTGCTTTAGTAGCTTCCCTCCAGATATTCACAGTGAGAAGTTAAATAAAACAGGAACAATAGCATCTGGTACAATTTTAAGGCAGCTTAAGCCTTTCCAGAGTTTTCTTAATTAGAATTCCACTTCTGTATGAATCATCTATTTTAAACCTATGAGAGTTCTATCAGAAATTAATCTTCCAAAAGAGTAGAAAACTATTGCTGAATAATGAGTGGCTGAGAAAATGTTGAGGATTTTAAGATACTATTTTTAATTTCTCTGGAGTTATTAGCCTGCACTGGACATTGTAGCCATTTGTGATGTGCAAAAAACCACAGTGAATGACACAAACCTTTGCTGCTGAGCTACTCAAGGCTTTGTGGAAGGTGGGTCAAACACGGTATAGGGCCAGCAAGCAGAAATTGCCTCAAAAGAGCCCAATATGAGACAGCTTGAAAAGTATGGGCTAGTTACGTGAACCTAACTTTGAGGAACAACTCTGGGAAAAGGGCTTAAATTTTAATGAGAGATTTTTTAGGGCTTGATTCACAGGGCTTTCTGTTCCCACAGTTTTGGCATGTGACCCTGAGCAAATCATTGCTGAGGAGATTTTCAAAGATTAAAAACACATTTTACATTTTCTCCTTTCTGGAAGTCATAGAATCATAGAATAGAATCATAGAATCATTCAGGTTGGAAAAGACCTCTAAGATCATCGAGTCCAACCATCAACCCAACACCACCATGTCCACTGAACCATGTCCCTAAGCGCCTCATCTACTCGTCTTTTAAATACTTCCAGGGATGGTGACTCCACCACTTCCCTGGGCAGCCTGTTCCAATGTTTAAACACTCTTTCAGTAAAGACATTTTTCCTCACGTCCAATCTAAACCTCCCCTGGCGCAACTTGAGGCCGTTTCCTCTCGTCCTATCGCTTGTTACTTGGGAGAAGAGACCGACCCCCACCTCGCTACAACCTCCTTTCAGGTAGTTGTAGAGAGCGATGAGGTCTCCCCTCAGCCTCCTCTTCTCCAGGCTGAACAACCCCAGTTCCCTCAGCCGCTCCTCATCAGACTTGTTCTCCAGGCCCCTCACCAGCCTCGTTGCCCTTCTCCGGACACGCTCCAGCACCTCGACGTCCTTCTTGTAGTGAGGGGCCCAAAACTGAACACAGTATTCGAGGTGCGGCCTCACCAGGGCCAAGTACAGGGGCACGATCACTCCCCTACTCCTGCTGGCCACACCATTTCTGATACAGGCCAGGATGCCATTGGCCTTCTTGGCCGCCTGAGCACACTGCCGGCTCATGTTCAGCCGGCTGTTAACCAGCACCCCCAGGTCCTTTTCCGCCAGGCAGCTTTCCAGCCACTCTTCCCCAAGCCTGTAGCGCTGCATGGGGTTGTTGTGGCCGAAGCGCAGGACCCGGCACTTGGCCTTGTTGAATCTCATATAGTTGGTCTGGGCCCATCGATCCAGCCTGTCCAGGTCCCTCTGCAGAGCCTTCCTACCCTCGAGCAGATCAACACTCCCGCCCAACTTGGTGTCGTCTGCAAACTGACTGAGGGTGCACTCGATCCCCTCATCCAGATCATCGATAAAGATATTGAACAAGACCGGCCCCAGTACTGAGCCCTGGGGAACACCGCTCGTGACTGGCCGCCAACTGGATTTAACTCCATTCACCACAACTCTCTGGGCCTGGCCGTCCAGCCAGTTTTTTACCCAGCGCAGAGTACACCTGTCTAAGCCGTGAGCCGCCAGCTTCTCTAGGAAAATGCTGTGGGAGACAGTGTCAAAGGCTTTACTGAAGTCCAGGTAGACCAAATCCACAGCCTTTCCCTCATCCACTATGCGGGTCACCTGGTCATAGAAGGAGATCAGGTTGGTCAAGCAGGACCTGCCTCTCATGAACCCGTGCTGGCTGGGCCTGATCCCCTGGTTGTCCCGCACATGCCTTGTGAGCGCCCTCAAGATGAACCGCTCTATAATCTTCCCCGGCACCGAGGTCAGGCTGACAGGCCTGTAGTGCCCCGGATCCTCCTTCCAGCCCTTCTTGTAGATGGGCGTCACATTGGCAAGCGGTGGCAAGTTAAGCACCTTTGGAATAAAATAGCTGCTGTTTACTACAGCAGATGGAGCAACAACTTTAAATGTTTTTTTTTTCTTCATTAAGCAGCGAGGGGAGATGGAGGGCGAAAGCTCGGGGCGGTGAAGCCCCGGCGCGGCCGGTTCCCCTCAGCGCGGGAGGGGGCGGCGCTGTGGCGGGCT
>NW_008794603.1:696476-740519 GCF_000699145.1 Aptenodytes forsteri | reverse complement strand
TGTGCGGCCGCGAGCGGCGCCTCAGAGAGGGCCTCGGCAAGTGAGGCGAGCAGGGCGGCGGCGGGCTCTGCGTTTGCACAGCGGCTCCGGTCCGAGCGGGCTCTGGCGCCTCCGGCTCCCGGCCGCTGTGGGGAAAGCGAAGCTGCCAGCGGGGGAGCAAAGCCCACAGAGCGCTGCAGGCAGGGACATAGCCCTTGTTGCCTCTCCAGTGGGAGAGGTGTTCTGGTCAGGTCACTTGGTTGCACTGCAGGTTGCTGAAGGAAGAGGTGAGCAGGCTTTGTGCCATCATGGAAGATGAAGAAGAGGCTGACAGCGCCTTCATGAAAAGCAAGAGGCAGAGCCACACATGGCAAGGAAGGAGTGCCAGTTGGAGACCCTGGTTAAATGGGTGATGGAAGGTGGCTGTCAGGATGGAGAAGGCAGGAAGCTCATGGTTTCCAGCAACAGGAGGAAGGTTTGTGCTCCACCTGCAGATCTGCCACTTCAGAGTAGTTCTTTAGGCAGGTGGAGAAAGCCTCACAGGCAGAGCCCCTGTGCTTATGGATGGCTTTGACCACCCCAGTATCTGCTGGAAGGGCCTATGGCTGGGCACAAGCAACCTAGGAAATTTCTGGAAAGTACCAAAGATAAATTTCTTGGTGCAGTCGATTGATGAACTAACTAGGAGAGATGCTCTGCTGGACATGCTACTCACAAACAAGAAAGAACCGCTGGAAGATGCAGAGGTCAAGGGCAGCTATGGCTGCAGTGACCACGAGACTGTGGAGTTGAAGATTCAGAGAGGAGTGAGCAAGATAAACAGAATTACAATCCCAGACTTAAGAAGAGCAGATTTGGGCCTGTTCAGGGACCTGCTTGGGAAGATCCCATGGGAAACAGCCCTGGAGGGCAAAGGGGCCCAGGGGAGCTGGCTGATCCTCAAGAACAATTTTCTCAAGAATGGTTCAGTCCAATGTGCAGAAGTTGAACACAGCAGAAGGCTGGTATGGATGAACAGGGAGCTCCTGACTGAGCTCAAACACAAAAAAAGAAGTATGCTGATGGTGGAAGCAGGAGCAGGCCACTTGGGAGGAACATAAAGACATAAGACATTATAAACTCCATTCCTACATGCATGGGCAAAGGTCAGCTGGAGCTGAAGCCAGCAAGGGAAGTGAAGAACAGCAAGAAAGGTTTCTGCAAGTGCCATCAGCAGCAAAAGGAAAGCTAAGAGAGTGTGGGACCATAGTACAGTGGGCAGGGAAGCTAGTGACAAGGAACAGGCAAAATGCTGAGGTACATGAAGCCTTTTTTGCCTCAGGTTTGAGAAGGCTTGTCCTATAGTCTTCGACATCTTTGAGATTCCTAGCAGAGATGTGGGAGTGAAGTAGTAGCCACAGCAGAGGAAGACAGAGTTAGGGATGACTTTAACCCACTGGGATGTACATAATTCTGTGGGACCAGAGGGGATTGATCCAGGGGTGCTGAGGGAACAGGCTGATGACATTGCAAGGCTGCTATCATCTTTGAAAGCTCATAGTGATGCAAGGATGTTCCTGGCGACTGGAAAAAGACAGATGTCGTACCCATCTTCAAGAAAGGCAAGAAGGAAGATCCAGGGAACTACAGGCTGGTCAACCTCACTTCAGTCCTGGGGAAGGCTATGGAGCAAATCCTTTTAGAAGCTATTTACAAACACGTGAAAGACATGAAGGTCATGGGGAGCAGTGAACATTGATTTATCAAGGGCAAATCATGGCTGACCAAACTCATTGCTTTTTATAATGAGTTCACTGCTGCTATGGACAAGGGGAGACCAGTCAATGTTGCATACGATACCAGTGAATGTTGCATACCTTGACTACTTTAGGAAGAACTCTGAAACAGTCTCCCATAGTCTTCTTATTACCAAATTAATGAGATGTGGGATGGATAAGTGGACAATAAAGTGGGTGGAAAATTGACTGGGCTGCTGAGCTCAGAATTGTGATCAGTAGTACAAAGTCTAGCTGGCAGCCAGTAATTATTGGTGTCCTTCAAGGATCTGTAGGTAGGAACAACTCTTGAGGGCAGCCTTGGAGAGAGAAACCTATTACAGTCCTCTCAGCCTATTACCAAACACTTGGAAAATCCTAGGTTTTGGAATGCTGATTCTTTCTTTTAGTGTGGTCATCATTGTCTTCCCTTTTGCAGGTAAAATTAGATAATGATCCTTCATTAATTACTTGGGAGGATGATTAATTCAGGACGGTATTAAAAAAATCCAAACATTAATGCAAAAAATGAACAGGTGTTCAGAATTACCAAGGATGCAAATGTGACTACATAGGTGCCTATGGACTACAGTCCTATTTCTCCAGAAGTGTGTTTTTAAAACAGCTCAACGGAAGCTACAATTTGCTATTCTATATGATTTGGCCTAACAATGATTTTTTTTCTCTTTTTTTAATAGTACTACATTGAAGAGACAGTTATTGAGGAGGGTGAACCACATGAGGTAAAGGTCCCTGTGACATTGCATGTGGTGTATATATGCATGTAATTAATGCATAATGCTAAATTAGTGGCCTTTTGTATTCTGAGGACTAATTTTTCATCTTAAACACACAAATATCAGTGAACAGTTGCTTCTTAATACTTTATTTCCTCTGCAAGACCCTGTTGTGGGATGATCTAAAGGACTCCTAGCTTGTTCTGAGCATCCTATCTGCCACTCTTTGGTTGCCATTAGAAGGGACTGTGGATGTGTCCATCAGAAAAGGACTGTGCTAATTTCTGTCTTGCCCTGTGTCTTGCTGATAGTCTTCCATTTGCTCTTGCCCAGCAGCTGTTTGCACAGGAGCTGACAAAATGAAGCAACAGGTTACGTTAATAACAAGAAACACAGGCAGGAAGATTACTTGGGTAGCGTTGACAGAAGCCAATCATTAGTGTTAAAGATGAACAGAATTATCGAGGATGTGAATGTGACTAGATATGTACATATGAACAACAGGCAGAAACATGCATTACACTTAAGCTTGTTAGGAAGAGAAATATAAAGAGATTCTGCCTGAAACCAGTTT
This sequence comes from Aptenodytes forsteri, assembly GCF_000699145.1. Lineage (NCBI taxonomy): Eukaryota > Metazoa > Chordata > Aves > Sphenisciformes > Spheniscidae > Aptenodytes > Aptenodytes forsteri. Next base: position 737,475 of record NW_008794603.1, on the reverse strand, counting down.
ACATGTATCAGTTCTGTTCCCTTCACCTTGTGTAATTTCACCAAAAAGTGGTGGTTTGCAGATTTTTTTTTTTTTTAATGTCATTGGTAACAAATATTTGAGTCACCAAGGAGTTATTACCATAATTTGAAATTCTACTTATAATGTAGATACAACCCAACTCTCTGCTATGTTACCATAAAATACTCTTTATGGCATAGGCTTATGCGGAAACAAAAACTTAATGTTTCACTTTGTGAGTGTGTTTCCTTCCAAACAAAGGATCTGTTCCCAAAGTCTTCCTGTATTTTTAATTTAATAAATACGATTTGATTAATACTGTTTGAGTGAGTAATCTAGGACTACACTTTTGAAGGAAGTGCCATCTTATTATTTTACGATTAATTAATCCACTGCGTTCATCAAGTGTTCTAAAATCCGTAGCCAGACTGGATTTAAAGGGAGCAATAGCATGACTGATTATTTCTGTGTCTGATTTGCATCAGTTTTTGAAAACAGTATTGTGGAATGAAGAATTACATATGAGCACGAATGTCTTTCTAGCTAATGTGTTTAGACCTTTAGTCTAATTCATTAGCGTCATGTGGTCCTATGAGTTATATGAAAATAAAAGCATTGTTTTGCACAAAATGCCATATTTTCAGAATCAAGCCTCTCCAAGTTTTAGAAATACATTACAACTTTTTATAAAAGCACACAGCTTCACTGTTTGTTATAAAGCTAACAGCAGGTAGTGCTGTTCTCAGTGTTCGCCTAGACAGGTTTCAAACTCTCCAGTGCTTTCAGTGCCAAAATTTAGATGAATACTTGTATGTTTGAAAATGGTTGTAAGAGAGACACTTGTGGCAGTGCTGAAGTAACTAATAACATCGTGGGACAGCATTAGTGAAATGCAATTAATGTTCACATAAATTACAAAAGGTTTGTTTACACTTCTCAATTTAGTGTTTAATGCTTGGTGCATTTTCTGGTCTGCCTCATACTAATGCAAATAGCTATCAGAAATCTCAGCTTCATGCATTCCCTTTTAAAGGCGCTTTTTTTTTTAAGCTAATTCATATGAAATAAAACTTGACACTTATTCAGGTGATTTTGGAGCACATTTTTAAGTTGTAATAATTATTTTTAAATGCTTTTAGTTAGAATCTTAGTATTAAAATTATTGCTTACAGCAGGAATATGTTGATAAACAAGTACATAAACCATTTAAATTAATTAAGGGCTTATTTCCAATGGATGCCATATCAATTGATTATATAAGTATCTCAGCTATGTCTCTGCCATGATTGTGATCTGGCTATGAGAAAATGTAGTTTAGTAGACAGTGGATTCTAGGTATTTGTTCAGTCAGCTGGTGCATCGTGTACTTACTACAAGATCCCAAAGACTTGGTCTTGTCTGTCTGCTATGTCCATTCCTTTCCTTTTGCAAGAAGAAGATAATCTTTTTGAATGACTGTATGCACCTTTGACCTGCATTCATAACTTTTGGTGACATGATTAGGAGCCCTGGCCGTGCGACGTGTGTCTTCAACACGACTTCAGCACCGAGAACGTTTCTACGCTTTGGTTTTAGCAGCCGGTGGTCCCACCTGAGAACTCCCCTGATGCCAGTGGAAGTCATGCATATAGAACAGAGACAACAGAAGCCCCACTCTTCCAGCTCCTCTGGAGAATAATTACATGAGTTTGATACAGAAATCAGCCAGTCAGTTAATTCCTTGTGGTTTTTTTTAGGTTGGGTGATGTATAGTAGGGATACTGGGTAATCCCAGTAGGAAAAGTCTCACTGATTTTCTGTCTTGCAGGTGGTTCCTGGATAAGAACTGAGCATACTTTTACTACATAGGGAAGGTGAAAAATGCTTATCATAAAATGATGATTTATAGTTATAAAGCAAGTAATTATTTTTTTTCTTTATTCCCAGGTGGTCACTGAGATCATTGAGACCATTAGCACAGACTTCACAGGTCCTAAAACTACCACCACCTATACTGTTGAGCGTGAAAAACCTTCTGTTGAGGATGCAGCACCTCCAGTCAGAAAGAAGACAATACGAACAAAAGTGGACCCATCTAAGTTTTTGACGCCTTATCTGCAACATAGTAATAAAATGAAGGACCTATTCAGTGAGGTAAATTGTCCCATGTCTTTTATTTCTTGAGGAACACCAACTTTAAAAATATTTAATAGGTATTATTGCAAACTTTCATACTACTATTTTGTCTCCTGTACTTCATTTCATGATGTGTATTAGTGTTATTTGCTTCTTTGAATTAGCCAGTGTCTTGCCCATTTCCTGCTTAAGTGCATTAGGTAATTGTTAGGCACAAAAAGTGGCTCGAGACAGATGGCTGAAGATTGTCAGAGATGTCAGTTAATAGGACTCCTGCACTATCTGACTTGGATATCCGAGTGAAGGAAGATAACGGACTAATGTCTATTGAATAGCAAACCTCAGTATTTTTTATAAGAGTATATTTCTCTATCCTTCTATATATATCCAAGAAAAATCCTTGTGCACAGTATATAGGAGCAAGCACCAACCTAAATTCCTGGTACGGGATACCAAAGTCCAGTAGACCAATACTGTAGGTTGTTGTAAAAAGTGGAAAATGGCTGCTCTGCGCAGATGTAGATGGTGTCAGATCCCTTTTCCTAAATGTTAATGTAATGTATATTACCTACCAGTGTTAATATATATTACCTACCAGTGTTCACTGTTAAAGGATTATGTGAGATCATAGGTCTAGGACTGCTACCCTCACCCACATATTTTCCTTATCTTTGGTCACTGAAACAAATGACTGTAAATTTATCAATACTAAGTGCCTAAGGAAATAAACCCCAGAGAATATAATCAATTAGGGGTCATCTAAACCAGGCTAAAGTTAGAAATGGATTTTTTCTATTGTGTCAGATGGAAGAAAGTCAGTTGGCTAAAATGAGCATAACTTGGCAAATGTAATTGAGTAATGCTAGTTTGTATTATTGAATAATCTACCCCAAATTCCTATACTAACCACTTAAGTAAATCAATAATTGCTACATACATTTCTGCCAGAGCTTTAGGATATGTATTAATTATTTTTGTCATTATTTTCTTTCAGAACAAGTACAAAGAAAAATTTAGAAAAGAAAAAGGAAAGCCATATGCTTCCACAATTGATACCCCAGAAATTCGGAGAATCAAGAAAGTGCAAGACCAGCTCAGTGAGGTAGGTAACAATTGTCATAAAAAAAAAATATTTATCAAGTGGTAAAGGAGCAAATTAAGTCACAATTTTAAATGTTAGATAAGAAGTGATATTTTTTTGATTATATTGTGATAAGGCAATCTGAACGTTTAGCAGAAACTTTATCAGATTACAAGAATGAGAAATACAGAGTATATGACAAATTTGAGTTCTATGATGTAGGTTTGAATTTAGGCCTTTCAGGAAGGGAGATGTGATGGTTCCTTTCTAGCTGAATAATAGCCCTGCTTCATTGTCCCTAAAGAGGTTTGAACATTTCTGATCAGAAGTTACAGGCACGGGAGATGATGGTGATGCCCATATCATTGAATTTGAAGATTCCACACATGATGTCCTGCAGTCATTGTAAATGATGTGCCTGATGAATTTTTGTTGAGGTTAAGTTGTGTGCTGGGTAAATAACCCTAGAATTTTGTTTTTAAAATGTGTTTAAACATTTTTGTTTTCATAAAGCAACTGAAAGTCAGTTTCCTAAAGAGATACCGGAAAAATGATGCTTAGATGCTCCAAGTGTTGCAAAATTAACTTCTGTACATCTTGTCACTTACTATGGGATTGTCCAAGATGTGTTGTCCCCTCTGTGTGAATCCCACTCTTAGTGATCTGCCGTTGAAAGCTAGACCAAGTACAATTGCCCCACTGATGCAGTGCCTCTAGTTCTGGAAGCTAGCTCATCCTCCCCTCTTTCTTTTAAGGAACGCTAGTCTACCTTTCAACAATATACCTCACAGTTTGGGAAACTGAAATCCACCTGGAAAGGCTTCTTAATTCTTCATACAGTAAATAGGGAGAATTGAGTCCCTAGGAATGGCAACCCCTAAAGTTGAAAGGGTAGTCACCTAACCTAACCGGTGTTCAGGAGAAGAGTGTGCATTAAATTCTACTCCACTCCTGACTTAGGATATATTGAGGAATGTGATGCAGTAATCCATGCGCTAATGCTGATTGAGCCTGCTGTCAAGCTGGGAGTGGTATAACCGCATTAGGATGATTTTTGTGCCCAAGCTGCTGGTTTGCCATGGTAATGTGGCTATATTGTCTTTGGCACTACAGCTAGTGTTTACATGGTAATGGGCTGTGAAATTGAGATATACTGCATAGCACGGGGATGTCTCTATCTCATTATACAGGGTGGAAGTACTCTTAGAAAGAACTGTGTGATTACAGAAGGGCACTACCTCTAAGTTGGATTCACACCTCTTGAGACTAATTGTCTCAAAGCTGCATTTCTTTCTCAGTTAATTCACAAAATCCATTTGTTTCCATAGGCTTCATTTCTAAGGAACAACTAGTCCTAAATCTTTATTGAATTCAGATTTTGGGTGTTTACAGTATTGAGTATAAAAATGTCAATATTCTGCTTTTAAAAAAAGCTGTCAGTTTTTGCTGTAAGCATAAATGTGTTTTGTTGTGCATTGATCTAGGTTAAATACCGCATGGCTGGTGAAGTTGCCAGAACTATTTGCCACGTTGATGAAAAGGCCAAGGATATAGAACATGCAAAGAAGGTGTCACAGCAAGTGAGCAAGGTGAGCGAGTTCTGACTTTCTGGAAGGGTTGTGAACATTAGTGGATCATGAGATTACTGATATGAATAAAGTTTTGAGCTCAGGGCACTAAAGCAATGTTTATAGAACAGTTTAGAAGCACAGGGAGAGGTAGCAGAGAAGTTGATAAAGCAAGTATAAGTATAATCTTAAATATTTCCAATTGGTGTCTTCAAAAGTCACTGGTTTGAGACTTTCACTTTGAAAAAATCTCTAGAGCAGGTAGTTTATTCACAAATTTAAATATTTTTCTAATAATAGAGTAACCAACGTGCTGATCTTTCCTTCCAGGTGTTATATAAACAGAACTGGGAGGAGAATAAGGACAAGTACCTGCTTCCCCCTGATGCTCCAGAGCTTGTGAATGCAATAAAAAACACAGCAATGTTCAGTAAGGTAAGCAAAAAAAATCACATGTCTAGGAAGCTGAAGTGCAAGAAGCATTCCAAGTTAGAGATTAATTCATAATGAGTATCCTGGCATTTTTCTGTTTTTAAGAAACTCTATACCGAAGACTGGGAAGGAGACAAAACATTATTCTATCCATACAATGACAGTCCAGAGCTCAGAAGGGTTGCACAGGCTCAAAAGACTCTGAGTGATGTAAGTATCAAAGCCTGATTAACAGTTGGGTCACTGTTACAGTGTAACTTGATAGTCTTTGTGGTGGACTTTGACTAGATAGAAAAACTTCATAACAGAACAGAAAATGAAAATGCCTAGGTGTGCACTGATAGCTCTGATAGTAGTGCTATTTCAGTAGGAAAGTATGTACTCTATATTAGAATATAAATTTGTTGGCAATTTAATGCTGGATTATGAATGAATGAAATAATTAATTTATTAAAGTTCTTCTGAGGTAATCAGTAAGAAGACCTCGAGTATCTCTCAAAATGTGTGGCGAACCTCTCAGGGTTGGCTGTAAGCCCAGTTCACTGTTGTGGGTCTACAAATCTGTCTCTCTAAAACAGTGATAAGAAAAGTCAAGAATTCGTGAGGCTATGTGATTTGCTGATACTTAGATAAGTAGAACTCTTCAACCGAGGATTTCAGGTCTCGCTTAAAGATTTCGGTGAATTTTGCAGATGTCCAGAAGTTCACTAGTCCATGTTTATCAGGAGCAACAGAGTAATATACTTAAACTTTCCCAGGAAACTGATTCTTTTTCACTGCCTCTTATCAAGACACTTCTCAGTAGTCCTCCAGAATACATTGATAGAAAGAGTTTATGCTGCAGTAGCTGTGGCCAGAACTACTTTTGTTAATGGTGGTGGTAGCACAGTTAAGAGTAAATGTTCTGATGCTTAGTTGGTAGTTACTGTTAATGTTTACTTCTTTCATATTTTCAGATTGTCTACAAAAAAGGGCACGATGAACGAAAATCTAAATATACTTCTCTGCCAGATCCACCTGATGTGGTACAAGCCAAGAAAGTGACAAGGCAGCTGAGTGATGTGAGTAGAATGCAGTGCTCTTCTTTCTGTAGAGACCTCACTTTTAGAGTTGGAGAGCCAAAAAGGTACCTAAAGAAAGGGAAAGTAAAAGAAAAGACCAGAGCTCATATGAAGACCCCTTTGATTTTCAGTGGCAGAAGTCAGTTCCTTTCTTCCTCAAGTGTCTTGGAGAAAATCCTGCCCAGTCTCGGGTGAAAGGCAAAACTTTATTCTTGTCAGTGAATTTAGTTTTCACAAAACATTTCTGCTTCTACCATACACACATTACTTCCTATTCTCCCTCTTTTTTTTTTGTTTCCTGCTTTACACTTTCTGTGTTTACAGGAGAAAATAGTAAACAACATTCGTTTTGCTGTTCTCTTAAATGTAAACAATGACATGTAAATATATATCTGATTTTGGAGTGAGTTACTTGCTTACAAGGAATAACTCCATTTTGCTGAAAAGCTGCCTAGGTCAACTGCGCGGAATACATTCTAAATGTTCATTTCAGTGTCAAACCATTGGACACGTACATATCCCAAGCATTAAGTTCATGGATACTAATCAGTGGAAATGTCTGGCAACTTAGATAACTGTTTCCTGATTTGCACACTGAATTAACAAGTAACATTCAACATTAAATTCCATAACTGTGTGGCATGATTAACCAAGACTCTGGCACCAGTCCCTGTCAATGAATTTTAGGTATACTTAGAATAAAACACAGCTGAGGAATGCAGGAGGTGAAGTGAAATACAGGAAGACCAACTTTTGCTGAAGAAACTGGAACTAAGTTGCATAATCTTGTAAGGCAGAAGTAGGATTTTAACTCAGTTCAGAATTTAGCTATTATGAAGAGGACATGCATGATTTTATTGCTGGGTATTGAAAATTATCAGCTGTTTAAGATTAGAGAGTTACAGTATTCACTTATGGTTCCAAAACCACTAAGAAAATACTGTAGTGAACCTGTTTGGAAGGTGAAAGAAGGTAGTATTTCATGTAGAGAAAATTTCTTTAATCTTATTCTTCCATAGTTTAAAAGCTAAATTGTCATCAAGAAAATTTTTAGACATGTAAAAAGCAAGATCAGTATCATAATTCTTTGAAATGAATAAAATAGAAAGCTATATAGGTATTTCTAAAACAATAAAATGTAGAATTTTTTAAGGTTATTTTTGGCATATATGTTCTTTATCGAAGTGGTAACAATTAAAAAGGCATTGGAGAAGTATTTTTTGTGATAAGCAGCTGTGGCTGAAAATGCATTTGGAACACAGTCAAAACTCGGGAAGATGTTTTGTTATTAGACAGAAAGGAACTGTCTGTTTGAACAGTTGATACTTGATTTCCATGTGCTTGAATATAGTCTAATAGAAATCATATATACCAGGCAATCCATATATTAAAAGGGTTTGCTTATAACAAGTTTCAGCAGCAATAACAATAATTCTGGCTTAAGGGCAATATTATGTCCCAGTATTATGTGACCAGTGAGAAAAAAGAACTAAAGGAATACGTTAGTGATGTGTCATAGAGAGAATTTCTTATGAATAACTGTCTTCTAGAAGGACTTAGTTTACCTATTTATCCTTTTTTTTTGGTCAGGGAAGGTACTAAGAGAATGCTAACTGAATACTGAAGTGCTTAGGCCATATCATATTTAAGGTGTTTTTGACAATAACTGATAAAGTGGTTGTAAGGCAGATGTAAAATGTGAAGTCTTTAAAAAGAAGACTTTTAAAACCAAATCTGTCAAGTGAAAATTGAGCTGTATCTTGGGGATTAAATTTTATTTTTTGATTTCGTTATAGATTATTTACCACGAGGACTATAAAAACAAGATCAAAGGCAAGTGGAGTCAAACTCCATGCTATGATGTTGCAATTGCGAAAATGAATGCAGAAAATATAAGTATGGTAAGTGAATTCCTCAGAAAATCTTGAAATGAACAGCTTTATGCTCTGTTTATGCTAACATGGAAAATACTGATTAATTTTGCCTCCTCTATTTGTGGTATTTCTTTTTCCCTAAATAAGCTACTTTGTGGATGGCTAATTTATAATGTAAGTGCATATGATACATTGTTATCTGTTGGTCTCTGTTCCTAACAGAGAAAATACCAGGAAGACTTTGAAAACATGAAAGACCAAATCTACTTTATGCAGACTGAAACTCCAGAATATGAAGCTAATAAGCGAGTTTCAAATAATGTCAGTAAGGTATGTTATGTGTGCTCCCATTTGTTTAGCCTGAGTATAGTTCTGAAGTCAGGCCAGTTTGTGCTGAAACTGTTTTGTCAAGTGTCAAAAATATTTTCTTATATGCAAAAGATGTATTCTTGTATGCATTCCACTACGAAGCTTATAACAACTCCTAGCCATGCTTATGATCTTCCACGATAGTACCCATGAAGTGGAATTTTCTTTCAGTGAAGTAGAATTTGCTTCATTGTTCATTTTGATTATGTTATGTGCCTGATTTTTAGTTGGAACAAATCAATACTGTTAACCAAGACCAACTTAAGCTAGCTGAATTTGGCTCAGTATTTTCATATTTATTCATTCTCGCTCAGCATATCCCAGTGATGTTGTGCTGGCCCATCTTTTGTTCAAAATACAGAATTTGTTTGGCTTCTGCATTTTCTGCAATAGTATATGCATCAGCAAAGACAATCTTATGTCATTAATTGTAAGAATGTGACTATTCTGAGAGGTCAACTGATATTTGAAAAATTACAATGTTTGGAGAGGGGCTTAGAGGTGGGGACATCTACTAAATAGCTCTCACTTATCTTCTGACCCTGCCTCCCATCTCGTCATCCATGCACTCCTGTGATCTGAGTGCCTTTCATGGTCCTTTACCATCATGAATCATAAGTTAAAAAACAGGAAATTTTCCTGAAAACTTCAAGATGGTATAGGTTAGTGAGTGTTTGGCTTTTAATACTGATTTTAATACTGATTTTTACAACATCACCCTTTTTTATTTTTTTTAAAGACAAAATACAGAGCAGACTATGAAAAGAACAAAGCTATTGCAGATTATAATGTGCTTCCTGCTACAGAGAACCCATTGCTGAGGCAATTAAAAGCTGCAGGAAATGTGCTGAGTGATGTAAGTATTATCAAAGTGCAGCTGGGTGATTTTCAGTCATGTACAATAAACCAAACTCATCATTTCTTCACAAGGCTTCTCCTTTGGATCTCTTAGTATTTTTAGTTTTATAGACTGATATTTGTCATGAGATACCACCAACGAGAACAGTATAGATAAGGAGTCATTGCTCCACAGCAGAGTGTAACAATAGCTGTGGCATGTTATGAGGGGAGTTAATTACTGTATAGTTCATTTAGATCCCTGTGGAAAATGGATCACAAGATGACAGTTCTTCCCTTACTGTTTTAAGGAACTTCAGCTGATGCTGATAATGATAGAGTATGTGGTACTTTTGCATATTCATATATATTGTATTCTGGTTACTCACTGTAATGGCTTTCTTGATTTCTCTCTTCTTGCTGTTTTCATCTATATGAAAGAGATTGCATATTTCTCAGTGTCAGAAGTTCAAAAACCATTAGTCAGACCTTTCTGTCTTCCCTTACAAACCTAAGAGTCACTAAAAAAAGTTTTTTTAAAAAATCATTGGGGAAAAAGTGCCATCTGTTTTTCAGTCTTCTGGGAAAGCTTTTCTTTGCAATCATTTCACAGTTTTACTCTTGTCATTTTTAATGTGTTGTGAGTGAGTTGCAGTGAAATCTACTGCATTATCCGACATTGTTTTCTTTTGCAGAAATTATACAAAGAAGCCTATGAACTATCAAAAGGAACCAGCATGAATTACTGTGACACACCAAAGTTCCAGACTGATACTGTTCTGAAGAAGTTTAGTGATGTATGTATTTGATTTATCTTACATCGTTCAGTAGTGACACTCTTGATTACTTTTGTTTATCAACTTGTGATTATTTTTCCAGGTAAAGTATAAAGATGCATATCAAAAGAATATTTTAGGACACTATTTGGGCAGCTTTGAGGATCCACATTATACACACTGCATGGAAGTTGAAGCTATGAAGAGTGATGTAAGTGTGGTAATCATTCTGTTTTCACCATCATACTTTAATTTCAGAGAAAGCTCAATTATGGTTTCTTACTGAATGTTGATTTTATTCCTAGAAAAATTACAAAGCAGATTATGAGGAGGAAAAGACAAAATGCTACTTCCCTCAGACCATAACTCAGGAGTACGAAGCTATTAAGAAGTTAGAGCAGTGTAAAGATGTAAGTACAGGACAGGAGTGGTTATCAAGTAGCCAATTACATGCAGAGTATCTGCTTCTGAGGCACATAGAAATTTACAGTGATTCCTGTTAACTTCAATGATTCTGAATTTGGCCTTATTAGCATATATGACTTTTAAACACCATATTCATCTGTATTTCAGAGCCTTTTGTGACATCTAGTGATCAAGACAGATATAGCACAATCTTTTTTTTAACAAGTAAAAACATAAAATTAGAGGAATAGTACCAAAATAAAGAATGAACCTCAAGCATTTACCTGCTTAAGCCATTAATTTTTACATTAATCCTTTAAAAGTACTTTAGTTACTTTATTAATACTGATTTTATTTACTTTATCGATACTTGGAAAATACTTTAAATATATATTTGTATATAATATACTAAAATGTATATAATATAATGTGTATAATATATTATAATGTATACTAGACTTTTTAATATTTATATACCTATTCAATATATTTTACATTCTTTAAAAATACTTTTGAAAATTTATTTGCTCTCTGATTATGTTAAGAAGTAACATTGTACATGACAGTACTTATCTACACGCATGCCATAACTGCTAGCTATCCCAAGTAATGCTACGTTGCTATGTCTTATAAAATAGTTTTGCTTATATGCATTTTCTGCAAATATATTTCTTATCTTCCTTCAGCACACCTACAAAAAGCATCCTGATCAAACCAAATTTACTCAAGTGACTGACTCTCCGGTACAGAAGCAAGCAGAGATCAATAGCAAACAGCTGAGTGATGTAAGTAAACTTAGAAAACATGTTGCTACATTCTGACATTATCAATTTCTGCACTTTGGCCACCTTCACTTTATCATCCAGTTTTAAGAGAACTCCTGAAATGAATGCGTAGGTGAATGTGTGTGCATATACACACACACAAGCACAAACACATTTGTGTGTATTCGCAGTTCTGTTCCAGTGGAAGATCACCTGGAAATCAGATTTTTTTAGTTTTTCAATTGGCTGTTCATGTCAATTTTTAGTGTGTAGGTATGTAGTTTTGTTTATGTCCATCATTCTTAATGTATTCTTCGCATCAGTTAAGTCAATGGGGTTTATACCATTCACTTGGCAAGGACTAGGATTTCATCTCTGTCTTTGTGAGTGAGGTAACATGAGATCTTTAAGTTGTGTCACTCAGCATTATTAAGCATTTACAATCTGTAAACATTGGGCTGCTAAATTTCTTTCTTTATTTTTCTTTGCAGATAACGTATAAATCCAAAGGTGAAGAAATTATTCACAAGTACCACCTCCCTCCAGATATGCCCCAGTTTATACAGGCTAAAGTTAATGCCTACAATGTTAGTGATGTAAGTATATTTTGAATCCAGAGCTCTTGATTGAACTTACAATATGAAGTTTCTGTTAGCTAGAAACTGTTCATTCAAAATTCACCTTTTCTTCTAGAACTGTTACAAAGTGGGATTGGAGGAATTAAAATCAAGGGGATATGATCTAAAAAGTGATGCTATTCCTATCCGAGCTGCCAAGGCTGCTAGGCAGGCTGCCAGTGATGTAAGTATACGCTTCCTAAAGGAACTGTTTAATTCAAAAGAGTTTACTTAAACAATGTTTGCAATTATGTTTATTAAGGATATCTGAAGGGTAACTTCTTTACTGCCTTTTTTGAGCATGTTATTGGATGTATTTAACAGTTATATTTTTGTTGGTGTTTCATTGCTTCACTAATGTATTTGTATAATTACATTTAGAAAAGGCCGTTTCATTATGTCATTCTCTGTGAATAAATAAGCTATCTTGCACTCCAGTATGATTAAGGAAAATCATGAGTAGGACAGTAGTGGCACCTCCATGAGCAATGGACCCCTGAATTCTCTCTGTCCTTAGTTATAGGCCTGATCATAAATGAGATGAAAGACTCTAGGACATCACTGGCTTTTGGGTAGATTCTTGGGGATGGCCTCGCGGAAGTACCTTAGTATTTTAAGACTCCTCTCCCTCTTATGATCAGTACAAGTGAGATAATACTACTTTGAAAGCTAACTGATTTGTGCAGCGGTGAATTGTAAAGAGATACGTGTCTGGTTTTGTTAAGATGCATGGTCACTGACTTAAATGTGAGGGGTACTCTTTGTGGCAAACAAAGGGTAGCCTTTGCTTTTAATTTACTTACTACTAAGTTACTACACTTCAGATTATATTCTCCGTGTTCTATTATATTCTAACAGGTTAACTATAAACAAGCCTATGAACTTGCCAAGGGTAAACTCATTGGCTTCAAGAGCCTCCAAGATGATCCCAAACTCGTTCATTATATGAAGGTAGCCAAGATGCAGTCTGAACGAGAGTACAAGAAAGATTATGAGAAAACAAAAACTAAGTACAATGTTCCACTGGATATGGTCAATGTGGTCGGTGCCAAGAAGGCTCAAGAGATTGCCAGCAACACTAATTACAAGAACCTCCTACACCACTATACTTATTTACCAGATGCAATGAATGTGGAGCTGACCAAAAATATGATGGAGATTCAGAGTGATGTAAGTAAAACCTCATGTGAACAGAATTTTTTTGAGATGCGTCAAGCAAAAACTGTAAAGACTCAGCAGAGATCCCTGAGTTGTTTTTTCTAATTCCTAACTTTTAAAACATTGTTTTCACTCCTTTATTAGAATGCGTACAAAGCAGATTATAATAACTGGATGAAAGGCATTGGTTGGATCCCCATTGGCTCCCTAGAAGTAGAAAAGGCTAAAAAAGCTGGAGATGCCTTGAATGAAAAGAAGTATCGTCAGCATCCAGACACCATTAAATTTACAAGTGTGGTGGACTCTCCGGTAATGGTCCAAGCCAAACAGAATTCAGCTCAACTCAATGAGGTAAGTAGAGGAAGAGATGGGTGTTATAGTACAGTAGAGATGTATCTACTGAAGAGCTGAGCATTGTCTTTAAAATTTTCTGAAGTACTGTTAGCCTGAAAGTGTTTCTCTGTGTTGTCATTGTTTTGTGCTCTGATTTTGCCTGAGTAATTTCCCGGTATAAGTCTGCAAAGCTGTATGGAAATCATGTGGCTCTTTCAGTTCACATCAGCTGATTCTGTCCATTTATATTTTAAGTATATTTGAAATACATTTGATAGAAGAAATGTGAAATTTTCAAGTTGTTTATTGATGTTTTACCACCTACAATAATGAATGAATTACAGAATGTTTGATGAATCACAATATGTCCATTGTCACAAACCAGCAAGCTTTGTTTTATGTTACACTCTCCTACCATCCCTTATTATCCTACTCTTTCAGAAATGGGGTTTTATGTCCATGAAAGGGCTTAATTTTACTGAGTAAAGACTGCATAGAGCTTTTAGGGTATGTTCCTTCTATCAATAAAATCAACAATTCTGTATGAAAAGTGCAGCCTCGATCTTTATGAGATAGGTGGCAATGTACATTTATTTGCAAAATCAAACATAAACCCTCAGTTAATTTACAGTGAGCTGGGGCTAGCTATACAGGGAAAGAAGGACTTACTTCTGTATCATACATTTTACAGAAACTATACAGATCTTCTGGAGAGGAAGTTAAACATAAATATACTCTTACCCCAGATGTCCCACAGTTTATCCAAGCTAGATACAATGCAGCTAACGTCAGTGATGTAAGTGACTTCTTTGCATGTTTTACACATTGTTAACAAATTTTTGAGTAATATGTTACAGATACACTCATATTGCAGATTCCTTTCACTGATACGCAGTTCTATATAATCAACTTGTATCACTGTAATTTTTTATTCTTGGTGTCATTTGAATTTCCAACCAGATGCCATTTAGTCATGTAAACATTCAATTAATTTAATTAATAGATAAATCTGTTCTCATAAATGAAGACTGATAGTTGTATATGATCCCCACTGCGTCTGCTTCTAAAGAAAAGAATTGCCTGGAGTAGCTTAGGAGTAGCTTTGACTTGCACATAGTTCATGTGATTACTAGGTTCTCTAGAATAATACGGATTTTCTTTTTTAGGCATATTATAAACAAGGCTACCATGATCTAATAGCTAAAGGGAACAATGTGTCACTTGATGCTATTCCAATTACTCTAGCCAAGGCTTCAAGAAACATTGCTAGTGATGTAAGTATCTATTCCAGGTATACTTTTCTTAGGCATTTAGTAAAAAAGTTGTCCATTACAGGCCATATGGTAGACCTCATATGTTGCACAAGTCTCACTAGAGTCAGTATTATGAGAAAGAGATTCTTAGTCTTTCCCAAAGGCTTAGTTTGTGTAGAACTTATTTTATGCTCATCTTGTTTGCTTTAGATAGGCAAATGCTACTGCACTGTGTTTCTTAACCCACTTTTCACAGGAGAAATGAAATCAGTAGTTCTTGCAATCATTCTGTGACAAATTTCCAGAAAATACACTACATTAGCACCTATTTACAGACCACAAGACAATATGTGCTAAGGGTGCTTTTGGTTATACAGTGGAGTATGGCTTATACATGAATCCGAAGGCCTTGTAGTGCAAATCGCATAAAGTGGGTATGTTTCAGTGGTTTCATGTAACTAGAGGAAGCTGTCCAGTCATATTCCATTTGTTTGCTATTGCTTTCAAACAACTGAGAAGGATTGTCTCAATTGTTCTGATATTTTTCATACACCTTTCAACACAGGAATGCTTAGGAAATGTTTTCCCTTCCTTACAAGAAAAGCTAATGTTGAGAAATCTTACTGTGGTGTGTGTAACCTGTTGTGTACAGGCCTAGATGGTGGAGCAAGAAAAGCTAATGTAGGTACAGTCGCTGGGTGTGCCATTCAGGAGAGTTTATCTTTCTGAACTGCTTGCAGCTTCTTTTTCCAATGAAAGTCATGAGAGCTTTTCTTTTCTTTTCTTTTGCATTAGTGTAGACATCAATAGCTATACCATAGTACATTTGATCTCTTCCCTCTGTTTCTAGTATAAATATAAAGAAGCATATGAAAAGGCTAAAGGGAAACAGGTTGGTTTCAGAAGCCTGCAAGATGACCCTAAGCTTGTCCACTACATGAATGCAGCAAAGATTCAGTCTGAGCGTGAGTACAAGAAAGACTATGAGAAGACCAAGACTAACTATCATACACCTCCTGACATGTACAGTATCCAGGCTGCTAAACAGTCTCAGGATGTAGCTTCTAATGCCCACTACAAAAATCTGATCCATCACTACACGTACCTGCCAGATGCCATGGATGTTGAGCTTGCAAAGAACATGATGCAAATTCAGAGTGATGTAAGTATTTCAATGATTACAATTTCATTGATGTTTTCCTGCTCACTGTGAAAAATAAAATACAAGTTTATATTCAAAGAAAGTTGCTATTACTGTGTAGGAATTGTCTGTTTTTCTTATGTCTTGGGGAAGACAGTTAGAAGTTTTATCAGCTGCTGGTGGCATTTAGAAATACCAAATTCCAGCTGAGTTCTACTCAACAGGATTTTGATGTTGGCATATCAGTGGAGATCAGAGTTTTGGAATATTGAATTCAAATGAACTTTTTTTTCACATTTTCTCAGAAAACTTTATTTTTCAACTAACATAATTTTGTTTTATTCTTTAAGACTTCTTTTAAGTTGTCTTACTTTGTCTTCCCACGAGATAGATATGATAGTATGGTTGGACTATTATTAACTATTTAGGATGAAGCAGTGGACAAAATGTAACTATTGATATTATTAGAAATACATTCTGGAGATCTCTAGCATAGGAGATCTCTCCTAGGACCTTCTCGGTCCTTCTTGCAGATACAGAGTTTCAAATGGTTGACTGGGCATACATGGTTGCAGTCTGCACCTCTTTGTATACTGTGGAAGTTGACTCTGTATGGATCCCTATGGAGGATCACTCATTTTAGAGTTAGAACATGGAAAGGTCTTAAAAAAGAGTGTCCACAATATCCTTGCATTCAGACTGTGCATTAACCCTGCCTGAATGTTTCTATGGGATAACTTTCTGCATATTTTGTAGCCAGGATAAATTTTTCACTTGCAGTCTGTGAATTCTGCATATTTTACTGTAGGAAGAACTATAGAAAGAAAACCAAAAATTGAGCCTCTGCTCTGTGGACTTTTGTATAAGGCCAAGTCTCATAGACTCTGCTGAAACACAGAACAAATTAAACCATGTTAAACGGTCACCATGTAGTAGTTTAAAAGTTATTAAGAATTGAAGGTTGGTGAAATTTTTCACATGGGTTAAAGAAAAGGAAGGTTAGTAAACACTGGAGGGATGTTACAATTTATAAGAAGTGAATCATGAAGAGAGAATAGCTCATTTTCTTCTTTATGAAATCACAGAGAAGCATAAAAAATATCTGTTGTTCCCTTCAAGAGTTTATAACTATTTCCTGCTAATGTAGAACACCCTAGCTAGACTATACTATTATTGTTTTAAACAGAATTATTACAGTTCTGTGGGAAAATCTTGGTGCATGTTGGCTTTCTCTCCTTCAGAATGCATACAAACAAGAGTATAACAGCTGGTTCAAGGGTATTGGATGGAGTCCTCTCGGTTCTTTGGATGTTGAAAAAGCTAAAAAGGCTGGAGATGCATTAAATGAAAAGAAATACCGTCAGCACCCAGACACCATCAAATTTACAAGCATACCAGATTCAATACCAATGGTTTTAGCTCAGCACAACACCAAGCAACTGAGTGATGTAAGGAATTTTTCATTATTAATGCAATATAGTCATTTTATTTTTTTACCATATTTATGATCTATGTTACTGTCTGGTATTCCATCTAAAAAAAACCTTTAAATTTTAAAAACTGTAAAAATAGTAAAATTGTAATTTGTTGGAAAGAATTAAGCATTGTTGCATTGCCTCTGTTGGTTAACACTAATATTACCTACCTTGTACTTGTCAACAAATATTTGTTTATTTTTCCTTGCAGGTAACATATAAGCAAGAGGGTGAAAAAGTCAAACACAAATACACCCTGGATCCTGACGTTCCTCAGTTTATTCAAGCCAGGGTCAACGCCTTCAATTTGAGTGATGTGAGCATATAACCAATAGTTTGTTCAATAATATATTTATTTGTCATTTACTTAATAGAAAAAATAACTTTTATTTATTCATTCTATGATATTGAATATAGAAATGCACAAGCTCTGAATTCAGCTAAACTTTTACTTCTAGAAGTCAATGAGTTTTGTGCTTGTTAAGCAAAGTTTTAAACTGAGCACTCATAAGCATAAATACATTTCAGTGCTTTATTGCCAAACTACTTGGATAGACTGAATGAAAAAACCAGCATGACTTATTATTCAAATTCCTATAGGTTTGGAGACCTAGGTCATCTACTTTTATATAAAACACATTGCATAGGCAAGCAGTACAGGTTCTCTGTATGTTGCTTCCTGCTGCTGGGCTTTCAAAGGGAATTAACTCATCCAGTGGAAAGATAGTAATGCCTTTTTCTGCCATTCAGCTACTAGTCTGCCTGCTTTCCATCACTTCTTGCATCCATCCAACACCATAAAGATCTCTACTGATAGTATCAGTTTTACTGCCTTCATGATACTAAGTTTTTTGGTGGCATTATCAGGCCTCCAGGAACTAGGTAAAAGCTGACATCTCCTTTCACCCCATCCTGTAGAAAGCCTTGAAATACTATTAGTCTGTCCAGATGCTAACTGCTAACAAAAAATCAGCCAGACTGCTTTCTTCAGTCACTTAAGACCACAAGGCCTGATTTTGAAGCTAACAGGAAAAAATTTCTGAAGGTTCAGTCAAATGAAAAAGGGGGTTGCTTAAGCAAGGGCAGAAATGCGACTGACAGAGTTGTTCTGCATAAAAATTGCAAAAAATGCTTATGGAGTTAATGATTTAGCTACATGAATTAAACTGATTGTCTTGAAGTACTCTCCTATCTACATGAATTAAACTGATTGTCTTGAAGTAGTAGATTTATAGTAGATTTATTTATCATCATATAACTGTAGTTTGTGTACAGGTTAACATTTTTCCCTGAAATTGCACAGACTAAACTGAATATTTTGACTCCTATAACTATAACAAAAATATGGGCTTGAACAACTTTGTTTAAAATTGCTACTCGTAACATTGCGAACTCATACCTTTTTTCCCTATAAGGCTAACTACAAAGCAGACTGGAAAAAAACCATTGCCAAAGGATATGATCTGAAACCAGATGCTATTCCTATTATTGCTGCTAAAGCTTCTCGAAATATTGCAAGTGATGTAAGTATAATTTACATGGAAGTGGAATACATACATCTACTGCATTGCAGCTTTCTGTAGCATATTATGCTATAGAGCATATGCTATATACATATAATGGTATAGATACACTTGACTCTGAGACTTGAAACTCTTATTATACTGTGAAATAACAAGTGAATTCAGATGTTTACATGAACCTCCAAAAAAGCCTGTTTCTTTGGAAATGCATCATAACGTGTGTGAGTGCTGGTGAGCTGGGGCTATTTGTTGTACGTGCTTCAAGTATTCACCAACTTATTTGAAAGTTCCTTTGTCATAATTTAGCTGTATTCTTAATTGCTGGAGACCTGTACTTTGACTTCTCTAGCATTCATGAGCTGTACAGAAATGTGGCTGTTTTCAGGCAGCTATGTCAATTGGCAGCAGTAAAGCTTTGTGTGCCGTCTGACACAAGCTATGAAAGGAGATTTGGAACACAGAAATAAATTCACTAACTTTAGCAAAAGGCTGCAAATGGCTTCCATTCCCCACTTAAACATGCCTCCCCCCAGTAGCTGAACATTGGGATATCCAGTTGTTTGGTAGTCTTGGGTTTTTCAATAATACATTATTATGCTAGTCTTTTAATTAAAAGCTGAATGTTCCTGGGAGTTAGAAGTCTATGGCAGTAAAATATAATATGGCAGAGGCAATGGTGAGGGAGGGCATGTAACTGCGTGTCTAGATTTAGATCTATACCAGGGGTCAAGACAAGCTGAGAAATCCAGCAATCCTCTTCTTTTTTTTACCTAAATAATCCTGTGCTGTCTGAAAAACAATTTATGAGTTTATAGAATGAACTGCAGTTGTTAAAATATTGAGTTTCAAAGTATTAAAATTATCCAAAGTATGTTTTCTCTTTCCAAAGTGGGTAAGGCTTTCTTTTCCTTTGTCTCTAGTACAAGTACAAGGAATCATATGAGAAAGATAAAGGCAAACAGGTTGGATACCGTAGCCTGCAGGATGATCCTAAACTTGTTCATTACATGAATGTGGCCAAAATGCAATCAGATCGTGAATACAAGAAAGACTACGAAGTCACCAAGACCAAATATCATACTCCTTTGGATATGTTCAGCGTGACAGCTGCCAAGAAAGCCCAGGAAGCAGTTACAAACGCTGGCTATAAACAGCCAATTCACAGTTATACACTCTTGCCTGATTCTGTGAGTCTGGAGCTATCAAGAAATGTGATGCAGCTTCAGAGTGATGTATGTAATGATTAATCAGCTCATTTTTTTCTTCTCATAATGACTGTGTTACACTGTTAACCTTTTAAGGCTAAAAAATGAACTATATTGGATTAACAGTAGATTGAGATATAAATGTCTGGTCTGGAACGCTGTGTTTTCCAAAGATTATCAGAATTATGTGTAGTTGCTAAGTTCTAGGGAACTTACCTAGCAAGTAACAACTTTCTTTGTATCTCTACATATTTGGCTAATTCTCAGCAAATGAACATGTTTTTCTAATTTGTGTATTTTTGTAGTTGGATTTGTAATTACAGTGTGTTATTACTGTGATTATTTGTATTGTCAGAGATCGTAGGTTATGTACAGAGTCTAAATTCTGACTATATTTTATTTAAGTTTACCGAAAATATGCATTATGTATGTTTGTATTATACCTAGGGATTTGAGATGTATTATTTTGTTCACTTTTCCTTTCTGCCTTTATCCTCCAACAGGTGCATATGCCATGCATGATAAGGATTCATAAAAAAGCTTTGTAGTTTCCATTAAGTTTTATGACTTGTTTCCATTTTTTTTCACTAGTGTAACTTTAGGGTCTACTTGTTTATCCAGAAAGTATTTAGTTTAATCTGCATTATTTAAAAGTCCTCTGACAAATTTGAAATTCCCAAAAACATTAATAATCTGATTGAAAATGTTCTTCAGATTCTAAGCATTGTTTGGAGAGGATAATGTGTATGTTCCCACTGGCCCACAGATAGAGGATCTGACCTTTAGACACTGTTCTTTTCAAATGCAGAAATTTGCATCTCAGGTTTTTTGCTTCCCCATTGTATTTTTACCTAGCCTTGCTGAGTTGGCTGAGTTTGCTTGGCTGTCTAACTCAGGATGTTTGCTAGGAGAGAAGCGTGATACTTGAGGACAAATTTTGCCCTGAATACACATGCTATGAACGTATGTGGTCTTTTTCTCAGACTCTGATATTCTCCCTGTTACTTCTAACACTGCAGTTCAGGAACAGGTTTTATTTTCACAGCATTTTTGTACCTTTATCTGTTCTAAAAGCCATGTTATAAAGTATGATTAAATAAGAATGGTGTCTATTCAAGATTGTGCAGAACAGGCCATTAAGCAGTTGTTGAAACAATTTTGCTAAATTAATTCTACTGCAAACTGAGTCTACTAACAAAGAAGACCATCATTTAAAAAAAGTCATTATATTCTTGTCAGATTTTCATATTTACCACTCAAAATTTGTTCTAAGGTCTGTGCATTTGGTTTGTAGTGTGAGTTCTACACATTGGTTTAATGAAAAGCATTTTCTTATCCCTAACACATCAATAGTTGTTAATGTTGTGCTAAGAATTTGGAAAACAATAGCAGTTCTAACAGGCTTGTCTAAATTTTCCTTCAAAAATGAATGACCAGGAGAAGTTTTAAGGCCTTACCTGTTTTTATGTATATGGGCATTCTAATTTTCCTTGTCTCTCTGTGTTTTTCCTTGTTTGTTTTTTTAATAGAATGTGTACAAAGCAGACTTTAATAACTGGTTGAGAGGAGTTGGCTGGATACCAATTCAGTCACTGGATGTAGAAAAGGCCAAAAAAGCTACAGAGATTCTCAGTGAAAAGAATTATCGCCAGCACCCAGACAAGCTGAAGTATTCTATTACAATGGATGCAATGGAACAAGTGCTAGCTAAGCAAAATGCCAAGACCATGAATAAGGTGAGAATTTGTTCAGATGGTCATGACTGAGCCAGAGATTGGGTCTTTGTCTTGCAAAATTGTGGGGCAGGTCCATTCCCGCTGAAGTCATTAGAATTTCAAATGGGTATAGTGGTTTGCTTGGTTAAGACTGGACACTAAGAGATGATGGAAGCCTCTGACTGTATTCATAATTAAGGGAGTTTCATTTTCTGTTTATAAAGATTAAAGATTTCTCTTTTGTGTATTGTGTAGAAATTAACTCTATCCCTGCCGAAACCAGGACACCCTGAAATTCTGGCATTTTTGTACAAGTTTCCTTGAAAAGTGGAGTTCTTTTTAAATTTGTCCCTAATTATCTGGGACACCACTGATCCTTATTTCATGTTTGCTATGGAAAGAGGGTGTGTGGGGAAAAAAAATGTTTTATGCTTTGCATTTAAGCAGGGAAGAATGCAGACTGAAAATTTTCAGTTAAATATTACATTTATATATATATTAATGTAAAATATTATTTATTACAAATGACCAAAACAAAACCAAGCTCTTATTTTATGAGCGCAATGCCTTTTCAATGCTAAATATTACTTTGTAATTACAGAGGCTCTACACCGATAAATGGAACAAAGAGAAGACCAGCATTCATGTTATGCCAGATACTCCAGAAATTCTGCAGTCTAGAGTGAACCAGATCACAATGAGTAATGTGAGTTATCATGCTCACAGTGGGCATTCAATGTCTGTGGCATAGATCAAAAAATTGGTGTAATTTTAATGTCTTTTTTGAAAATATTTAAATTCAGTAGTTCTGCCTTCATAATATAGTACCTGTTCTCTTTTACATTTTCAATTAGAAACTATACAAAGCTGGATGGGAGGAAGACAAGAAGAAAGGTTATGACATGCAGCCAGATGCTATTCCAATAAAAGCAGCCAAAGCCTCCAGAGACATTGCAAGTGATGTAAGTTTGATTGCGTGATAGTACTCAGAGTAGCTACAAAGACAATCAGAATGTTTTCAAAGTGCTCTGTTATGCACAAATGTGGTTTTTCAAGCATCTTGAGTTATCTAGTTTTCAATTATATGCTTGGTGGGATAAACCTTTGCAGTACTTGCTCTTTTGTACTGTTATTCAGTGGAATAACACTGAATTGTGCTTTTTTGCTCTTTGTTCAGCAAGCTGCTGAGCTTCATGTGCCTGTGTTCAATGGAGTCTTTTGTAAGACTGAGTATGTTTAAATGACTAAACCTGAGACCTTGTGATGAAAAAGCAAAAATATTTTCTATGTTTTTAGAGATAAAATTGAGCTTAATAATACAGTTTTTTTTAATTTAAGTTTTTGCTGTTCTTTCTGTTTCCTGATGTCAGTATAAATACAAACTAGCCTACGAAAAAGAGAAAGGAAAGCATATTGGGTTCCGCAGCCTTGAAGACGACCCCAAGCTGGTGCACTTCATGCAGGTGGCTAAAATGCAATCTGACCGTGAATACAAAAAAGATTATG
This sequence comes from Aptenodytes forsteri, assembly GCF_000699145.1. NCBI lineage: Eukaryota > Metazoa > Chordata > Aves > Sphenisciformes > Spheniscidae > Aptenodytes > Aptenodytes forsteri. The sequence continues at coordinate 714,267 of NW_008794603.1, read as the reverse complement.
AGAAGTCAAAGACTAATTTCCATACTCCAGTTGACATGGTCAGTGTTGTGGCAGCCAAGAAAGCACAGGAAGCGGCTACAAATACAAACTACAAAAACTTGATCCATACCTACAATGTTTTGCCTGATGCTATGAGTCTTGAATTGGCCAAAACCATGATGCAGATCCAAAGTGATGTAAGTGAGAGATTCTTCAACCTTTGCATTAGGAACACAATGATGCTTAGTTTATGAAAGCATACTGTAAGATAAATAGTACTATTTTCTTAGTGAAATTAGTTCAGTTATATACTAAAATGTAGTAAATGAAATGAGACCTTCAGCAACGATGGCCATTGTATTTTTCTAAGACTCTGAAATATTAAATTACGCCTACTGCTAAAGAATTTGGGCTCAGAAATAAGTAAATTTATGTATAAAGTAAAATGGATATTTACTGCTTACATGTCCCATCAGGCTCTTCAGGAGCAATACTTGTGTGCAGGCCAAGACAGGAAAAGCTTCACTTTTCATTAATAGCTTTATCTTGTACTTCCAAAAAGATATCTTTGCAGAAGAAGGGGAAACCAGCTAAGTAGCTATATTCTCAGATTTTCTGGGATGTTTAACCTCTAGAGAAGAGGGCCTTTTTTTCTCAGTATAGTGGTTCAAGATAATCCTCTTCTTCAAGAGGGCCTTAGCATGTAATCTCATGCGAGCAGTCTATATACATCATAAGGAGGATCTGAACACTGTATAAAAGGCAAAGCAATAAAATAGACACCACTGTAACAAATGCGTTTCTAAATAAACCTTGAATGCATCTTGATACTGTTTGCCTCTTTTTAGAGTAAGTGCATTCAAAATCTAATATTCATTAAACACAGAAAGAAGTGTCATGATTTACAGACTTTTTCATGCATCTGATTATTTTCTTTTCTTTCTGCTTTCAGAATCAATACAGAGCAGAATATGATGAAAGTATGAAGGGTGTTGGATGGATGCCACTGGGCTCCCTGGAAGCTGAGAAGAACAAAAAAGCGATGGAAATTGTTAGTGAAAAGAAGTATCGCCAGCATCCAGACAAGTTGAACTATTCTGTTCCTATGGATTCCATGAACATGGTCTTAGCTTTAAATAATGCTAAAATGATGGATGAGGTAAGAAAGTGTTCATCAAAATTCATTTTAAGTTTGCAGAAGTAAGAAATAAACTATACCTGATGTAATAGTCAATCTTATTGTATGCATAGCTTTGCAAATCATCAATTTTGGCAGCTAATGAGTATGCTTGATTGTAATTGTATTTTGTCTTAACGAATCTTTAATATACCTGAAAGCAAAGCATGACCCTAATATTTCTAAGAAATGCGTATAAAGACAGACCTGGGGGGTCACATTTTATTAATAAAATTTACCCAAGATAACTGATTATAGACTTTTAGCTGTTTAAATCTAGGGGCTAAAAATACTGGAGTGATCTCTTTCGGAAACAGGATTTAGACTTTTAAATGTATGGTCTGTTTCATCCGATGCCTGTTACATTAATATGAAATTGCTGCATGATGTGAATGCTTTTATAATGAGATCTTTATTTTCTGATTCTCCTGCTGAACTGATGTAATCTGCTGGTGTTCTTTAGAAATGTCTAGAGTTCATGTGCACTGTAGTTACAGGGACCATCAGAATCTTATGCGCACTTTCCTGAGCTCTATTTCCTCTAAGTAAAGCTCTATTACCTCTCTCAACTGATACTTATCTTCCAGGAGATAAACTAATAATCTTCCACCTCTAACAATTTTTTTTGTATACCTTCTGACTTGGCTTTTAGTTGTGGGTTAACCCCAGTAGGCAGCTAAGCACCACACAGCCACTCGCTCACTTCCTCCCCTCCCCTTCGGTGGGATGGGGGAAGAGGAAAAGCAGCGTAAAAGCAAGAAAACTTGTGGGTCAAGATAAAAAATGTTTCATAAGCAAAGGAGAAGTAGAAGAAGAGAGAAAGAAAACAAAAAACAAGTGAAGCAAAAGCAATCACTCACCACCTCCCACGGGTAGACTGATGCCCAGCCAGTTCCTGAGCAAAAGATGTCCAACCTCCCTAAGACCCCTCCTCTCTCTTTTTATAGCAAGTAGAAGGTAGAAGAAGAGAGAAAGAAAACAAAAAACAAGTGAAGCAAAAGCAATCACCTCCCACGGCCCACAGGTAGACTGATGCCCAGCCAGTTCCTGAGCAAAAGATGTCCAACCTCCCTAAGCCCCCTCCTCCCTCTTTTTATTTGCTGAGCATGACGTTATATGGCATGGAGTATATCTTTGGTTAGTTAGGTTCATCTGCCTGGTTATGTCCCCTCCCAACCTCTTGCGCACCCCCCAGTCTATTCACTGCGGGGGCAGAGAGAAACAGAGAAGGCCTTGATACTGTGCAAACACTGTTCAGCAACAGCTAAAACATTAGTGTGTTATCAGCTTTGTTTTAGTCACAAATCTAAAACACAGCACTGTTCGAGCTGCTATGAAGAGGGTTAACTCCATCCCAGCCAGACCCAGTACATGTTGAAACCTATTGTTTTCTGCTGTTGAATATGCTTGAATACATTGCTGGGCAAGAGACAAGTAATAAAATACTCCAGCAAGACTGGTATTTCTTCCACTTTTATTTCAGCCTCACAATTAACTTCATAAGCGCTATTCCTGATTCACGCTGCTTTTAAGTGCTAAAATAAAAAGACAAATGTTCCTACCATGTTAATAGTTGCATCGTTGTAAAGAAAGTTTATATTTCAGATAGGAAATATCCTTTTAAATTGTTTTATTTAATTTTTTGGTTATGTTGACATCTCTTTTTTTCTATCCTTCCAGCATAAGTACAAACAAGCATGGGAAGAAGACAAAAAGAAAGTTCACATCACACCAGATATTCCACAGATTGCTTTAGCAAAAGTTAATGCATTTAATTTAAGTGATGTGAGTACTGTTTGTAAGACAAAGGCATTGCTCTTCTTATATTTTTTATTAGGAATAACTGTGATGACAGCATACAAGTGTCTCCCTAATTCTCACTTTGCTAACCTGTAGTAATTTCACAAAAAGCTATTAATTTTCCTTTTTCCTGCTTCCTTCCCCAAAATTAAATACCAAAAGTTGCCAAAAAAAAAGCCATAGTATTTATAGTCAGATTATGAAGTGTTCATGTAGGTAATTAAAATATAATAGTTACTAACAAAATAGTCGAGTTTGAGTACTATCCATGTTTGTTACTGTATTTATTGTTTTATTTCCCCATGCACAAAGTTTCGTACTGGATTCAAAATTCTTTCTTGCAGATTGAACTTACTCTTTTGGTAACAGATGATATTACAGAGAGTTTTTCAGTAGCCAGTTGTTAAATCTGCATATGCTAAATAAAGCATTGTTTGTAATTGTGCACATCTTTAATATACACAGAAATAGACATATTTATCTCCTTTTTTTAAAAGCTGACATCCTTACAGATGTAACTTTTCACCAATATTTGTGCATGCAGGAAACATGCAATTTCTTCCGCTTTTGTCATAGGTTATTGTTACTAATGATAGTGCAGTCCAGCTGCATTGATGTATCAATACTAGGATTGGAGTTAATTTTGAAGGAGTATGCATCTCTCTGTGTGCCTGAGTGCCCTAAACAACTGTGCAAGGGGTGTTAAACATATGAATAGTCTGTGTTTCAAGTTATCGTACAAAATGATTAGAGTTTTATTTAAGTAAGTGTGGTGTGTTTTGCTTTTTTAAAGGATGTTTCTTTTCTTTTCACAGAAAATGTACAGACTTTCATTTGAAGAATCTAGGAAGAAAGGGTATGATCTCAGAGCTGATGCTATCCCTATTAAAGCTGCCAAAGCTTCTAGGGATATTGCTAGTGATGTAAGTTCCTGAAAGAAAAAATGATTCATTTCAGATATTGTAAAACATTCATTTCTTGACACAATTCAATTTTATATGCCTATTATATGAAGTCTCTTTTTTCTCTTGCTTGTAAATAATTCTGACATATTGGATATATATTCTAGTACATTTTCTAACAGGGTTAAAGAACAATTTCTGTGTTAGAAAGGTAAGGAGATATATGAGAGACTCTTAGAAAAAAAATAAGGGAGTTCGTTCCTCCGTGTGATGGTGCTTGAATACTTTATAAATGTATGTTGTATATTTGTAGTTTAGACAGAATGTTCAGGGATCATTCTTAGAAATATTTGAAAAGAACAGATATGGACTTAAATTATTTTCACTGCTGCAGTACAGTTATCTTTATTCCTTCGGTGAAAGTCCCATTAAATTTCTTGGTGCAGAGAATACAAGCTTCTGGAATCAGGACCATTCTGAAATCCTTTGTGTATCAGGGAATTGCTGAGATTCCCTGAGAGAGTGGTGAAGTTAGGGCTAAGGACATGTTATTTAGCCCACCATTATTTTTTTTTTACAACATAGGGGATGTTGCAGCCACTGCAAAGTCAATTTGCTCTGTCACTGCTCTAAGTCTGAGGGGAAGATACGTCCATTCTGAGTTCTCTCCAAGCAGTAAGCAGTGAAGGAAAAAGGAATTGATACTTGGTCTGTGTAGTTCATTGTCCAGGGTTGATTAGAGATTGAGGAAGGGATTAAGAATTTGAACCATTGGTTTTATTAAACAAACAAATGCAAAAGGTCTTGGGAAGTGTCTTGAATTTTTTAATCATTTGAATAAGTGAACCTAATGGAAGTAATGATGAGATCTTTGATTTTATGGTTAGTCTTTAGATATGAACTCAAGTATTCTGAGTATGGTGCAGACTACCATGAAAATAGTTACCTAAGCCAAATATTGGATGCAGGATAGCAATAGTAACAGAGAACTGTGTGGGTTAATGTACCCTGGTTCTAGTGTTTGTGATACCCATATTAGGTCTAAGATGAGCTGTCTCTAAACTATAGTGTGAAAAGAATAACAAGTACACTTTTTCCGAAGAACTGTCTTCAGCAAACTAGATCTTATGTGTTCCTTTGCCTTTTGCTTTCTGTCAGTATGTGTCATATTTTCATTGTGTCATTTATAATGAGATTAGAAAGCAATTGAACCCTGGGTTACATTGAACCTTATGCAGGAGCAGAATAAACTATTGTAAGGAAATTTCATTTACTAAGAAAATATTTTAAATATACTGCTTTTAAAAGGGATGCTAGACATCTGTTTTGCTTTAGAGTGCACCCTAAGAGTTGGTGGACAAAGCCACCACCTCTATATGCTTTGTGATGTTTTCTTAACAATGTAAAAATCTTATTTTAATCTAAGTTTTGGGATTTTTTTCCTTACAAGATAGATATTGCTTATTAAACACATGAAGTAGAATTAAAGTCTCTGTCTCTGTTCTCTTTACAGTACAAATACAAATTAGGTTATGAACAAGACAAGGGAAAACTTGTAGGCTTCCGCAGCCTTCAGGATGATCCCAAACTTGTCCATTATATGCAAGTGGCTAAGATGCAGTCTGATCGTGAATACAAGAAAGCTTATGAGATGAGCAAGACACATTACCAAACGCCTTCTGATACACTCAGCATTGTGGCAGCTAAGGAGGCACAAGATCGTGTAACCAATACTAACTACAAACGACTGATTCACAACTATATGCTTCTGCCAGATGCAATGAGTTTAGAACTGTACAGAAACATGAATCAGATACAAAGTGACGTAAGTTTCTGTTTTCTTTCTGTCATTCACAGCTGTGACTTTTTTTTCCTGTTTTTTCATTATGGCTGTGTTTTGGAAACAACGGAATTATTTTGTATGAGCCATTTATAAATTGTAAACTTTCCTTTTGTGTTCTGTTTGGCAGAATGAGTACAAGCAGGATTACAATGAGTGGTTCAAGGGTGTTGGTTGGAGTCCTGCTGGTTCTCTGGATGTGGAGAAATCTAGGAAAGCCACAGAAATTGCAAGTGATCGGAATTACCGCCAGCACCCCAGCATGTTCCCCTTTACAAAACAGAATGATGCCATGGACATGGTCCTTGCAAAGCAGAATGCAAATATAATGAACAAAGTGAGTATTTATGGGGAAAATTAGGCAGACATTCACATATAATCCATTTCAAGAAACAGTCTATAAGTCTCTGTCACCACCTTTATGTAGCAGTGTTTCCCTGGGAAAAACAACTGTCACTTACAGGTTCCTCTTTTTTCATTTTTTTTCTCAACGGAACACTCAGTTACTGATAAATAGCATCGGTTAAATAAATCTTTTCTCATTTTTCTCATTGCTACCTCTCCAACCTCTATTCTTCTCATTCTTGTGTAGAAATTACTGGCCCTGAAAATCTTGATAGTTGGGCTTCATTAGAAGCAAGACTGGATCCTAATTCAGCTGATTCTGGATTAGGTCATTACATAGTAAAATAAATCTAAGTCAGCACCTTCATCTTTTTACCCATCCGTATCCAAAGTGTGCCAATGGAAGGGTGAAAGCCATCCTTTGTCATTTAAATTAACACATCTGATGTTACTTTTTCAATAGCATGCTTATACTCAAGCTTGGGAGAAGGATAAAATTCAAGTTCATGTGATGCCAGATACACCAGATATTCTACAAGCAAAACAGAACAAGGCGAACTACAGTCAGGTAGAGTTTTTTAATACTTCCTATTACATTTTAAATTAATATCTACTTTCTTCAAATTTAAAGGTGCCTCCCATTTCAAAAGAAGTAATTAATTTGTATAAATTGGAAGAAACGGAATGGGGGATTTAGAACAGAGGCAAGAATTTTTATGAGTAATATTTCCAGAGTAGCAATAAGTACCATCTTCAGGCTAGCAAAGTAACAGCCTAAATTACATTATAATATATGGAAAATATAAGTCCTGTTTTTGAAATCTAGATATGCATAGTCCATACGCTATGCTTACCATAGAAATCAATCATGTTAAAAATTCTTTACTATAAAATTACAAGTTCATTGTATATATTTTTAACTTAGCATATGGGAAAAGAAATACATGCAGTGATTCTAACTTTTCTATCAGCTTTCAAATATGAGAAAGTGACAATTGTGCCAGTATAAAATACTAGGTTTTGCTTTGCATGATTGCTCAGAGGCAAATCTTTGACTTGCAAGTGCTGGTACTTAAAATCAACTGTGCACAAACTGAATTGACTATTAAATGGCTACATTACAGCCTTATTAATTAAAATTTTGTTAAGCCAATTGAAAAGTTTTCAGTTATCCCAGATGTATATATTTCAAATTCCCCAGATATGTTTCAAATCCCCAAGACAAGCTATAGTAGGAAGCTGCTGCAGTAAAGAAAAACTATTTAATCACTGGCCTAAGACTTGGAAGACGTGTGTTCTTTGCTTATCAGTTCCCCATTTCTCAGTTCCCATTTTAGTAGCCCTTCTCTCATAACTGAAGCCTGTGAGGTGACCAGAATTTGGTAATATGGATCATTAGCATATCTAAATAGAAGGTGACATACGTGTTACTAAGACTTTTTAATTAATATTGTTTTCAATTTTAGAAACTATACAAGCTTGGCTGGGAGGAAATGATAAAGAAAGGCTATGACCTCACACCTGAAGCCATTTCAGTCAAAGCTGCCAAAGCTTCAAGGGACATTGCAAGTGACGTAAGCAACATTTCTAATTCAATATGACATGCACTTTATCTAGATGCTATAACTCTGCTATATACAGAGTCGCACTAGATCCAGATACACCTCTCTGCTAAGGTGTGGCTTGGAGTAAAAAGCAAAATTGCTGACAAAACAATTTCCTGATCTGTTCTTGTCAGTGAAGAAAACAATTTAAGAAGGGTTGCTCTGGCATCTTGACAATTCCAAAGATTGTGGTCCATCCATGAAGTGGCTAGTCATACAAAGTTAGGATTTGTCTGCTCTTTGGATGTTACATTTTCAGAGCAGCAGCAAATTCGGTCCAATTAGCTGATCCCAGTGCCTGTACTGAGAAATCCTCTTTACAACTCTGAAATAGACGTGGTGACACATGTATTGCTGTTATCATCACTTGGTATGAATACAACTCCTGCATTTATGGAAGAGATTTTATTAATCATTAGGAAATGTTTCCAATGCTTAAGCATCTGCATTTTTCATTGCTATTTATTTTATTCATCAAAATATTTCAGTATGTCAGCCTTTGGGAGTTTTGAACAGTATGACTATATGAATCAGATGGCACAGGAGACCATTCTTATAGCCATGCACTCTTCCTCTCCAGGGACTCTGTTCATTCCCAGGGAGAGCATTCACTGTCACCAAGTGATGCACATTAATCAAGGGGCTACTAAACCTTTACATGAGGTGCCATAACAAGTTGCTCATTTCTTGCAGGACAATTGGTAATGAGAAATATTGAACTGAATGACTATATTGATATTTTGCTTATATATTTTACCATTGTCTGTTTCTTACTGTAATTTCAATAACGCAACCTTTATAATTTTAGTACAAGTACAAAGAAGGTTACCGCAAGCAGCAGGGACATCACATTGGATTCCGCAGCTTACAAGATGATCCTAAGATGATGTGGTCTATGCAAGTAGCTAAGATGCAGAGTGAGAGGGAGTACAAGAAAGATTTTGAAAAGTGGAAGACAAAGTTTAATATGCCCGTGGATATGTTAGGCTTCCTTCTGGCTAAGAAATGTCAGGAACTGGTTAGTGATATAGACTACAAACAGATGCTACACCGCTGGACTTGTCTGCCAGACCAGAATGATGTCACCCAGGCAAAGAGGGTCTACGAACTACAGAGTGATGTAAGCTTCCTCTGGATTTACCTAATTTATTTTTTTGTAGGATATTTACTGCTTATTGAAAAGTATCTTTAATAACTCTCTTTTGATGTCAGTATAGATCAGACTGAAGCTGAAATACCAGCTAGTCTTTTAATATGGTTTAATAAATGAACAGGGAAATAATCTGCTATGGTTTTGAATTTTTTCCTTGACAGAATGTGTATAAGTCAGATCTACAATGGCTCAGAGGCCTTGGATGGAGTCCTTTGGGATCTTTGGAATCTGAAAAGAACAAGAAAGCTTCTGAAATACTGAGTGAAAAGAAGTACCGGCAGCACCCAGACACTATTAAGTTCACAAGTATCCCAGATGCCATGGATATCATTTTAGCAAAATCTAATGCCAAAAATAGAAGTGATGTAAGTTGCCTCTAGAGACAGAACATGTGATTCAATAAATGAATACATTAGTATATATTCGTTAAAAAGATCTCCATATCAGAACATGTGCTTAAAATATACAAATATCAGATGTTTGCAATCAGTGCCTTACTGCTCAGTTGTCAAGAAGTACTAGGCCTTGTTCAAAAGATTAAGGTATTTAGTGCTGTATAACTTATTCAGTAATAACTGCAAATAAGGCCCTTTACTATGTAGTATGTAAATGTATTGTCGTAATACTGTTTTCTTGACATTTCATGGATGTAAAGAAAAAAAAAGGTATTTCAGTAAGAAGTTGTATTATTTTATTTTAATATCTTGCATTGTTTACATCGCTCATGCTTGCATAGTACATCTTTGCTTTGCTATTATAGAGAAAAGGTAAACTGAATTTACTGCTATGCATGTGAGCCTTCTATCAGACAAGGTATTTTTGTTTGTGTCTCTTTTCAGATACTGTATAGAGAAGCTTGGGACAAGGACAAGACTCAGGTTCACATCATGCCTGATACTCCTGAAATTTTGCTGGCTAAATCAAACTTAATTAACACAAGTGATGTAAGTGTGTCTCTACAATGTTTCTTTCAAGGAATTTGGAATTTACCCATTGTGGCTTTAGTTTAAAATGCAGTAGAGTAATTCTGCAATTCAAACAGCTGTAAGCACACCTGTGATCTTTTCATGTGAAAATTGTTATGCACTGGGAAGCCTGAGTGGAATTGCTAAAATATAAAGTGGAAGCAGAGTTGCTAGAATATAAAAAATACCAAGAAAATATTCACAAGTTAGCAGTTTTCTCTTTCATCCTACTGATCTTATTAACATTGTAGATATGTGTTCAGTACTTTTTAGTAAGCCTGTCATTCTTGTTAAAATGCCTGATTATATTGAATTGCCGCTTTAGAATTACATAGGATTATGTAATTTACATCAAATTCCTGCCTATAATGGAACAAATATAGACTACATGCAAAGGTAAAGAAATGTTAGCAGCTCTATCATAAGAACCCAAGAAGACAAAAATAATTGCAATTGAAATTGGGTGTAGAGAATCATGGGGTTTTATTTTTCACCTATGTAGAAGACTCTATGAATCATTCAGATTAATATCTTAAGTAAAAGAAAATTTTGATCTTGAATGAGTTAATCAGAAAACATAGAGATAGTAATTTTTAAACATTTTTTATCATCAGTTACAAAATACACATTATTAAAAGCAAGCCATGGAATTTAATTTGATGAATGAAACTGTGTTTGAAATCTTATACTCTCTAGAGAGCTTTATTTGCAATAATTACTTTGAATCCTTCTCCAACAGAAACATTACAAATTAGGATATGAAGAGCTGAAGAGGAAAGGCTACGATCTTCCTCCTGATGCTATACCCCTCAAGTCAGCAAAGGCATCCAGAGACATAGCTAGTGAAGTAAGTCTTACAGAGTGAAAATAATAGTGGGGCATAGAGCTGGTACACACTTTTGGATAAAGATGTTTTTTAAAAGGAGCAGATGTCTAAAATTTTAATAAAATTAAATTAAATACAAAAATTTACAATGAGATAGTATATAACTATTAAAAAAATCAGTTTATCTTCTGGTCTTAATGGTGTAAAGTTAATTAAATTAAATACAAAAATTTACAATGAGATAGTATATAACTATTAAAAAAATCAGTTAATATCTTCTGGACATGCAATAAAAACACCAAAAATGTTGGAAAAATACACAAAAAAAATTCAAATATATTTCATATGTAAGTGTTAACCACTATCTTACCAAGAGAGAAATTTAAATTGCAGCTTGAAAAGAGGTGATAATTGTTGTTTCTGCATTCAATTAGTACCAATACAAAACTGCGTACCGAAAGCAGCTTGGCCACCACATAGGGGCCCGTAACATAGAGGATGATCCGAAGATGGTGTGGTCGATGCACGTGGCCAAGATCCAGAGTGACAGGGAGTACAAGAAAGCCTTTGAGAAGACGAAGACACACTTCAGTAGCCCAGTGGACATGCTGGGAATCGTGTTGGCCAAGAAATGTCAGGAGTTGGTCAGCGACATTGATTACAAGCACCCTCTGCATCGGTGGACCTGTCTGCCGGACCAGAACGATGTTGTACAAGCCAGGAAAGTGTACGACCTGCAGAGTGATGTAAGTTATTCTTTACTGGCAGTGTGGAAACCAGCAGTCTGTCTTGTGTTCTGCTCCGCTGTTGGAGAAGGTCCGGGTGGGGAGCATGTAAGTCTAGGCTGATGCTGTGAGACTGTGTTGTAGCCGTACTATCTTGCTGAGAGTTGATGTCGTGAATGGCCTGGGATGAAGTTTGCGTGGGGTCATACTTTACGGTCACAGAAGAGTCCTGTCTTGCCTTGAGCATTGTGGGGGGAGAGTTGCGGCAGGGGGCTAGAGGTCTGTATGGCAGGGGAAGGGCAACGGAGTCAAATACTTTCTTTTGGAAGACCAAGAGTGGGCAAAGGCAAGCCACGTGTGCAGTGGTGAGTGGTATGAAGAGCATTAGGTGATGCGGTATAAGGCTCCTCCTGTGCCACTGCCAGCTGGAGATTGCCACATGGGGCAGGTCTTTTCCAGGGAGACTAAGAAGATGGTGAGGGAGGGTTTGTGGATTGCTTGGCACGTGCTTGTGCTGTGGTAGGCGTGGGGAGCCAGGTTGTGGGGGGCTGAGCTTAATGGGAGTCCCTTTTGTGGTGGCTGGTGGGTTGACCCAGGGGAACGTGTTTTGGTAGGCAGAGCTTGCCACGGTAGGAGGAGTGGCTGCGTGGAGCAAGGAGGTTGCTGAGCTGCTTTGTGTCCTTGCTGTCCTTTCAGAATGTGTACAAGTCCGACCTTCTGTGGCTGAGGGGCATTGGCTGGTCCCCAAGTGGTTCGCTGGACGATGAGAAGAATAAGAGGGCGGGCCTCATCCTGAGTGACAAGGGGTATCGGCAACACCCGGACACCATCAAATTCACGAGCATTCCTGACTCGATGCCTATGGTGCTGGCAAAGCACAACTCTGAAATTATGAACCAAGTGAGATTTCCTTGCGTGTGCAACCTGAAGGAAACGAGTGCATTTCCCAGGACTTTGGGCTCTCTCCTTCCAGGGCCTGGGTTTTGCAAAGTGGGGTATTGCGTCCTTTGCATCCGGGATTTGTGTTCCTTGTTTTAGACCAAATTCTATTTTGTGTGGTTGGAGCGGTGACTGGGTGCAGTGTGGAAAAGCAAAGGGTGAAGCGTTAGAAAGTTTTGGGACAGGAAAAGGCATTCCTGAGTCAGTGCGAAGTAGAGGCCCCTTGCTTCAGTTTGTTGAGCTAGCTTGCTCTGTGAGTTTGTTGCCCGGTGCTTGCGTGATCGTATTTCACGTTGTGTACTCATTTTTCCAGCGCTCGTACACATCAGCCTGGGAGAAAGATAAAACCAGCGTTCACATTATGCCGGATACACCTGGTATTTTGCTAGCCCAGCAGAACCAAATGAACTTCAGTGAGGTAGGTGTTTGAGCTGGGGTTAAGTGTGCGTCCCTGGACGCTGCTGTGGCCTGGGAAGAAGTGTTGCTTGAGGGGAGTGCTTGTTTTTCCTTCAGAAACTGTACAAGCTTGCGATGGAGGAAGAGAAGAAAAAGGGCTACGACATGCGGGCAGATGCCATTCCTATCAAGTCTGCTAAAGCTTCCAGAGACATTGCAAGTGATGTAAGTATGCAGGAGCCCTTGGCGGCACGCCCTATCAGACAGTTCCCAGGTGCTTGCAGTTGAAGCCCAGGGTTTGCAACCTTAGCCAAATGGAGGCTACCCAGCACTTGCCTGTCATTACCATTCAGCTAGTCCGTAAACGTGTTGGTTCTGGAGGGTCTGCCTGTAGCTGTCCCTGCCTGTTATAGGTGTGTGGTGTTGCAAGGGAATGTGTAGCCAGGGTGGAGAGAGTAACAGCAGGAGCTGGGTGATGGACATAATCCAAAGCAGTGTCCCTCCTGGGCTTGTGGCAGCGTCTCCTTAGGCAACAGACTGGACTTTTGAGGTCGTGTGCTGCCTTCAGTACTGCCAGTCTGCACACCCGTAATGTTGCAGGTACACAGCTGAGCTGGACATTAGGAAAGAAAACCCAAACCAAGTTTTGTGTTACGACCGGGGCATTTATCGTTTCTGTCTGGACTGGGGGCAGGTCCTGTCACTGTAGGCCAGTCATTACTGTGCCCCAGAGTATCTCTTCAGGGCTTAGCTCTGCAGTAGCTGACTTTACTCTCTTATGCCAGGTTCTGTAGTTCGGGTTTATTCCCTTACTGTAAGGAGATGAGTTCAATCTCTCCGCAGTTTTACTTGACATTTCAGTAAGAGGCAAGGGAAAAAGTGTTGTGTTGCCCCTTGCCACTTCCCAAGCTTAGTGGCTATGATTGCTGCAGCCCAGGCTACCTCCAAACTTGACCTCTTCGATAAGTTCTTCCTCATTAGAGAGCAACAGGTCCAGCAGTGCCTTTTCTGTGGTCAGGCTCTCCATCACCCGTACTAGGAAGTTGTTCACAACGCACTCCAGTAGTTTCCTGGACTGCTTGCAGTTTGCTGTGCTGCTTTTCCAGCAGATGTTCAGGTGGTTGAATTCCCCTATCAGGATCAGGGCCTGCAAGTGTGATGCTTCCTGCAGTTGAAGAAGGAATACTTCCTCAACCCCCTCTCCTTGATCAGGTGGCCTGTAGTAGACAGCAATCACAAAGTTTCCTTTGTTTGCTTGGTCTCTAGTTTTCACCCATAAGCTCTTGACATGCACGTTGCTAAAAAAGTGTCGTGTTGCCCCTTGCCACTTCCCAGGCTTAGTGGCTGTAGGTCTGCAGCTGAGGACACACATGGGGCTGGGAGAATAAGACTCCTGAGCACTGTGCAGGAGGGCCTGGTGCAGCGGAGTGTGTCAGCTGCTGTGGGCTGTGTGGGTGAGTGCAGTCAGGGCTGTGCAGGATGAGGCCCAGGTTGCCTGCTGGAGCGGTCCGGGGGTTTTCCCCGAGTTTTGCATCCCAGCTGAAGAGCTGGCCTCTCCGTGGGGATGCTTAGGTTGTGTGGAGACCCTGTCTGCTGTCATGCATCGCTCCTGGTTCCCAAGCTACCTTGGTTGGAGTTGCCGTCTGGGCCTCCATGTGCCTCCTGTGGCCCAGCGTAGGCATGGGGTGGGATGGAAGTGTAGGACACAGTAGGGATATGCTGTGCTTGGACGCCTCTTCACGTGGTGATCTTGCCAGGCTCCATTAGCAAAGCGCTCGCTCACAGGCACTGCTACAGAATAGTGTCAGAAGGGAGAACAGTTGGCCTGAAACTTACTGAGCTTCTTTAACCCTGCAGTACAAATACAAAGAAGGCTATCGCAAGCAGCTTGGCCACCACATAGGGGCCCGTAACATAGAGGATGATCCGAAGATGGTGTGGTCGATGCACGTGGCCAAGATCCAGAGTGACAGGGAGTACAAGAAAGCCTTTGAGAAGACGAAGACACACTTCAGTAGCCCAGTGGACATGCTGGGAATCGTGTTGGCCAAGAAATGTCAGGAGTTGGTCAGCGACATTGATTACAAGCACCCTCTGCATCGGTGGACCTGTCTGCCGGACCAGAACGATGTTGTACAAGCCAGGAAAGTGTACGACCTGCAGAGTGATGTAAGTTATTCTTTACTGGCAGTGTGGAAACCAGCAGTCTGTCTTGTGTTCTGCTCCGCTGTTGGAGAAGGTCCGGGTGGGGAGCATGTAAGTCTAGGCTGATGCTGTGAGACTGTGTTGTAGCCGTACTATCTTGCTGAGAGTTGATGTCGTGAATGGCCTGGGATGAAGTTTGCGTGGGGTCATACTTTACGGTCACAGAAGAGTCCTGTCTTGCCTTGAGCATTGTGGGGGGAGAGTTGCGGCAGGGGGCTAGAGGTCTGTATGGCAGGGGAAGGGCAACGGAGTCAAATACTTTCTTTTGGAAGACCAAGAGTGGGCAAAGGCAAGCCACGTGTGCAGTGGTGAGTGGTATGAAGAGCATTAGGTGATGCGGTATAAGGCTCCTCCTGTGCCACTGCCAGCTGGAGATTGCCACATGGGGCAGGTCTTTTCCAGGGAGACTAAGAAGATGGTGAGGGAGGGTTTGTGGATTGCTTGGCACGTGCTTGTGCTGTGGTAGGCGTGGGGAGCCAGGTTGTGGGGGGCTGAGCTTAATGGGAGTCCCTTTTGTGGTGGCTGGTGGGTTGACCCAGGGGAACGTGTTTTGGTAGGCAGAGCTTGCCACGGTAGGAGGAGTGGCTGCGTGGAGCAAGGAGGTTGCTGAGCTGCTTTGTGTCCTTGCTGTCCTTTCAGAATGTGTACAAGTCCGACCTTCTGTGGCTGAGGGGCATTGGCTGGTCCCCAAGTGGTTCGCTGGACGATGAGAAGAATAAGAGGGCGGGCCTCATCCTGAGTGACAAGGGGTATCGGCAACACCCGGACACCATCAAATTCACGAGCATTCCTGACTCGATGCCTATGGTGCTGGCAAAGCACAACTCTGAAATTATGAACCAAGTGAGATTTCCTTGCGTGTGCAACCTGAAGGAAACGAGTGCATTTCCCAGGACTTTGGGCTCTCTCCTTCCAGGGCCTGGGTTTTGCAAAGTGGGGTATTGCGTCCTTTGCATCCGGGATTTGTGTTCCTTGTTTTAGACCAAATTCTATTTTGTGTGGTTGGAGCGGTGACTGGGTGCAGTGTGGAAAAGCAAAGGGTGAAGCGTTAGAAAGTTTTGGGACAGGAAAAGGCATTCCTGAGTCAGTGCGAAGTAGAGGCCCCTTGCTTCAGTTTGTTGAGCTAGCTTGCTCTGTGAGTTTGTTGCCCGGTGCTTGCGTGATCGTATTTCACGTTGTGTACTCATTTTTCCAGCGCTCGTACACATCAGCCTGGGAGAAAGATAAAACCAGCGTTCACATTATGCCGGATACACCTGGTATTTTGCTAGCCCAGCAGAACCAAATGAACTTCAGTGAGGTAGGTGTTTGAGCTGGGGTTAAGTGTGCGTCCCTGGACGCTGCTGTGGCCTGGGAAGAAGTGTTGCTTGAGGGGAGTGCTTGTTTTTCCTTCAGAAACTGTACAAGCTTGCGATGGAGGAAGAGAAGAAAAAGGGCTACGACATGCGGGCAGATGCCATTCCTATCAAGTCTGCTAAAGCTTCCAGAGACATTGCAAGTGATGTAAGTATGCAGGAGCCCTTGGCGGCACGCCCTATCAGACAGTTCCCAGGTGCTTGCAGTTGAAGCCCAGGGTTTGCAACCTTAGCCAAATGGAGGCTACCCAGCACTTGCCTGTCATTACCATTCAGCTAGTCCGTAAACGTGTTGGTTCTGGAGGGTCTGCCTGTAGCTGTCCCTGCCTGTTATAGGTGTGTGGTGTTGCAAGGGAATGTGTAGCCAGGGTGGAGAGAGTAACAGCAGGAGCTGTTGGTGTCAGTCTTACTTGACATTGCAGAAATAGGCGGCGGTAAATGTCATAGCATCATAGAATCATAGAATGTTTTGGCTTGGAAGGGACCTTCAAGATCATCTAGTTTCAACCCCCCTGCCATGGGCAGGGACACCTTCCACTAGACCAGGTTGCTCAAAGCCCCATCCTACCTGGCCTTGAACACTTCCAGGGATGGGGCATCCACAGTTTACCTGGCCAACCTGTTCCAGTGTCTCACCACCCTCATAGTGAAGAATTTCTTTTTTGCTGCCCTCACAGTAAAGAATTTCTTCCTAATACCTAATCTACATCTACACTCTTTCAGTTTAAAACTGTTATCCCTCATCCTACATTCCCTAATAAAGAGTCCCTCCCCATCTTTCCTCTAGGCCCCCTTTAAGTACTGGAAGCTGCTATAACTCTCTGGAGCCTTCTCTTCTGCAGGCTGAATAACCCCAACTCTCTCAGCTTTTCCTCATAGGAGAGGGTTCCATCCCCCTGATCATTGTTGTGGTCCTCCTCTGGACCCACTCCAACAGAGTCCATGTCTTTCTTATGCTGGGGGCCTCAGCTGAACACAGTGCTGCAGGTGGGGTCTCATGAGATCGGAGCAGAGGGGCAGAGTCTCTTCCCTCGACCTGCTGGCCACACTTCTTTTGATGCAGCCCAGGACATGGTTGGCTTTCTGGGCTGCAAGTGCACATTGCCAGCTCATACTCAGTTTTTCATCCACCAATACCCACAAGTCCTTCTCCGCTCTCAATCCACTTATAACCCAGTCTGTATCCATGTTTGGGATTGCCTTGACCCAGGTGCAGGACCTTGTACTTGGCCTTGTTGAACTTCATGAGGTTTGCACGGGCCCACCTTGCTAGCCTGTCAAGGTCCCTCTGGATGGCATCCCTTCCCTCTAGAGTATCAATCACACCACTCAGGCTGGTGTCATCTGCAAATTTGCTGAGGGTGCACTCAATCCCACTGTCCATGTCTCTGACAAAGATGTTAAATAATATTGATCCCAGTACAGACCCCTGAGGGACACCACTCATCACTGGTCTCTACCCAGACATTGAGCTGTTGACCGCAACTCTTTGGGTGCGACCATCCAGCTAATTTCTTATCCACCCAGTGGTCCACCCATCAAATCCATGTCTCTCCATTTTAGAGACAAGGATGTTGTGC
>NW_008794603.1:675635-695718 GCF_000699145.1 Aptenodytes forsteri | reverse complement strand
TCCCTGCACTCCTGGGCCATATCCCTATAATCTCCCCAGGATGTGTATCCCTCCCTCCACTGCCTATGCATTTTGTTTTTGTGTTTTAGTTTGGCTAAGAGGTCTTGACTTAGCCAAGCTGGCCTTCTGCCTCCCCTGCCTGACTTCCTGCATGTTGGGATTGAGAGCTCTTGTGCCCTAAGAAAAATATCTTTAAATAATTCCCAGCTCTCGTTCACTCCTTTATCTCTGAGGGCAGTTTCCCAAGGGATCCCACTCACTAGTGCCCTAAACTTTCAAAGTTTGCCTTTCTGAGGTTTAGGGTACCAATTCTACTTTTTACCTGTCCTGCACCCCTCAAGATTGAGAATTCTACCAGAGCATGATTGCTGCAGCCCAGGCTACCTCCAAACTTGACCTCTTCGATAAGTTCTTCCTCATTAGAGAGCAACAGGTCCAGCAGTGCCTTTTCTGTGGTCAGGCTCTCCATCACCCGTACTAGGAAGTTGTTCACAACGCACTCCAGTAGTTTCCTGGACTGCTTGCAGTTTGCTGTGCTGCTTTTCCAGCAGATGTTCAGGTGGTTGAATTCCCCTATCAGGATCAGGGCCTGCAAGTGTGATGCTTCCTGCAGTTGAAGAAGGAATACTTCCTCAACCCCCTCTCCTTGATCAGGTGGCCTGTAGTAGACAGCAATCACAAAGTTTCCTTTGTTTGCTTGGTCTCTAGTTTTCACCCATAAGCTCTTGACATGCACGTTGCTAAAAAAGTGTCGTGTTGCCCCTTGCCACTTCCCAGGCTTAGTGGCTGTAGGTCTGCAGCTGAGGACACACATGGGGCTGGGAGAATAAGACTCCTGAGCACTGTGCAGGAGGGCCTGGTGCAGCGGAGTGTGTCAGCTGCTGTGGGCTGTGTGGGTGAGTGCAGTCAGGGCTGTGCAGGATGAGGCCCAGGTTGCCTGCTGGAGCGGTCCGGGGGTTTTCCCCGAGTTTTGCATCCCAGCTGAAGAGCTGGCCTCTCCGTGGGGATGCTTAGGTTGTGTGGAGACCCTGTCTGCTGTCATGCATCGCTCCTGGTTCCCAAGCTACCTTGGTTGGAGTTGCCGTCTGGGCCTCCATGTGCCTCCTGTGGCCCAGCGTAGGCATGGGGTGGGATGGAAGTGTAGGACACAGTAGGGATATGCTGTGCTTGGACGCCTCTTCACGTGGTGATCTTGCCAGGCTCCATTAGCAAAGCGCTCGCTCACAGGCACTGCTACAGAATAGTGTCAGAAGGGAGAACAGTTGGCCTGAAACTTACTGAGCTTCTTTAACCCTGCAGTACAAATACAAAGAAGGCTATCGCAAGCAGCTTGGCCACCACATAGGGGCCCGTAACATAGAGGATGATCCGAAGATGGTGTGGTCGATGCACGTGGCCAAGACCAGAGGTGACAGGGAAAGCAGCTTGGCCACCACATAGGGGCCCGTAACATAGAGGATGATCCGAAGATGGTGTGGTCGATGCACGTGGCCAAGATCCAGAGTGACAGGGAGTACAAGAAAGCCTTTGAGAAGACGAAGACACACTTCAGTAGCCCAGTGGACATGCTGGGAATCGTGTTGGCCAAGAAATGTCAGGAGTTGGTCAGCGACATTGATTACAAGCACCCTCTGCATCGGTGGACCTGTCTGCCGGACCAGAACGATGTTGTACAAGCCAGGAAAGTGTACGACCTGCAGAGTGATGTAAGTTATTCTTTACTGGCAGTGTGGAAACCAGCAGTCTGTCTTGTGTTCTGCTCCGCTGTTGGAGAAGGTCCGGGTGGGGAGCATGTAAGTCTAGGCTGATGCTGTGAGACTGTGTTGTAGCCGTACTATCTTGCTGAATCATAGAATGGTTTTGGTTGGAAGGGACCTTCAAGATCATCTAGTTCCAATGCCCCTACAATGGGCAGGGACACCTTTCATTGGATCATGTTGCTCAAAGCCCCATCCCACCTGGCCTTGAACACTGCCAGGGAGGGAGCATCCACAACTTACCCGGGCAACCTGTTCCAGTCCCTCACCACTCTCACAGTAAAGAATTTCTTCCTAATACCTAATCTAAATCTACCCTCTTTCAGTTTAAAACCATTACCCCTGTGTTTCTATTGAAAAGAAATGTTCAATTTCAACCTCTCTCATCCAGGACTTTTAAATTTCTCATTTTACAGTTCATGAGAGATCTCAGCAGTCCATCTCTCTTTTTGCTGAGATTTAGTTCAGAATGGCCAGGGATGAAGTTTTCGTGGGGTCATACTTTATGCTCGGAGTAGAGTCCTGTCTTGCCTTGATCATTTTGGGGGGAGAGTTGCGGCAGGTGGCTAGAGTTCTGTATGGCAGGGGAAGGGCAACGGAGTCAAATACTTTCTTTTGGAAGACCAAGAGTGGGCAAAGGCAAGCCACGTGTGCAGTGGTGAGTGGTATGAAGAGCATTAGGTGATGCGGTATAAGGCTCCTCCTGTGCCACTGCCAGCTGGAGATTGCCACATGGGGCAGGTCTTTTCCAGGGAGACTAAGAAGATGGTGAGGGAGGGTTTGTGGATTGCTTGGCACGTGCTTGTGCTGTGGTAGGCGTGGGGAGCCAGGTTGTGGGGGGCTGAGCTTAATGGGAGTCCCTTTTGTGGTGGCTGGTGGGTTGACCCAGGGGAACGTGTTTTGGTAGGCAGAGCTTGCCACGGTAGGAGGAGTGGCTGCATGGAGCAAGGAGGTTGCTGAGCTGCTTTGTGTCCTTGCTGTCCTTTCAGAATGTGTACAAGTCCGACCTTCTGTGGCTGAGGGGCATTGGCTGGTCCCCAAGTGGTTCGCTGGACGATGAGAAGAATAAGAGGGCGGGCCTCATCCTGAGTGACAAGGGGTATCGGCAACACCCGGACACCATCAAATTCACGAGCATTCCTGACTCGATGCCTATGGTGCTGGCAAAGCACAACTCTGAAATTATGAACCAAGTGAGATTTCCTTGTGTGTGCAACCTGAAGGAAACGAGTGCATTTCCCAGGACTTTGGGCTCTCTCCTTCCAGGGCCTGGGTTTTGCAAAGTGGGGTATTGCGTCCTTTGCATCCGGGATTTGTGTTCCTTGTTTTAGACCAAATTCTATTTTGTGTGGTTGGAGCGGTGACTGGGTGCAGTGTGGAAAAGCAAAGGGTGAAGCGTTAGAAAGTTTTGGGACAGGAAAAGGCATTCCTGAGTCAGTGCGAAGTAGAGGCCCCTTGCTTCAGTTTGTTGAGCTAGCTTGCTCTGTGAGTTTGTTGCCCGGTGCTTGCGTGATCGTATTTCACGTTGTGTACTCATTTTTCCAGCGCTCGTACACATCAGCCTGGGAGAAAGATAAAACCAGCGTTCACATTATGCCGGATACACCTGGTATTTTGCTAGCCCAGCAGAACCAAATGAACTTCAGTGAGGTAGGTGTTTGAGCTGGGGTTAAGTGTGCGTCCCTGGACGCTGCTGTGGCCTGGGAAGAAGTGTTGCTTGAGGGGAGTGCTTGTTTTTCCTTCAGAAACTGTACAAGCTTGCGATGGAGGAAGAGAAGAAAAAGGGCTACGACATGCGGGCAGATGCCATTCCTATCAAGTCTGCTAAAGCTTCCAGAGACATTGCAAGTGATGTAAGTACACAGGAGCCCTTGGCGGCACGCCCTATCAGACAGTTCCCAGGTGCTTGCAGTTGAAGCCCAGGGTTTGCAACCTTAGCCAAATGGAGGCTACCCAGCACTTGCCTGTCATTACCATTCAGCTAGTCCGTAAACGTGTTGGTTCTGGAGGGTCTGCCTGTAGCTGTCCCTGCCTGTTATAGGTGTGTGGTGTTGCAAGGGAATGTGTAGCCAGGGTGGAGAGAGTAACAGCAGGAGCTGGGTGATGGACATAATCCAAAGCAGTGTCCCTCCTGGGCTTGTGGCAGCGTCTCCTTAGGCAACAGACTGGACTTTTGAGGTCGTGTGCTGTCGTGGCTGGAGTGATATTGCACTTCACTTGTAAGAGAGCAGCAATGATACACTTTATTGATATAAAACAGTGAGTTAACAGAGTTCAATGGTAAATGTGACAGTGGTTTAACAAGATTCGGTGGCAAGGTACACTTGATTATTTACTGCATAGAGGACAGGGTCAGACAATACTGTCAGGGAGACCCTTCCCTTGAATCATGAGGTTCAGAAAGGACCCCCTTGCTTTCGACAGTGAACAAGATTCGATGGCAAGGTACACTTGATTATTTACTGCATAGAGGACAGGGTCAGACAATACTGTCAGGGAGACCCTTCCCTTGAATCATGAGGTTCAGAAAGGACCCCCTTGCTTTCTAAACTCCTTCTCAGAGAGGAGTCTAGGCGTGGCTGGATCCAATCCTAGTCCCAACGGTTTAAGTCTATGGTATTATATATGCACAATCAGTCCTTTATATCTCTTAGCTAAGATTTCAAAGTTTAGCATGCTGTTAGTCACTTACAGAGGATCTGTTGTGGCAAGGAATCTCTCGACCTTAAGGAGTAACCTTGAGAGGCGTCCCTACTCAAGGGGAGATCCTGGCGTGCAGGAGAGCTCAACGGGCCCTGGGCTGTCTACTATTTATAAAGTAAGACAATTGATTTATAGTCATATTTGCATACCAGCAAGACGTTTGTGTCACTGCTCCAGACAGGCCTTGGCTACTATGTTGTATCCATCCCCAAAGTCCAGCATAAGCTTGATGCAGCCATCATGACCCCACTGGTGGTCATTGCTTACACGGGGGGGGAGCCCCCCGCCACATGTGCTGCCCTCAGTAGTGCAAGTCTGCACGCCCCTAGTAGTGCAGGTAAACAGCTGAGCTAGACATTAGGAAAGACAACCCAAACCAAGTTTTTGTGTAAAAATAAAGGCAGTATAAAAGTAAATAATTTTTATTATTATTAGGTATTAATATCAAAATTTATTCCATATATGTGTTTAGTGTCTCTATTTAAACTTCCATGTCTGTCTCTATGCTCTTCCAGTTTTTATCATCTCCTGAATAGATTGACTAGGAGTTTATTTGGCTATTGTGCTTGAAGGCCACTGATTCTTTACGTAGGGGATATTTTTTGAACTTCGGGCCTTTCATATCACTGCCGTAATTTGGAGACATTTTTGCTCTCAGTTACTGAGTAGTAGCTGTTAATATGTAGGCCAGGGAGTTTCTTCAAAAATGTGAAGGTCATATCAGGTGGATAATGTTATGTGAATCTTTTGTAGCTGTACACTGCAGTTCATCAGCTGAATACTTTCTCACTCTAAAGTCTCTGTGGTTTCAGATACTAAGTTCTCTGGCGGTTGTGCCACAGGGGCTGCTAGGAACATAAAGAAAACTAAACTAAAACTCACTGAACTTTTTTTTGCCTATAGTACAAGTATAAGGAAGGCTATCGCAAGCAGCTTGGCCACCACATAGGGGCCCGTAACGTAGAGGATGATCCGAAGATGGTGTGGTCGATGCACGTGGCCAAGATCCAGAGTGACAGGGAGTACAAGAAAGCCTTTGAGAAGACGAAGACACACTTCAGTAGCCCAGTGGACATGCTGGGAATCGTGTTGGCCAAGAAATGTCAGGAGTTGGTCAGCGATATTGATTACCGTCACTATCTACATGAATGGACTTGCCTGCCAGACCAGAATGATGTTATCCATGCTAAGAAGGCCTATGATCTACAGAGTGATGTGAGTACTCGCTGATAAGCGTTGGATTTCTGAAGTGTATGTAATTTCCTTGGAATATAAACTATAGAAGGTGCTTGAACTGTCTCTCTCATATAGTGTTTTTTCATATTGTGTTTTGATTTACCTGTTCCAAGCAAGGTCATAGGATTTTTAGGAGTGAATGAATCTGTGTGTAAGGAAGGTTGAGTATTACGAAGGTTTATATACAGCTAATCAGTTAGCTGAATAGTAGAATTAGCTGTATATAATCCTTCATAATAGACAATCTTAATACCTTTATATGTGGATTAACTGGAAAGAGGAAATAGCCTAGTATGACTTTTTTTTTTTTTTTAGTTGCATGACTTTAGTGGAGACAATTCCTGTGTTCTGTCTTGGAGAAAATGGTTTAAATTAAGACCTGCTGTTCTTAGTGGGTGAACATTTATTTGTTTGGAACGGATGTTACAGGAAAAGTTTATACTGACATTCAGGGTTTTGTTTTAATCCCTTTACTCTTTGACCATTCCCAGCATGTTGTTGGGTGAATGATACCTCTTGAAGACAGATAAGAGGTCTGAATCTAGGTTGCTAACAGAGTTTGTTTTGCAGATTGAACTAGGAGGAAGGCAGCTTACAGAAAGTAAGCATTAGTTGCATGGTATATATGAAATGTTTAACCGGCAATATCAATGAGACAGCTGTCTTTGTATTTTGTAATAGAACTGCTACAAGTCTGACCTTGAATGGTTGCGGGGCACTGGTTGGGTCCCAATTGGTTCCTTGGATGTTGAAAAAGCCAAGAAGGCAGGAGAGATCTTAAGCGAGAAAATATACCGTCAGCCTCCAGACACAATCAAATTTACTAGCGTCACTGATTCTCCAGAGATGGTCTTAGCCAAGCAGAATGCAGAGACAATGAATAAGGTGAGTCTTGATTCAATTAGGTAACACATCATCAGTCTCCACCTAAACCCTGGAGACAGGCCTAGAAATACAGATGTGTGGTTGCTGTGTGAGATTTCAGCACAGCAAGGCTTTAAAAGTGTAAGTTACATTCTTGGTAATCAACAGGTAACTTATTTTCAGCAAGTGCTAATTTAATAATATCTTTCAAGTTACCAAGTTAAATTGGAATTATCAGTTGTGAAGCTTTCCACATACTGTACTGTGTATCTAGTAATGTTACCTAACTTTTATCTAAATTTTAATAGAGCAATTTGTCTAATAAATCTAATAATTTTTCAAGTTTATCTAGTAATTAATAAACTACTTGTTTTAGGGCAGTCTTTGAAATAGCTGTATTTTAAATAATTCAGCGTAGTAGTTAAAATGTAAAAGTTTTTCTGAATCTGTGGTCCTGATCGCAAATAAAACCATTTCCTCTTTCAAACAGGCCTTGTTCTTAGAGTTTAGATCTCTGTGTGTCTGATTAGCATTTTGTGCCTTTTTTCTAAATATTTTTTTTTAACATAATTCTTTCTAGATTACTAATTCTTAACCTGGACATTAAGTATCTACAGGAGTGAATATAAAATCTCATTGTTATATAAGGAATAAGGATTTTTTAGACTTGGACTACAGATCTGTAATTCTTTTTATGTTTTAGGAGATCTCCAAGTAGTCACGGTTTTTTTCCCCCCTTTAACATACGTTATTTCTCCTGCAGCATTTATATACTGAGGCTTGGGATAATGACAAGACACAAATCCACATAATGCCTGACACACCTGAAATTACACTGGCAAAACAGAACATGCAAAACTACAGTATGGTGAGTGTGTTAGCTCTCCAAATGTAACTGGTCTGTTTCATGGCTGGATCATCAGTATTCTGATAAACCTTATATAGATGATACCATCAGTTTCTTTAAGTAACCCCCAATATTTATGCTCAAAATTGTGACTTTAAAAACATCGTTTGCATATTTGTACAGTAGTGCATACATACAACAGTAAGCACTATTGAGAATAAATTCCATGAGAAGTTTTGTGTCTTCAGTGAATTTTTGGGAGTCATTTCTGCCAGCATGCATACTGTTGGGAAGACACAAAATTAATTCCAACATTGGAAATACCAAAAAGGTAATTTCCAGCACAATTCTGAAGAGCAGTGATCCCAGTGTTCAATGTTAGTTTAGGCAAATAAATTGACATCCATAAAAGGTGGCTTTGAAAAGTAAGTTTTACTCCACTTGTATAGAAGAATAATTTATCTCAAATTGTAGTCAATGTTATGTTATTTAAAGTATTGAAAGAAGAAAGTTGTTAGCTAATGTATTTAGCAAAGAGCTTCCTTTGATAGAATTTGTATCAGCTACTGATCTGGGGCTTTGAGTTAAGAAAATTAGATAAAGCTGGGTTAGCATAAATCTTAACACAATTTTTTAAATCTACTCTACTTACAAGCAGTTTGTTTTGCCGAAAATGTAGTATATGGAACTTACTTACATGAACCCTATTGTTTAATTCTTCACCTAGAACCTCTACAAACAGGCCATGGAAGAAGCAAAAAAGAAAGGCTATGATTTGAGAAGTGATGCTATCCCCATTCAAGCTGCCAAAGCATCCAGGCAAATTGCCAGTGATGTAAGAAACTACTTTTTGTTTCTTTGTGTGGTGACATCTGGTCGCTGCAACCTGAAAGTTATCAGCTGGATTCTGTAAAAGGCATTTCAATGAAACTGTGATCTCAAATAATAGATTTTTGGAAGCAAATTATTATATATGTTTAAAGACTTAATTGTAAAAATTAAATGTTGAGAAGTTATAAGGACAATATAATGCTGCTATCATGTTAATTTTATAGCTCATAAACTTGTATCTTTAATTAAATCCTAACAGTATGTATATTATTATATTTAATAAGGGTTAAATATATTTAATAAGGAGAGGATTGTTTCTCACTAGTATTAGTGAAGTGTTTTTTCAAAAAAACTTGCGTAAAAATCTCTATTTAGGGTTCTAACTCAAATCTCAAAAATTTAATGTGAGAATCCACTCTAAATACAAAAGCAGGAAAAAAAGTATGCAATGACTATGACAGGTTTTGCTTCTGGGATGAGGAAATGTCACTGAGAGACAGAGGATAACAGTTCTTTATGCTCCTTGTTTTTCTATCAAGATTGATATTTAATCTGTTAGTATTAAGACCAACTCAGACTATCTTCCTCAAGGTGTTTTGGAATAAGCTTTTAAAATAAGTTAATCTTTACATTTTAATCTTAATAGTAAAAGAATGTGGAATATCAAACTTGTTAGTAAGTATGTGACATTAAATGTTTAGTTAATTGAAAGTGTGATATAGTTATATAAAAAATCAGAGATAATGATATCTGTAATAAAAATCCTTTTTGTGTGAGAATTAGTAAAACTTAAAAACTAATGAAAGACCTAAACCATATTTTTCTCTAAACAAAATAGTAATGGCTATGTTAAACTGTGTGAATTATTTATTAATTTATAAATACACCATGTGAATATGGATATACTTTATTTCAGTACAAATACAAAGAAGGCTATCGCAAGCAGCTTGGCCACCACATAGGGGCCCGTAACATAGAGGATGATCCGAAGATGATGTGGTCGATGCACGTGGCCAAGATCCAGAGTGACAGGGAGTACAAGAAAGCCTTTGAGAAGACAAAGACAAACTTCAGTAGCCCAGTGGACATGCTGGGAATCGTGTTGGCCAAGAAATGTCAAGGGTTGGTCAGCGATATTGATTACCGCCACTATCTGCATCAGTGGATCTGTCTGCCAGACCAGAATGATGTTATCCATGCTAAGAAGGCCTATGATCTACAGAGTGATGTGAGCTCTTTTTGATTTAACTTTTTGGTGAGGAATGTATGTGATATATTACATAGGTGGACCAGGCCATCACATACCAATGTGGTGGAACCAAATTTTCAAGACTTATTTTTAAGTTTTATGGCTAATAGAAACTCAGATCTCCAATAGGATATGTTAACTAATAGGTATTTAAATTAAATTCTGTAATTCCAGAATTTGGGCTATTTATCATTTGCCATTCTGAGAAACTTGGATAATGGTTTCACTCTTAATGTAGATGAAATGCAGTTATTTTTTCTAAGATTTTCTCTAGGGTTTTGAATTTATTTGAATTAAAAGTTGATAGTGAGGTTACTTAACTGTGAAAAGATGCACCGTGTAAAATTGCATTATTATTATTATTATAACCTATGTATTTTTTTTGTAATAGAACTGCTACAAGTCTGACCTTGAATGGTTGCGGGGCACTGGTTGGGTCCCAATTGGTTCCTTGGATGTTGAAAAAGCCAAGAAGGCAGGAGAGATCTTAAGCGAGAAAATATACCGTCAGCCTCCAGACACAATCAAATTTACTAGCGTCACTGATTCTCCAGAGATGGTCTTAGCCAAGCAGAATGCAGAGACAATGAATAAGGTGAGTCTTGATTCAATTAGGTAACACATCATCAGTCTCCACCTAAACCCTGGAGACAGGCCTAGAAATACAATGGTCACAAGTAATGCTGAAGTTCAGAGATGATGTATTTTCAAATAGTGTGCTCTGTTTTTTTCAATCAAAACTATTAGGCCATGTAACGGAAGAGTCAACTTTGTCATGATATTCTGCATATTACATCTTAATCTTTTCTTTGACATGTCTGTGCAGTGAGCAGTAATAATGCTTTGGTTTATTCATAATTCTTAAGTAATGTGGCAGTTTTCTAAGTGTTGTTAAACTTCCTTTGATAAATTCTCTTTTTAATAATGGTATCTCTACCTGATTAAATACACAACCATTTATCCATGCTATATTTCCTGTAATTTTACCTAGTATGCTCTATGTTTTACCTGATTAATGAGATATTAACTTGTTTTGGAATGCAATATTGATCTCTTCCTGTATTCTTTCTTAGCATTTGTACACTGAAGCATGGAATAAAGATAAGGCCATGGTTCATGTCATGCCTGACACACCAGAAATCCTGCTAGCTAAACAAAACCAATTAAACTACAGTCAGGTGAGTAAAACTGAAGAGTTGAGAGAATGAAAGGATTTCTGACAAGTACAATTTTGTCATCTCTGAATTTTTATTAATATTATAATATTGTCAAGATGTTTAGTTTCACAAATTGCCAGCTCCACTGCTAAAATCAGAGTTGTTCTTTTGCTAGAATTTACCTCCTGGGTATCTAATTGGGCTTTTAAAGTATATTATCTGCCATAAATGAGAAATCATTTCTATAGCAAGGTATGGAAATAAATTATTTAACTTTTAGAATATTCCTTTCTTTGCCTTTCCTAAATGATTTCCAGTTTTCAAGTGTCTACAATACAATTACAAGATCTTTGAAATTTGCATTTTTTTATTTTCTGGAGCAGATAGAACTGTGTTCATATATTTAAGTTGTCTCAACATTAACAATATTGTTTAGGGACTTAATCTGTTTTATTACACAAATGTGCTTAAGTGAAGTGTAATTTTGTTTTTGAAACAAAAATGTGAATTTTTTTTCTCACAGAAAAGGTACAGACTAGCTTTGGAGGAATCAAAGAAGAAGGGTCATGATTTGCGTTTTGATGCCATTCCTATTCAAGCTGCCAGAGCATCCAGAGAGATTGCCAGTGATGTAAGCAGGTTTTTTTATCATGTCTGTATGGATTTGGTAATGGAAAAGTTTGTTCCATTGTTTGTTAATGTAATACCTTAAGTTTGTAGAATAGATAATACTGAAATCCAGTGATTCTACTGCATGCCTTTAGTACATGAAAGGAATAGATAGCCAGTATTTTTATACATGAGGTATATATCACAGTAATAAATAAATAAAATAATGTGAGGATTATTTCTATGCCCCCTGTAATAGTTCCATTGATGTCCATGGATGTTCAAGTAGGATAATCAATAAGGCGTACGAGTCTATGCTAGAGTTAGTCAAATTAATTTCTGATTCAAAATAGGAAATACTTTAAAATCTCTCCGCAAAATAGATATATTAGTAAATCAATTCTAAAAGTTCTAAATTGTTGTCTTTTCCTGTGGAAAAAATAGTTCTGTTGAAGTGTCATATTGAAATCCAAGATGTCTAAATACAAAAGCAGGAAAAAAAGTATGCAATGACTATGACAGGTTTTGCTTCTGGGATGAGGAAATGTCACTGAGAGACAGAGGATAACAGTTCTTTATGCTCCTTGTTTTTCTATCAAGATTGATATTTAATCTGTTAGTATTAAGACCAACTCAGACTATCTTCCTCAAGGTGTTTTGGAATAAGCTTTTAAAATAAGTTAATCTTTACATTTTAATCTTAATAGTAAAAGAATGTGGAATATCAAACTTGTTAGTAAGTATGTGACATTAAATGTTTAGTTAATTGAAAGTGTGATATAGTTATATAAAAAATCAGAGATAATGATATCTGTAATAAAAATCCTTTTTGTGTGAGAATTAGTAAAACTTAAAAACTAATGAAAGACCTAAACCATATTTTTCTCTAAACAAAATAGTAATGGCTATGTTAAACTGTGTGAATTATTTATTAATTTATAAATACACCATGTGAATATGGATATACTTTATTTCAGTACAAATACAAAGAAGGCTATCGCAAGCAGCTTGGCCACCACATAGGGGCCCGTAACATAGAGGATGATCCGAAGATGATGTGGTCGATGCACGTGGCCAAGATCCAGAGTGACAGGGAGTACAAGAAAGCCTTTGAGAAGACAAAGACAAACTTCAGTAGCCCAGTGGACATGCTGGGAATCGTGTTGGCCAAGAAATGTCAAGGGTTGGTCAGCGATATTGATTACCGCCACTATCTGCATCAGTGGATCTGTCTGCCAGACCAGAATGATGTTATCCATGCTAAGAAGGCCTATGATCTACAGAGTGATGTGAGTAAACCGTTAAATTTACAATACATGATTAAATATACTGGGTCTTGTACAATATAATTTTTAAAAGATTTGTACTATGCCTTAGTCACTTGCATCAGACATGTTGATAGAGGTGAAATGTTTAATATTCTATCATCAAATTTATGTTTAATCCTGTTTTCTCAGTCCTTAGCCTGAGGCGTAATTTGTGTGTAACTCTGATATTTGTGGGGTTCTTCAAGAAATCTATTCTTTTTGTTATTTAATAATTATTTTACTAAATCTTAAAAAATAAGAATTGTTTTCAAAACCATATCCTGCTCCTATGCAGAAATATATACAATTGTTCATATAGACTAGAATATGCTTATTTATAATTATTTTAATATTTGATCACACTTGCACTTATATAATGAAATTACAAATTTTTTCAGGCTGTTTACAAATCAGATCTGGAATGGCTAAGAGGTATTGGATGGGTTCCTATTGGTTCCATGGAAGTTGAGAAAGCCAAGAAAGCTGGAGAAATCCTGAGTGAAAGGAAGTATCGTCAACCAGCAGACCAAATTAAATTTACTAGTGTGACAGATTCTTTGGCCATGGTCTTAGCCAAGCAAAATGCTGAGATAATGAACAAGGTGAGGGGTTTTTTTTTGTCAAAATCGCTAGTATTACTAGCTGATAGAACTTGTTCATGCGGTGAAAAATACAAAATACAAAGTGAGACTAAACACTTTCATTGTGGACTTAGAGAAAATGAATGTCCAAATTCAGCCTTTGCACAGGAAAGCTCTTATCTCAGGGCTCTGTCTGAACTGAACACTTAGTAAAAATGTCCAGAAAAAATTCACCTAAATCACATATTTTTCAAGAGTAATACTAAAAATTTCGGTGAATTTCCCTCTTCCTCCCATCTCAGCTGAAATCCTATTTTTAAATGTTTGTTTGGTATGGTTTTTCTATTTTGTTAATGCTACTTCACTATACAAAGCTCATCTCTGACAGAACAGGCTAAATTTTTTTGCAGTTCTTAGACAATACTGTGAAATCTGCAGAAACGATGTTCTAGCAAGGTGTTAGGGTATGTCTAGAGGTGGTGGTGCCATGACCATGCTATAAGATAGGATGTAGCAGAATATTGAGGCTTTTACTGCAGCTGCTATGATGATGTATTGTTGACTGAATGTCATACTGTATGATGAACAAGTTATGAGGAAATGGCTTATGTTCCCTGGAAGTGAAGCTTCTGCAATTTATCTCAGACCTGGAGGATGAAAGTCGCGAAGTACCTACTCCTTCTCTTTAATAAGAAACATCAATCAAACAACTCTTACAGATATGGCAGAATAATGAATATAGTTCTCCCCCTACAGCAGTTTCCCAGCAATCCTAAATCAATCAATTGCTGTGCCAGCTTAGCCTGAGAAATAATGAGGAAGGACAAAGTTTCCTTCTTGAGCTGTTCAATGAGAAACTTTGCTATGTCAGGGTATTTAAAGCTTGCTTGAACTACCCCTCGCAGTTTGTAAAATACTTTCTTTGGACAAATGTATTAGTTTGGTTATATATATCTTGTACAGCTTCAAGATTACTTTTCTTTTATATCATGGATATATTTTTGATAACTACTGCTTTCAAATTTGCAGTCTTTCTATCATGACACACATAAAGAAACTTTTTAAAGGAATGTGTTTTCCTCTCTCCTAGCGTTTATACACAGAAGCCTGGGATGCAGACAAAACATCAATTCACGTCATGCCTGACACGCCGACAATTTTGTTAGCGAAGGCCAATGCAGCTAATGTTAGCCATGTAAGAACATATAAAAATATACTAAAGTAATGGAAATTCAGAAATTACGTAAGCATTTCTTTAACCGTAAAGATCTTCTAAAGTATGCATTCATGAAAACTTTAAGAAAAAATTATGAAATGTAGAAATTCCATCTTTCAGAATATTGAGAAGCCATTTTCTGTCTTCTTTTGTGTAGAAACTTTATATACAAGCCTGGGAGGAGGCCAAAAAGAAGGGTTATGACATCAGAGCTGATGCAATTCCAATCCGAAGTGCAAAGGCATCAAGGGATATTGCGAGTGATGTATGTTTTTCCTTTACATTTATTTTCAGTTAGCTTGTGAAACAAGAACGAAGTAATAACCTATGTACAACGTAAAAAAACATGGTATATCAGATTCATCTTGAAAGCCTACTAACAAAGAATTCACTGCAGAAAGAAAATGGGCAACAGTTTACAAAAGGAACATTGAATTATAAATCCTGACATTAAGCAGATATTAGAAAAGAATAAACTACAATGAAAATAAACAGAAGTGGTGGAGTAAAAATGCATTAGGCATTTCTAAACTCTAAAAAAGTATATTTCATACCATAAAAAAATATATTTGTGATCAGTAGCAACATGAAATTATGGGAAATTCATCCCAGATTCACTATTTCTTTTAATTCTTCTTTTTGCATTTCCAGTACAAGTACAAAGAAACGCACGAGAAGCAGAAAGGCCACTACATTGGGTGCCAGACTGCCCAGGAGGATCCCAAGCTGTCGTGGGCTGCGCGTGCCATGTTGCTGCAGAACGACCGACTTTACAGGAAGGCGTACCATGATTCAAAGGCCCAGGTCCACATACCAGTCGACGCGATGTCAGTGCAGGCAGCCAAGGAGTGCCAGACGCTAGTCAGTGATGTTGACTACCGCCACTACCTTCACCAGTGGACCTGTCTGCCCGACCAGAATGACGTGATCCATGCAAGGAAGGCCTACGATCTACAGAGCGATGTGCGTTTGTATAGAGATGTGGTAGTTACTACTGTTGCTGTTTAAGAGTGATGTGAGTAAGAGTAGCTGTAGAAAAGCTTCATGGCAGGTGCGTGAGGCTCTGTTTGTTAGTGACTGTGCAACTGTCCTTTCAAACGATGCACGTTCATGAGCCTGCAGTCAGTCCTGGTATGTTTATTTTGATTTGTCTGGGTGATCCTTTCCAAATCAGTAGTGTTTTCAGCCTGGGGACCAGAAATGTTCCGGGCAGTTCATAAGGAAGCCATGTTTTTTTGGTCTGCTGTAGAATGTTTGCTTGCAGTTTGCTTGCGGACTGCTTGCAGATTATGCCACTGGTTTTCATGTAGCAAGTATCTTTAAAAGTATCTTTGTTGCTGTGCAAGTCAGGGGTTTATCTGTGTGTGGGAAGGACCTGGTACGCCACGGTCTCATTGACTGCTTGTTGCGTAACTGTACGAGAAGGAGCTTGGGGAAAGGCCTGTACGAAACCTCTCTGCACGTAGAGTTGTCTCGGCAATGTCAGTAACCCTTGGTTTATTTGTAGAATGTGTACAAGTCAGACCTGGAATGGTTGCGAGGCGTCGGCTGGTTGACAGAAGGTTCTGTGGATGTGGTGAAAGCAAAGAAAGCCCAGGAACTCCTGAATGAGAGGTTGTACCGCACGCGGCCGGAGGAGATGAAATTCACTAGCATTACTGACACGCCAGACGTTGTCCAGGCTAAGATCAATGCTTTGCAGATCAGTGACGTAAGCTTACCTTTCACTTACCTTTCATTTATGTGATGACATTTCTTTTCTTTGTGGTGGAGAGTAGAATTTCTGCCGTGGGAATGACTAATTGGAAAGTATTGCAAATCAGAATTACCAAAGAATTCCTGCTGGTGTTTTTGTTTTTTTTTTTTTTTAAGTGTTCAGACCATCGTGAAATGTCATTATGCTTCCTTTCTCCTTAGCATCTGTATCGTGAAGCCTGGGATAGAGATAAGACGCAGATTTCCATACCTTCTGATACTCCTGTAATGCTGCAGTCCAAAGCCAATGCTCTCAACATCAGCAATGTAAGAGAATAAAATCATTATGCGTGTGAAGCATTATTAAATTAAGGGTATGACAAATGCTCTTCCAGTTTTTGCCCTGTGTCTTTTAGACTTCACTGTAAATGGTGGTGTACTAACGCTGTCTTCTAATGTGCTTGTATTCTAAACAGTAGATTACATCTAGAGGCTCTTTAGGCAGAGTGTGTTGTTGATGAACCAGTGAGCAGTGTTTATGAACCAGACATTCATTAAGCAAGGTAGGCCGGAGGTGTTGATCTGGAATCCATGCCTTTGTATCCTCTCTCAGTCTGTGTGAATGTGAAATTGATGGAACTGCTTCCATGGAACATGCCAGCACTGATGCCTTTCATCCTAAACTGCGCAGATTCCTGAGGGTGTGACTCACGGAGTTGCCTGCCTTGCTTGATAGGTTGTGTGTTCATGAGCAAACTCCAAAGTTCAGTGTCCAATTCCACACAACTCCTCCCTTTGACAAAACTGGTAAATACTTTCCATGGAGTTGTTTTTGGAGTCTGTAGACTCATCAACCCTGACATGTTTTGCAGATTTGTGATGTTTCACTCACTAGTTTTATGGGACTAACACACTGGAGATTCTTAAAGCTGGAAACATTTCCCATTTTGCATTTTCAGCAGGACTTGACTGGGGCTTTGCCTGAAAACTGTATTTACTCCCAGCCTTTCTTGATGTTGATAGTATGTTAAATATTTTTCAAAAGTACCTGATGTGATTGAATTAGGGGTGAAATATTTCAAGTGCTATCGCAACAGACATTTCACTTCCCCTGTTTTTGTCTTGCTCGTGTTTTGATTACTGTTTTTTTCTGAGTTCCTTATAGTCTGACCTACAGTAGCATTCAGTTTCTGAATTTTCACAGTCATCAAAAAAGGACTGAAAAGTGTGTCATTTACCCACCTGTACTAATGACAAAGTTGCCAGCTGGGCTGACCAAGCTTCTGTGGACTGAGATGCCACTAAAGAAGGAGCCCTCATGTTCTTGGACTTGATGTCCTGGACAGGTTGGGTGTCACTAGACACGTAAAGGCACTTTGGTTTCTGTTCAGTCTCGTAAATGGACTGAGCCTCTCTGCCTACACTCGCTTTCTTGATAGGACTAAAAAAGGCTGGTAAAGAAAGAAGTCTCTAGTGGCTATCAGGAGGCTTCATAACATAAGTAGGGTCTGGATACGTTTTGTCAGTAGAACAGATGTTTTGTCCCCAGTAGCTATGACCCTGCGATCGGGTGTGTGTGAGCAGAACCTCTGACTGTTGTAGGGTCATGCAGAATTCAATGTTGGTCGTGGAGGTGTACACTCTGTCAGTTGGACTGCCTGTTTGGGGCCTGTGTGGTGAGCTCATGCATGTGGTCAGCAGTAGTCTGTTAGAGGGGACGTTGCGATATGCTTTCAGGAATATTTCAGCCACTCTTTGTGTTTTGGATTTTGCACCTACTTTAACTTTTAACTCATGAGTTTTCTGTTAAGACACTTGCCAGGATCATTGTTGTAACCCTGCCAGTTACAGGGGGCAAACAGAGCACCCAAGCTGTTAATTCCAAGAGAGTAGGTTTTAGGAAAAGGCATTGGTATCAGAGTCTTGACCGCATGTAACAAGGGTGGTTAATTTTCTTTGCAGACATTATCAGAAGGAAAAGGCATTGGTATCAGAGTCTTGACCGCATGTAACAAGGGTGGTTAATTTTCTTTGCAGAAACATTATCAGAAGGCCTGGGATGAGGCCAAGGCGAAAAGCTATGACATAAGAGCTGATGCCATTCCCATCAAACACGCCAAGGCTTCCAGAGACATTGCTAGTGAGGTACAGTCTTCTCTTAACGTGGTTGCTGCGTCTGTCTCTTCTTGTGTCCACCTCAGCGTGGAGTGAGTGAAGTTCAGTTGAGCTAGAAGCGATGTACACTTTTGTGCTCCTGTGTTATTTTAAAGCCTGTTGTGAGCACCTCTTTCTTTCTACAGCTTGAAGCTGCCTATTGGTAAGTGCTCTGTGAATAAGAGGACATGCGATATGTTTGTGAGATTGCTCAGAGTGCTGGGTAACAAAGTGTGAATTTTCAGACACGAGGCAACAATTTAAAGCTGATTAGGGCAGTGGTTGCTGCTGAATTCTTGCAGTTCCTGTAATCACCACTATCAAATATTTTCTCTGTAAAGATGTGAAATGTGGCTGGTGCTCAGAGTGGTCTTACAGAGCACACAGGTGTCTGCTTCAGTACCATTTTTCGTTCTTTACGAGTGTTAAGAAAAGCCAGAGATATTTTTAAAAAATCGTGGGTGACTTGGGGAATGCCTTTTTTGAGAGCTTGAGGGCCTGCCTTTTGAGTGGACCAGAGCTTTGTCTGTGCTGAGGCAGAACCTCTGGGAAATGTGTCAAAGGGTTGACAGCTTAGGAAGCTGAAAGCCTTTTGTTCATTAGTCACGTTCAGGTGAGCAATGTGTGGCTGCTTACGTTGTTTCTGCATTTCCAGTACAAGTACAAAGAAACGCACGAGAAGCAGAAAGGCCACTACATTGGGTGCCAGACTGCCCAGGAGGATCCCAAGCTGTCGTGGGCTGCGCGTGCCATGTTGCTGCAGAACGACCGACTTTACAGGAAGGCGTACCATGATTCAAAGGCCCAGGTCCACATACCAGTCGACGCGATGTCAGTGCAGGCAGCCAAGGAGTGCCAGACGCTAGTCAGTGATGTTGACTACCGCCACTACCTTCACCAGTGGACCTGTCTGCCCGACCAGAATGACGTGATCCATGCAAGGAAGGCCTACGATCTACAGAGCGATGTGCGTTTGTATAGAGATGTGGTAGTTACTACTGTTGCTGTTTAAGAGTGATGTGAGTAAGAGTAGCTGTAGAAAAGCTTCATGGCAGGTGCGTGAGGCTCTGTTTGTTAGTGACTGTGCAACTGTCCTTTCAAACGATGCACGTTCATGAGCCTGCAGTCAGTCCTGGTATGTTTATTTTGATTTGTCTGGGTGATCCTTTCCAAATCAGTAGTGTTTTCAGCCTGGGGACCAGAAATGTTCCGGGCAGTTCATAAGGAAGCCATGTTTTTTTGGTCTGCTGTAGAATGTTTGCTTGCAGTTTGCTTGCGGACTGCTTGCAGATTATGCCACTGGTTTTCATGTAGCAAGTATCTTTAAAAGTATCTTTGTTGCTGTGCAAGTCAGGGGTTTATCTGTGTGTGGGAAGGACCTGGTACGCCACGGTCTCATTGACTGCTTGTTGCGTAACTGTACGAGAAGGAGCTTGGGGAAAGGCCTGTACGAAACCTCTCTGCACGTAGAGTTGTCTCGGCAATGTCAGTAACCCTTGGTTTATTTGTAGAATGTGTACAAGTCAGACCTGGAATGGTTGCGAGGCGTCGGCTGGTTGACAGAAGGTTCTGTGGATGTGGTGAAAGCAAAGAAAGCCCAGGAACTCCTGAATGAGAGGTTGTACCGCACGCGGCCGGAGGAGATGAAATTCACTAGCATTACTGACACGCCAGACGTTGTCCAGGCTAAGATCAATGCTTTGCAGATCAGTGACGTAAGCTTACCTTTCACTTACCTTTCATTTATGTGATGACATTTCTTTTCTTTGTGGTGGAGAGTAGAATTTCTGCCGTGGGAATGACTAATTGGAAAGTATTGCAAATCAGAATTACCAAAGAATTCCTGCTGGTGGTTTTTTTTTTTTTTTTTTTTAAGT
>NW_008794603.1:661191-673369 GCF_000699145.1 Aptenodytes forsteri | reverse complement strand
CACTACCTTCACCAGCGGACCTGTCTGCCCGACAAGAATGACGTGATCCATGCAAGAAAGGCCTCCGATCTAAAGAGCGATGTGCGTTTGCATAGAGATGTGGTAGTTACTACTGTTGCTGTTTAATATATTATAGCCTTATTTTGATGTTTCGATATTATACAGTCACAAAAGATTTATCTTTAGGCTGTTTTTTTCAGTTTTTCATGTTACTGCTATTATCCGCTCTTTTTATCCTTTAAAAGGTATTGGTATTACCTCTAAATTTTATAAAAGCTTTAGTTAGTATCTGCTATGTTACATATGCTTTTGGAGTATTGTGATTTGGAGAGGATGAAGGATTTGTCTCTCTTACTTTGATGTGACTTATGAAATAACATCTGTTTGCTACTTTGGAATCAGGTAGCTTTTATTACTCCTCTTTATCTGAGTCGACTTATTTAATTGCAAGAAAACTATGTAAGATAGCAGGTAAGATGTTTTAGTGGCTGATTTCGAAGCAGGAGGAGTCAGTGCAGCTTATTTCCTGACTTGGCTTTGCTGCTTATCAGTCACTCTTCCTCTGTTTCAATTGTCAGCTTTGGAGGTGACATTCATGCTCCTTGCTGAAGAATTTGCTCGATTAAAACTTAAATAATGTTGCCTGATACCACTTCAGGTGTTATGCCAGTTAGCTCTAGTCCCTATTACCTCTGTAACCTTTTTTTTTCCTCCTTTTTGTCAAATTTCCTGGTGGGCAGCTTGGTTTTTTGTTTGGACTTGTAAATTGTTGAAGTGACTAGAGGAATAAGTATTTTGGAGGGGACAGGAAGACTCTTTTAAGATCTTAATACTCATCATCGTTAACGGCAATTCTGTTCAGTTGTTTTCCCTCTATTTAACTGCATAAGGTTTAGAATGTATTGTTTAAGAAATGAACTACTTAAAACCTGGTTCCCAGATTGTATTTTACTTATGATACTGAACATCTCTTGTATATAAAAATGATTAATCTACTCTAGCTGATTTGACATTTTCTAAAACATGTACTGCTTTGTATAGTTTAAAATAATTAAGACAGTCATTTTAAACACAATGTTTTCCTTTTCTGACCATGTCTGATATAGGCTGTCTATAAGTCAGACCTAGAATGGCTCCGTGGAATTGGCTGGTTGCCTAATGACTCTCCGGATGTTAAGAGAGTGAAGCATGCCCAGGAACTCCTGAGTGATAATGTGTATCGTACACCTATTGAAAGCCTGAAATACACCAGTATTGTTGATTCTCCAGACGTTCTTCTAGCTAAAGTGCATGCCGAACAAGTCAGCATTGTACGTTACAATGTTCTTAAAGTTGTTTCAAGGCTATAAACAGTTAAAGAGAATTCTCACTGCTAAAATATAAAATTGATCAGTGGTATTTTAAGTCAAGTTTAATGCTTTTCCAGACATTTTATTTTTTAAATATGATAATTCAGGAGAGATTTATGGGATTATATGTTACTGACAAGTGTAATTCCATGATTACAATATCATAAAATGAACTATTTTAACAGCCAAAATACAAAGAAGCCTGGGAAAAGGACAAGACTATGATCCATATTACGCCAGACACACCTGAAATCAACCTAGCCAAGACTAATGCTGTTAATTATAGCCAGGTATGCTTATCATTCTATTTTCTACATTTCTATAAAATAGTATGTGTATCCTGTGAATTTTAACATTCTAAGATGTTGCTTACAAAGTTGAAGGTTAAGTCATATGAATCTCATTGAAGTCTGTCCTCATACAGAGCTTGCAACATTCCCTTCCCTCTGCTGAGTGTTCTTAAAATATTTAGACATTTTAAAATAAATGCTTGCATACAGCTTTTTAAAAATTAATATCGTGCACTGTTGAGATAATATTTTGTTGAAATGGATGAGAGCCCAAGGCATACAAATATTTTCTAAACTTTTACAGACACCCTTCTATGCAGTATAGGTTGCAAAACTGGTGTTGCAGGTACTGTACATGTTTGAAAGTCAGTAAGATTTGCAGCAGTATTTATGGCTAGGAGCAGGAGTAATGCACAAAAAATTCTCACAGTATTTTGGCAAACAAATACCAGTAAACTATGTGTTTCGTTAATGGCAAATGACAGAGTATTTAGCATACGTGTGACATTTTGCTGTCTTTTCAGAAACTGTATAAAGAAGCTTGGGATGAGTTGAAGATGAGTTGCGATTTGAGAGCAGATGCAATCCCAATCAAGGCAGCCAAAGCTTCTAGAGAAATTGCTAGTGATGTAAGTGCCGAAGGAGGTGTCTAGCTCTTCACATGTTTTAAGAGCTGTTTCGTGATAACTGTTAGTAATGGTGATCTTTGCTCTTTACCCAGTATAAATACAAACTGGATCACGAGAAGCAGAAAGGACATTATGTTGGAGTTCCAAATGCAAAAGCAGATTCAAAAATGCAGTTTGCCCTCGGCATAGGCAAAGTTCAGAGTGAACTAGAATACAAGAAACACTTTGCCAAATGGAAGACACAGTGCCATCTACCAGTAGACATGCTATCTATCCTATCAGCTAAACATGGTCAGTCTTTGGTCAGTGATGTTGATTACCGTCATTACTTGCATCAGTGGATCTGTCTTCCAGATCAGAATGATGTCATACAGGCTAGAAAAGCCTACGATCTTCAGAGTGATGTAAGTTAACATGAAAACTTAGCTTAACTTATTACTGTATTGTCTCTTCTTAGTCTGCTTCAGCTCTAAGTAGTGGGAATCTTCTGCTGAATTCAGTGAATTGGCTTTGCTGTTTATGAGGAATGCAAAGTATATGCCACTGTTATATATTGGCAAGTTTGAAGTGTGATAAGTTCAGATATAGTGCTCAGGTTGGAATTACTGCTCTCCTTTTAACCAGGGGAAGTAAGTGCCATTATTTATGAATCTTGCTGGATTGTACAGGGAACTGTAACTAACAGCACGGACCCTATTTTGTTTTCCCAGGCTATTTACAAATCTGATTTAGAATGGCTACGGGGAATTGGATGGTTGCCAAATGATTCAGTTGGGATCAACCACGTCAAATATGCTGGAGATCTCTTGAGTGAGGTAACAGAATGTTTTTCAATACTAAAATTTTCTTAAGGGTATTTGTAATTTAAAGTATTTTTAATGGTTAAATACATCAATATTTTTTTAAATAAAAAATACAACTGGAGTATTTCCACAGCATTCATTGTGTATGGAGAGTTTTTCTTTCCATGTAAACTTTCTTGTCTTGCCTATGTATTCAGAATTGCTGTGTTAGCTATAAAATATTCCAGTATAATCTGACTGTTCATCTTTTCTCTCGTATAGAAAAAGTACCGTACAAAAGCCGAAACTCTTCCATTTACTCCAGTGGCGGACAGAGTTGATTATATCACAGCAAAGAATAGTGGTGAAATTCTTAGTGATGTAAGTTTGCTAGCATGTTTCCGGGCTGTTAACTTGGTCTGTATATTTACATGGTAGGACTTTATCTTTAAAAGGGTATTTAGTTTATCTTTTAAAAAAATGCAAAAGAATTCTTGATCAGTCTCTGGGAATTCTGTGAATGTATGACATAAAGATGAACAGGACTTCACTAGCTCATCTCCATCACTTATGAGGGAAGAAGCTCAATAACAATTTCAGCAGAATAACATCTTTCCTAGACATGTGAAAAGCCAGTGCCAGTTCTGCAACTAGTCCCTTCTTTCAGTCTTGGCTGATATCATTGGTGATCATTGACAACATGAACATAAATAGCCACTTGCACTCTGGCAACCACAATGTTTAATCCTTCTCACTTAGCCAATATGAGTTATACTTTTTAGTTAACTACTGTGTAACAAGAAACGAGCAAAACTGGTGTGCTGTCAGCTTGCCATTCTTTATATGTTTTTGAAGGCTAGTCTGTGAGAAGCTGGTCTGTGAACATGAAATGACACAGCCCCCTCTCAGTTCATGAGTTTGTGTTTCTTTTTTACTGTATGCTTCTGTTAGAGAACAGGCCAAGCTAAACACTTACATTAACTCAAACACTGGTAAAAGGTTGGCAATAACAATGATACAGTTGAATTGAATGGCATACTGCCATGCAACCACATGCATGCATTTGGGCATGTCCTGTGCTTGGGAACATGACTCAGTGTAGATATCTGTGGCTGGGAGATGCTATAATGCTGCATGCACATAGAGATCACGCTGAGTAAAGAGATTTGCTCTTAAAAAGCTTAAAATCTATTGCCCTTGTTCAAACACTTCTTGCTTGGCTATTGGCTGTACATCCCTGTAGACCAAACAGGTAGCATAACTTCGACTTCTGAAGATTCTTCCCTGTCCATCCAGCTGCCTCGGAACAAGTTTTCAAAATTTCCTCTGAGAAATTTAGTAATTTCTTGTCTTGTATAATTTCCTTTTTAAAAAAATACCCATTTGGATGTATATTTAATGTATCATGTCTAATAGCCTTCCAAATTCAGGGTTTTATACATTATTTCATGCATAAAATATGGGTCTTGGTATTATGTTTTCCCAATTTTGTGACAGTGCTGCAAGGCAGTCATTTCTTTCTCTCTTCTAGGTTAAATACCACAAAGCATGGAATGAGGTCAAGTCAAATTATACTCTAACAGATACACCACAGCTAGATATGGCCCGAGAGGCAGCCAGAATTCTTAATCAGGTACGTGATCTCTCCTTGACAATTTCTATTCACATTAATAACTCCTTTGAGGAATTTAGAAAATTTGCCTTATTAAGAACATCCTAAAGGAAGGATTTGTTATCCTTATACTTTAATATAGGTTACATATATATGGTAATAATTATCATTATAGTAGTGTTGAATTCCTCCTCACTTTTATTTTCCACAGAATTTATACAAGGAAAGTTGGGAGAAAGAAAAAGCCACTGGTTACCTCTTACCTCCTGACACTGTGCAGATCTGTCATGCCAAACACTCAAATGATGTCCAAAGTGAGGTAATAATTTTTCTCATTAGGAAGGCAAGTGCTTGGAAGCCTGGAAATGTTAAAGGCCTTGCAAATTCAACAACAGATATAGAAAGCTTTCCATTAGGGGTAGCACCCAGTAGACTCTTCATGACCCGTGAAGTCCACTGTCCTCCAAACAATTCAGCCATCTTTGTTATTATGGGTTTTACAGATATCAGTGCTGAAAGGTCAGATTCTCCTTTCCACCTTCACTTTCTCCAGAAATAGTCCTTTCAAAATCAACTAAGGTGGACTTCCGTATTTTATAAATGTTAAATAATTGAAGTGATATTATAGTTGTAATATATAGCTCTGATTTCACTTTTTGGCATATTATGGAGGCTTCCTCCTTGAAAAACTGTAGGATGGTATGCACATTACATTTTAAACTTTTGCAAACGGATGGTTGAAATTATTACATGACTCTTAGTT
Organism: Aptenodytes forsteri; assembly: GCF_000699145.1. Lineage (NCBI taxonomy): Eukaryota > Metazoa > Chordata > Aves > Sphenisciformes > Spheniscidae > Aptenodytes > Aptenodytes forsteri. The sequence goes on along the minus strand of NW_008794603.1, from coordinate 667,944 downwards.
TGAATGTACATTTTATCAAAACAATGTGATGTAAATACCTTAAATAAGCATCCACTCTTCAGACAGTCTCAAATAATTTGTTACAAAAATTTGTTACAAAACTGAGGCTAAATGCACTTATTAACAAACATCTTCTAACAAGGCTTTCCTCTTGTGTTGAAAATACTGTTTACTGAAAAATGGTACTATATTAGTCTAGAAAATGATATATTTTGAAGTGGAAGGACTATACAAAGTAACGTTACTGTTTGTGTCATATTTTTATCTTGTCGTGTACTGAAAACCTAAGACTGCAGTTGGCAACTCACTGCCTCATCTATTCTTTGTGTTGACAAAACCATAGCTGTTCACAGGTTAAAAACAGAGCAGATATAATCAGTGCTGATTTTATACTTCTTTTTCCCCTCTTCCATCAGCTTAAATACAAAGCTGACTACGTCAAACAAAGAGGTCACTATGTTGGAGTTGCCAGTATGAGAGATGATCCAAAACTGGTGTGGTTTGAGCACGCAGGCGAGATCCAGAATGACAGATTGTACAAATCAGACTATCACAAAACAAAGTCCAAAATTCACATCCCTCCGGATATGGTGTCAGTTGTAGCAGCAAAGGAATGTCAGACCTTGGTCAGTGATATTGACTACCGCCAATACTTGCATGAATGGATATGCCATCCTGACCAGAATGACTGTATTCAGGCAAGGAAGGCCTATGATCTGCAAAGTGATGTAAGTGATACTACATACATACTATGTCGTTTCCACTTAGTTTGGTCTAAGTATATTGTCCATATTACATAAGACTGAAAAATGTCATCCTGAATTAAATAATTTCTTTCCTTTTTTATTATCTTTTATGATTTAGAATATTTATAAATCTGATTTGGAATGGCTTCGTGGCTGTGGTTGGATTCCTCTGGATTCAGTGGAACATAAGAAAGTTAAGAATGCACAAGAACTGGTAAATAAGGTAAGAGAAAATATTTTAGCAGTTATGCGATTAGCTCTTCTTTCTCATGCACAGTGTTTAAGAAAATATTTCATCTCTTTGCAGAGAGCATACACGAAAGAAGCCCTTGATAACTTTTCCAATTATACCAGTGTGGTTGACACTCCCGACATTGTTTTGGCAAAGATTAACTCTGTCAATCAGAGTGATGTATGTACTTTTTTTTAAATAGAAACTGTTATTTTACTAGAATTAGTAGCTGACTTTTGCTTTTGCTAGCAAAAGTAGTTTAGCTTTTGCTAAACTATACTGTGTTTAGCCTTATGTATGTGTGTGTGTGCATATGCATGCTTCATTAATAATAGACTTTTACTGGGGTAAATAAGTTTAGTAAGAAGTGATATAAATGAACAACACAATATTGCTATCCAAAATAATTTTATATTTTTCTGTAGAAGAATATAGCATGTCCCTTATTTAGAGTTTACATAGGTTTTGCGTATAGTAGTTTAAAAATGAGTCCTGTTCTTGGTGAACAGCTGTTAGTTGTATAGTGCTAGTGGAGTTCTGGTGTTGCTACTAACCTGTATTTGCTGATCAGTATGTTTAATTTCACTAGAATACTCTGTGGATTTTGTGGTGTGACATACTGATGACATTTGCCTGTGTAGTATAGTGGTTGGAATGTACTACACAACATTACTGAAGATATAACAGAAAATTAATGTCTACTTCTAATAGATGGACTAGGTGGGATAATTTATTTCTCCTGTGGAATTAACATTGTGTTTGTTTTCTTTTGTAGCTAAAATACAAAGAAACATTTAACCTTGAGAAAGGCCAGTATATTGGGTCTGATGATACTCCTGCGCTGAACCATGCCAAAGACATGTCCTTACTATACAGTGATGTAAGATTTGATAAATATCTAACTAAGCTTTAATTTGTTTGTTTTGAAAGCAACAGAATGTGGAGTGGACTTCAGAAAACTGTTCTATTTCTGTTTCTGTCATTAGTCTATTGGGTAGCACTGGGGAAGTTACTTAATCTCTTTTTTCTTCAGTTTTTCCCAGTTTGGATCACTGGGATAAGGATAATTTCTTTCCTTACTGAACTGATCTTAAAGCACTGCTGTGTGGTGTTTGGAAGTAGTAATAGCAGTAGTAGTAGTAGCAGTAGCAGTGGTAGTAGTAGGCGTAGAGTTTGTGTGACAAAAACAATTTATAATTCCATCCAATAATATCTTCCTAGGCTACTGATGAAATTTACATTTATTTTTTTATAAGAGAGGAAGATTGTAGATGATACGTTATTAAGTGGTTACTTTAGAGTAGTCACACTAATTTTAATGGGAAATCTCTATTTTTTGAAAATGTAAGTGACTACTCATTCATATGAGTAGGCGCTTCATAACTTAGTCTGAAGGTAAATATATTTAATATTTAACAAAATATGAGGTATTGGAAAAGTGCCACTGACACAGTTAATGCTCTTATAATAAACAATAGTATTACTTGAAGATTTTTCACAATTTTTAACATGTATCTATAAAATTATCCATGTCAATTCTATACTGCACTTCTAAACAAGAGTTCATATCTACATTTTGGATATTTTTATTACTCTTCTGGATGAGAAATGTTGAATTCCAAATATAGTAAAGCAAGCAGCGATCAGCCCAAAATTGTGCTCAGGTACCTTCCTGAATTGGAACACGTATTCTGTTTGCCTTACTTACACTGAATAAGTGTTCAAAATGAACATTCTTCATTGACTTTATTGGGACAATTCATGGAATAAGGAGCTACTCTATAAAAGTAGTCATATTCCATGTGTGTGTAAATGGCAGAGTCAGGTTTCTTGGAAAGTATAATGGATTTTTTATGAAAACCTTTATGTGTTTTGTTTGTCTAGAAACTTTATAAAAATGCTTGGGAAATTAGCAAGCCCATTGGGTATACTTTGGATGAGAAATATATTCCACTTGTGGGAGCGAAGCATGCAAACTACATAAACAGTGAGGTTAGTATGAATTTTCCATTCTTTCTCTTTTTTTCCCTACATGTTGTTAGAATGAACTTTAAAATTTTCACATTAATATTTTGCAGCTTAAATATAAGGAAATATATGAGAAGCTGAAAGGCCATTACCTGGCTGGGAAGGAGATTGGTGATTTCCCCAGCGTCATTCATTCGCTAGCATTCCAGAAAATAAGGAGTGCGGTAAGGAGAGAATTAGTCTTGCTGTAGTATTTTCCATTTTCTTTATTTTAGTGTGACATATTTAAACATAAATAATACAATGCTTAATAACATCAGTAAAAGTGTTTTCAACATGTTTATGTTTCCTGAATGATTATTTTTTATGTGGGTTGAATAATTGAACTTGCAATGACTTAGGAGATTAAGAAGGGATTTGTTTAGCTAGTAGACATATTAGAATAGGGGAAAAAAACTTTTCTATTTCAGTTTAAGACTCTGAGCAGTAAGAAATACTATGTGACTTGGGATTCTTTTGCTTTACAAAAAAAAGTGTTAATTTTGAATTGAAATAGGAATTTAAGAACTGGAAAAGTAAATGCACATTTGGTGTTTTGTTATTATCACCACTGCACATATAGCATGTCATGCAGGGCATAAAGTTAGTATAATCCCAAATATTCTGTCTTCATTCAGACAGGGAGATTTAACTAGATTAAAAACATGTTTGTAGCATATGACTTTTTTTATCTTGAAGTCCTGTTAATTTTTGCACCTGTTAAATCTGCAAGTGAAGGAGGTCATTCTTGTCCTTCTAGAACCTCATCAGAATAAATGGTGATTAATATAGAAGTTAAGATTTCATCCCATTGAATCCCATGGGAGGTTAGCTACTAAGTCCAGAAAGCATGCCTCAGATTATGCTATAACCTCTGTAGCCTGTTAGAGTCAAAATTACGCAAACACCATTCTCTCTTCTCGCCTTTTCCCCAATCTGTCCTTTTTAGTTGGCATACAGAAAGAGTTATGAAGACACCAAAGCAAATGTCCATATTCCAAGTGACATGATGAATCATGTGCTAGCCAAGAAGTGCCAGTATATCCTCAGTGACCTTGAATACCGAACTTACCTCCATCAGTGGAATTGTTCACCTGAAGAAAATGATGTTATTCAAGCCAAAAAAGCCCAGGAAATTTTGAGTGATGTATGTGTTTCATTTATTTGTTTGACATTTTAGTAGCCCTTCATGTATTTTTTTCCAAGGTATTTAAATATAAAATACTTTCAAATATCTTCCATAGTATTTAAATATGAAATTAGTAACCATGGTCTTAGATTGCTTAGTAGCATAGTACCGAAAATTACATTTTTACAGTTTTCTTTGGGACATTTTAATGGTCTGGTTATTTATTATTAATTTGTGAATTGGAAAAATTTTAATTTAACATTTATGAAACCTTCCCAAAGGTCACTGCTATCAACACTTAATCTCTCTTTGACTGGATGAGACTGTATAGAAAGCTTACCATCTGGCACATGCAGAGGAGAGATGTGGATGTACCATGGTACAGTCAGAATGTTGCTGCACTGCAGTGATCGTTATATATTGTAATAGGGAATGCTGTAATTTGCACAGGGGCCAGGACAGCATCCACAATCCTCCTGGATCTAATGGGTCTGGAAAAGACTTCTCTTCATTCATTTAGAGTTGTTTCAGTCCACAGAGTCTGAGCTGAGTGAATGGCACACTGAACCATGACACTTTTTCATATTACATAGTCAACAGTCTCTCAGCTTGGGCCAACCAACCTTCCTAATAAAATTTGATGATGTGTTCATTGCCTGGCCTATTACTATGCTGTCTTATTTGGTTTAGTTTCCCTTGCAAATTCTGTGGGTAAAAATCATTCAGTCAAACTGTGAGATGGGCTAGTCTTCTCCGTGCTTACATTCAAACTTCCAAATAGATTGGAATTACTGAATGAGCCTGGTTCAGATTCAGTGGTAACCTTCTGCATTGAGTTTGCACAAGTGGAAGGTACTGACTATAGAGAGGAAACAAATACTACTTACTTCAAGCAGAAGGCAAATTTCTTCCTAACTTAATAGTCTGTCTTCTTCCATATAGGTGGTGTATAAAGATGACTTAAATTGGCTTAAGGGACTTGGATGTTATGTCTGGGATACTCCACAAATCCTGCATGCTAAAAAATCGTATGACCTCCAGAGCCAAGTAAGCATGTTTTCCTCAAATAAGTAAATATTTATAAGATTTTTTTCTTCCATTTATGATTCACTGGGACTGACATCTGTCCTAGTCCAGAGCAGAATGAAGCAATTCCTATTACATCAGAAATATTTTGTTCAAAATATTATAATACACTCTTTCAGTTTCGTCTGTAGAGACCTGATCACTTTTGTTACTGAAGGAGCAGAAAACTTAGGAGAATGGAAGAACAGCGAGGTTGTGGTTTTTAACAGTGAGAAGATAACACTTTGTCTTTCTGTATGCCACCCTGTGCACAAAATATCTCAGTGAGACATTTATGTTGGGAAAATAGTGTGTCTTGCCTTGCTGATTGTACTCTTAGCCTACTAGATGCTATTCAGTGATGTGCAATTTTCATTATTCCTTAGTTCATACTGGCTATATATTAAGTATTTCTTTTCTGTGGCCTGTCACTTTTAAAGTTGGTCTTAACTGGGCCGTAATCCTGGTATTCAGTTGTCCACAACTGATTTTAAAGGAAGCTGGCAGGGAATTTCCTGGTTATTTTCAGCATTAATGTTTTTTTGTTTTGTTTTGTTTTGTTTCCTTAGATAAAATATACAGCAGCAGGAAAAGAGAACTTTCAGAACTTTGGTGTTGTTACTGACACACCTCTCTATGTGACTGCAGTGCAGAGTGGTGTAAATGCTAGTGATGTGAGTCTCCCCATTTTTTCTACTCGGGCTTTTCCCTGCGCTCCTTCTGAGAATTGAAACAAGTTAACTAAATCTGTCTTTCATCTTACAGGTGAAATACAAGCTAGATTACCACAAAACTAAGGACAAGTATACAACTGTGACTGAAACAGTGGATTCTGAAAGAGTTCAAAATTTGAAACATCTCTTTAGCAATGTAAGTGTTTCTGCACATTTTTTTTCTCTTAAGGTGCTACTATGTGGGTTTTTTGTTTTATTTTGTTTGTTCACTCTGTTTGAAGATAAATGTCCAAACATGGAGCTTATCAAAGCCAGTGATAGCCCTCTGCATTGCTTGGGTATGGGGAAGATGCTGTATTTCAGGCAGAGGGTATATTTTCTACCTGTAGTTCTAGTCTTGTCAAAATACATGCATTAATAAATGGATTCCCTGAAGAAAATTGCACCTGAACAAAATTAAGAGCTTGTATGAGAATGGACATGAATAGTTAGAAAGCTTTTTTCTCACCCTTTAAGTGCACTGTCAAGATTAAACAAGTGTACAGCCTCTTGATATTAAGTAATAGTTACGGCGTATAAATAAAAACAGAAGGGCTTTTGATTTCTATTGGTCATTGGTTATTACCCAGGAGAAGAATTTTTCCACTCACAGAGACTTTCTATTTCCCCATAGAATATCTACAAGAAAGCCTGGGAAAAAGTGAAAGCTACTGGCTATATGATGCCCTCTGATGCTGTATCCCTAGCACGTGCAAAAGAACTGAAGCATAATGCTAGTACTGTAAGTGAATAAAATACTTTCTTTTTTTTAATCAGATCATCAATTCTAGCAATGAAATCCTTCATGCCTTGCATATACTATAGGTATAAAAAAGGGGTTTTTTTAAATTATCTTCTATT
>NW_008794603.1:655105-661170 GCF_000699145.1 Aptenodytes forsteri | reverse complement strand
TGGAAAAAAAAAATCACATTTTATAGTAATAGAAACTGTTTCTTCAAAATGTCTGGTTAGGGGTTTTTTTTTAGTCTAAATTGCATAAGCATCCAGGCCAGAAAAACACCAAATGTCTTTAAATGATGCTTTACTGAGTGTAGAAGAACCTAATCTTATGCTTTACTGAACTGAGGCTTATGAAAGGTCACTCTCTTCATGGATCATGGATATCTTTAAATGAAAGAGATGGAACAATAAATAAATAGCTTATTCTATATCTTTATTTTTAAAGTCTTCTAGTCAGCTGTTGTTATTTTTAGAACACGATAGTTATGATGTACTTTCTTTGCCATTTAAAATAAAATAGAAAACCAAGATCCTGCTTTAAAGGCTTTCTCTGCTTGTGGACTCAGCTAAATATTTTGCTTACTGATGAATTTTGTTCCAATAATACAGTTGACTCATTGGAGTCAGTTATTTGTTGCTTTTCTTTGCATCTGCTTAGGTAAAATACCGAGAAGAATATGACAAGTTTAAAGCACTGTACACGCTACCCAGAGGTGTTGAGGATGATCCCAATACAGCAAGGTGCCTTAGAGTTGGAAAGTTTAATATTGATGTAAGTGTTGTTTTCTGATGTGTGTTTTCCTGATAAACCCATACTTATCTCAGAAGAGGCTACTCAAAGAATCCACGTGCCTTCATTCAGATATCACATTTCCACATGCATTTGGCAATGTTCAGTATTTGCTGAACATATATATTTCTATAATACACCTACGAATGTCTTTTCAAGCTTGTGACTCAACTGTTAAATTGCCTGCATGGCTAAACCTTTAGTGTAATATGTTTATGTATAAAATGGAGCATTACGTAGACTACCTCCTTTTAACACCTGAGTGCAATGGAAATCTGACACATCATATTTTATCACCCTTGTTAAGGTTCTGCAGATTATTTTTAGAGCAGGCAAGATGTAAATTTTAGTCATAGCCAAAGTGATTGCTCTCCCACTAACATTCCATGATAAATCAATGGTTGTCCTGGTTTCGGCTGGGATAGAGTTAATTTTCTCCCTAGTAGCTAGTAAACCATGACAATGCTTCAGACTATTTGTCAACATTATTAATGTACTGCTTTAACTCTGCAGCGTCTGTACAAGGAAGTCTATGAAAAGAATAAAGCCAAAGTCCACATTATTCCAGACATGGTGGACATAATTTCTGCTAAGGATGCACAGAAGAAAGTCAGTGAAATCGATTACCGCACACATCTCCATGAATGGATCTGTCTACCAGATCTTCAAATCAATGCCCATGTTCGAAAAGTAACTGATCAACTCAGTGATGTAAGTTCACAAATCATGTGTTCATGGCTCACTTTTTAAAAAGATTCTTGCATTTATGCTCTGTTAGAGGAAATGATTTAGCAAAAACTTAGTTGGAGCACTCTGAAGTTGCTACTTGAATCCGTTGTATTATGCACTGCTGAACAGCATCTGTATCATGTTTTCGTAACACTTGGGCAATAAGTGCGTAGTTGAGATGTGGCTTAGTATGCATAATTTAAGTGTTATCGGTGTAGGCATTGGGTCATAACATTACAGTTCTACCAGTTCAGCCATCCCTGTCTGTAAATTGTCCTTTATTATTTGGTTGCATAAGGTGTGGAAACTTTGGAAGTTTGAGAAAATCCCGGTGGTGCAAAGCTTCTATGCACTTGCCTTGCACAGGTCAGCCCAGGAGTAGGCCAGCAATCTATCAGTAAATCATTGCCCGGTAGGATATGCAAGTAGGTTTTTTAAAAATCATTGGGGTTTTTTATTTATTGGCCAAACTGAAGCAAAGAAGAAAAATTATTTAAATTCCGAAAGGAATTGTTTTGATTTTCTCAAACCACAAAAATAGTCAAAATACCAGAAACCTTACTTGCCATCATTTGACAGTTGTGTTTCAGACTGATTTAGCGATAAGGGATTAGATCCTAGTGGAAGTCTTACAGATTGCTTCTTTGCTCTGATACCTTAGGTGGTATACAAGGATGATCTTAACTGGCTGAAGGGCATTGGCTGCTTTGTTTGGGACACTCCTGAAATTCTCCATGCCAAACATGCCTACGATCTTCGCAGTGATGTGAGTAGATACACTGGTTTTCCTTCTTAGTTTTTTTCACTCCATTGTATTAAAAGGATGGAGTAGCTTTATTCTACTCCAGACATAATCTGGAAAATGTTATATATCCTTCTCTACTGAAGTATTCATTAAATAACCATATATGGTTATTTAAACTTTGCTGCTCTAGAAGTAGATATTGTCAGATTACATCCCATTCAGGAAAGCATTGGGCATTCTGTTTTAAATACTTGTCTTCTCAGAAAAGCACTTAAAACAGTAATTCTTCATTCAGAACCCTTGAAGTAAAGCAGAAATGATGCAGAATTCATATTAAAAAAGAAGTATTTTCATCTTGATTTTGATTTCTTTTTCTCCTCTCAAGATCTTATGACACATCCTTAGTTTGGGATTAAGCCATTAAAATGGGAGAATAACCATTCTGGTTTTCAAGAATGTCTGTCCTTTCATAAGTTCTGTATCAGAAGTATGTTGGATATTTATCATATGGTACATATGCCTATTCTATGAATGAGTATTGACATTTCCTAATATTCTTGATAAAACTGAACAGCTGTTCTTATTTAGTAAGGTGCCATGTTCATTTATTCAGCCATAATTTCAATACACTTTCTGTTTAAATGCTGGTTCACTAATAGAATAATTCAGTAATAAAATAAATAGTAAATATAATAATATAATAAATTCAATTAACAATAAATAGCCTTACTAATTAGAGCTCTTGAATTTCTCTCTGCAGATTAAGTACAAATCTAAGGCAGAAAAGATGAAGAATGACTACACTGTGGTCATGGACACTCCTGTCTATGTCCAGAATGTCCTCAGTGGCTTGAATTTAAGTGAAGTAAGTGTTTGTATCACCTTTCACCCCCAATATTGCATATGCCATTACCTCACAAGTTCTAGAAATGTGACTTTTAATTTTTTTTTTAATCATTTCATCTTAATCATTTAATCATTGCCAGTTATCTACAACTCATTGCCTATGCCTTTATTAAGATATGAGAACACAATCACTAAAATCATTAATTGCCTGAATCCAAAAAACTTTCATCCAGTTTTTTAGGAGAAATTCCTGTATGTATGCAAACAATACATACTGTGAGAGAACATCACAATTATGACTCTCCTCTAATTACTTTTTCTTTTTCTCAGGCTGTCTATCGTGGTGCATATATGCACAATGTTAAAGGCAAAATTATTCCTACTGATAAAACAGTAGATTTGGAGCGGGCATATCATGCGAACAAAATACAGAGTGAAGTAAGTATAAAACTTTTGGGTCCACAGAGTTTCTGATATTCAAAAAGCAAATTCTTTAAAAGTTAATGTCTGTCTTTTTAACTTTTCAGATAAAGAAACTAGATTTCACTGCTCTAAAATGGAAGTGGGAAAATGTCCCCATTTAAGCTACAAGTATGCATTATAATGCAGGCACGGGGGAAATCTTTTGCCAATTGCGATTAAGAGATTTCCTATGCAGCTAATGAATACTCTCAAATATTACACACAGTTATCACAAACTCTCTCTTTCTCTCTTCTCTTGCAGAATTTGTATCGCTGGGCTGGTGTGAATGCTCTACCTACTGGATACAGCCTTCCCACAGATACCCCCAGCTTTCAGCATGCTAAACACGTCCAATACATTGGCAGTGATGTGAGTAATGTACTAAGTCCTTCTACAACATGAGCTGCAAGGGAATATTTGGTGCCCATCCTGTATGAACACACAACTGTTTGAGACAGTTATTTCTCAGATATGAGATTGCTTGTCAGAGAGCAACAAGAGTGGGGCAGTTCCATGTGGATGCCTGAGCCAGGAACTGAGAGTGACCACGACATAGGCAGTGACCTCATCATCCAGGGTGAAGTCCCACTGTACGTGAATGGGGTGGGCAGGGCAGGGTGCTGATAACAGGTTGCATCAACAGTCCTAGACAAGGTGAGGAACTAGGGCCAAGGTCCATCCAGGGGGATCCCGTCAGGAGCTGCGGGAAACAGAGCAGAGATTGGAGACAAGCTACCTATAACATAGGTCCAAGGTAAATCCAGGAGACAGGGCTAGAGACAAGTTACCGATAACATAGGACCAATGTCCATCAGGAAATGAGGAAGGAGACAGGGCTGAAGACAGATGCGCTTACAACATAGCTCAGGCAAGGCCTGACATCCCAGGTGTGGCTAGTCAGGGCAATTAAATCGTAGTGCACTCAAGCCCCAACATTGATAATGTTTGCCTTAACAGAATGTAAATGTTACCAAACCCCATAATTATCTGAAGCAATTACTGTCAGAATATAAATTTCCTCAGGTAGATGCGAATACTTTATTAGATGCAAGAGAAATGTAAAATGTTATTAATCTTGGGCCACATGATAAAGGTAAAAATAATGATGATGTGTAGTGTATTTTACTCTGATATAGCTACATCTCACTTGTTTATCTCTAAAAATCTGGCTCTTTATACTGCATAAATTACTGTCAGAACTGCAGTGTAAGTAGAATCACAATCAAATTTAGTTTCTGTATGTTTTTGTTCCTTTTTCCACTTTATAGCTGAAATATAAAGAAGCCTATGAACACATGAAAGCTAAAGGCTATACTCTGGGACCTAAAGATGTTGGGTTTGAAAATGTGAAGAAAGTGAATCAAGTCATTAATGAGGTACAGTAAATATATGTATTTGCTTTCAACTATATTTGTAGTGCCCAAACTATGAATGATGAGAGGACATTGGCTGGGAGGGTTGCAGGATCCCTGTTCTTTGAGGCTTTTAAGAGCAGTTTAGACAAATATCCATGAAGAATGGCAAGGGATCATTGATCCAGGCTTGGAGTTGGGCTCTGTGGCTTTTTAAGGTTCTTGATAACTCTAACGTTCTGTAATCCTGTAAAACTGTTACCATAATATAAAATCAATTGCAGCCTAATTTTATTAACTGATCTGCTGCTACTTGGTTAAAGTTGCATAGAAATTATTGTATCTGTATGACATTGGGTCTCGATAGTTTTAGGTTTGATATATATGTACTCACTTGTTTGATCATTGGCTTTAATAGGGTGAAAATTAAACATACATATTTACATGTTTGTAGGATTATAGTCTCAGCTTCTCCATGTAGTAGAGATGCTGCTATCAAAAACAATTGTGGAAAATCTTTGCCTGGTTAGAAAATAGTATGTTTGCTCCCTTTTCTCTGGTAGTTATACAATACCTAGCAAAAGCCCTGCCCTTAAAAGAGAAGTACTTACACTCTGCCAAACTGCTTGCCATTTTAAGTTTTTAACCTGTAGAATGCTGTCTCCTTTGATACAGAGGTTGTATCGGGCAACATACCACAAGTACAAGGACAAGATTCATACCACTCCAGACACACCAGAAATCCGTCAAGTCAGAGCAACACAGGAAGCTGTCAGTGATGTATGTGTCTTTCTAACATAAAAACCAGAAGAGATTTAGAATATTCAGCATGACCAGACATGTGAAATGCTATTTTTTCTTTGTCTTTCAGCTGATCTACAAGTCAGATTGGTTTAAGATGCAGGGACATTTGATTTCCTTGCCATACACTCCTCAGGTGTTGCACTGCCGCTATGTTGGGGATATCACAAGTGATGTAAGCAACTTCTATTAAGATACCTGGTATTTGAATACAACAGGCCTAATTGGGTGAGGAATTGGTTAGATGGTCGCATCCAGAGGGTGGTGGTCAACAGCTCAATGTCCAGATGGAGGTTGGTGACGAGTGGTGTCCCACAGGGTCCGTATTTGGGACCGGTACTGTTTAATATCTTCATCATTGACATAGACAGTGGGATCGAGGGCACCCTCAGCAAGTTTGCAGATGACACCAAGCTGAGTGGTGCGGTCGACGCAATAGAGGGACGGGATGCCATCCAGAGGGACCTGGACAAGCTCGAGAAGTGGGCCTGTGTGAACCTCATGAGGTTT
>NW_008794603.1:572243-654568 GCF_000699145.1 Aptenodytes forsteri | reverse complement strand
GGGGAATGGCTTTAAACTAAAGGGGGGTAGATTGAGACTAGATCTAAGGAAGAAATGTTTTACGCTGAGGGTGGTGAAGCACTGGCCCAGGTTGCCCAGAGAGGTGGTGGATGCCCCATCCCTGGAACCATTCCAGGTCAGGCTGGACGGGGCTCTGAGCAACCTGATCTAGTTGAAGATGTCCCTGCCCAGGGCAGGGGGGTTGGACTAGTTGACCTTTAGAGGTCCCTTCCAACCCAAACTATTCTATGATTCTATACTGCTTTTATACTGAAAGTGGAATTTGGCTTCTATCATTTGCATTGTATTCTGTAATAGAGAAATGCTTTGTCACTGCGTTTAGGGACTGATTAATGAAATTATCCCAAAAGTTAACTTTTGATTTTTCTTTTTCTAATTGCCTCATAGAATAAATACAAACAGGACCTGAAGTGGTTGAAGGGCTTGGGTTGCTTCCTGTATGATACTCCTGATATGGTCCGTGCTCGTCAGCTGCGTAAGCTTTGGGTAAGATTTTTCTTCTGAGAACCATGTAGAACCATGTATAACAATGATTGATTTATTTACGTGCATGCTATGTACTTCCAGGAAGTTAAGTACATGAAAATGAGTAAAGACTTATGACAGAATTTCTTGCCATGCAGCTAGTTAGTTGTTTCAAAGCACCGTTAGGTTACACTGTAAAATTTTCTTTACTACCAAGACTAATAAAAGCTTCCTAAGTAATACTGCTTTTCTTTTTCCAGTCGAATTATATATACACTGGTACCGCAAAGAAGATGTGGGCTAAATACAATGTGGTATTGGATACTCCTGGATACAGAACAGTTCAGGAACTGAAAACCCATTTGAGTGAAGTAAGTTCTATATTATTTTTGCACATCTTTGTTAGTTATAATTAAGCTCAGACCCTCTCACTGTGTTTTCTGAAATACATGAGATGTTATAATTGCAAAGCCGTGATTGTTCAGCTGCTAAATGAACATATCTAATGGAAGAATCTAATGGACCTCTCTTTTTCCAGCTGGTTTACAGAGCTGCAGGCAAGGAACTGAAGACAAAATACACTTCCATCCTTGATACACCTGACTTCTTAAGAGCCAAGCAAGGACAAAAAATACAGAGCCAGGTGAAAATTTTGTACTGATAAAAAAACAATGAGGGGATCCCTCTTAATATACTCTTAAAGTACAGCAAAATCTTTCCAGGCCATTTCAAAGTAATGTAGAATTCCTAGGGAGGACGTTTAAAATGACTGTTGCTCATTTTGAAGTGGCTATGAGCTTTCATGTTGACCCTGTCTCTGTAATGGACATGTTCAGCTTTGTCCATCTGAAATAGAGCATTGAACCCTGGTACAGTTCTGTTCAAATTCTCTGAAATCTGACTTCATCAGAGGAATAAATATTTTTATCCATCTACCTTTATTCATCTTCATTTCTTTATTCATATAGTAGTTCATTATCTAAGTTATTAGCTACAAATTTTGTGGAATTTTAAATTTGCAGAACAAAATGAAGATGCTCACCAGAGAAAACCAGACCTTATGGATGCTTTTATCTAAAGCTAGGTCTGAATGTAGGGCAGAGAGGTCACTAGTGTCACATGCATTTGACTTCTTGGTTTGTGAGCATGTTACTGGCAGTTACAGAATATCAAGAGTACTGATAGAGAAAGATGAACTAAGATAGTATGGAAGAGGAAAGGGCACGTAATTTTTTCCTGGGGTAAATTGTGTGGTTATTGTATACATTGTGAATTTACAGACATTTTTCAGAGAGGTGAAGTAAAACTTACTTGAAATGTATGTTTTTGATTCTTTTCTTCTTTCTGCAGTACTTGTACGTGGAACTTGCCACAAAAGAGAGACCCCATCATCATGCTGGTGGTCAGACTCCAGCCTTTACACATGCTAGGCATGTAAAGGACATGGTCAGTGAGGTAAGATCTTTGGGTTTTTTTGTTTGGTACCACTATGCTGAACTGTTTAGAAGTTTTATTTCTAATTTTAGTGATAGTTTCAAGGCTCAAATCTGTTTACCCTTCATTTAGTTTTCTATGTCTTATGCTTAAGTTCTACATTTCCTTTCTAAGTTGTGCTAAAAGAGAACACTTTTTTAATATGTTTTAGTATTTTATAAGATACCTGTTTCTAAGTGCTTGTTTGCAGAATCTGAGGTACACCGGCTGCAAGACCAGGAAGACCTAGAGAGAGCTGAACAGCTGAGCTTGTTTCCCAAAGTTTTGACAGAAGCGCTTTGCAAGAATGACGTTATGCACTCAGTGTAGCACCCCTGGGCATTAACATAATTAACAGATCAGCAAATGCTTCTAAGATTAAAGATATAACTTTTCCCTTTTGCTGTCTCTCTTAGAAAAAGTATAAAACCCAGTATGAGAAGATGAAGGACAAATACACTCCTGTCCCTGACACACCAGTCTTGATCAGAGCCAAGAGAGCATACCTGAATGCCAGTGATGTATGTAGTCCATGAACACTTTCACTGCTGCTTTTTCTTTGTTTTTTTATGAAAAGAACAGAAAAAGGATCAATGGGGAACAAGCATGCAAAGCATAGAATATCTCAGTGTGGGTCATAAACTACGTCACCCCATTTGCATGTACATTTCCATTTGATATTACGGAGATTATTAAGTTTTTACTTGATGTCACTGTAATGCTTTTTTTCATTTATTTTAATTCATTTTCACTTTCCATTGCACCGAAGTGTGGTCTTACAACAAAGGAAAAACAGATTTAAAGGAATTTGCTTACACATGAAATCTCCAAATAGTGCAGACTGGAGTGAAATGATTGATGCTGGAGCCAGGGTAGAATACCTTTCATCAGATATTTTCATCTCAGTTTTGTGTTAGAAGTAAACTTGCATGTCACTGAGAATGTGCTCATTTTTTAATTTAGAAGTAGATTAGAGAGAAAAATTATCTGAGCTGCTGCACATAAGGTTATTAAGTTGAAATTGATTTTTCCTTCAAGCATGGAATAGTGATTTGTGATTTAAGGCAATGGCTAAGAGTACTCTGCTCATTCGTGAGATCTTTGCTATATATTTCAGATTGTTGTATCCTGAAAGGATATGTGCTGGGCTGGTATTTTGTTCTGATGATCAGTCTTACTGCTCTCAAGAATGGTTTTTAAATACTGCAAAGGGGCATCCCAGTTCTTTTGCACATCTGAATTTCTCCTCTGAGAAAGTCTTTCTCCAAAGACTGGATTGATCTTCCTGCTTTCTTCTAGATCAGGACATGGAAGAAGGGATAAGTAGAGGGGTTTTATGTCAAAAGTGGCACTTTCAGTGTTCTAGGAAGAAGGGATAAGTAGAGGGGTTTTATGCCAAAAGTGGCACTTTCACTGTTCTCGAGAGTAGTCCTGTGATACATGGATGTTTTATCCTCAGTCTTCAGTCTAAAAGTGAATAGGATGAAATGTTGCTTTAGATGTACCAACTCCTTTTCTCTCTCATTTTCACCATAAATCTCAGTCAAATTGCAATTGACTGTAGGCAATTGCAGCTTCTTAAAATTCCTCACGGCTTACATTAGGAAGTTGACAGCAACATATCCCTGGATGTCATTCCTAAGAGGTAGGAAATTTAACTAAAACAATTCCTGACAGATAAATATAATATATTCTTTTGTATGTTATTTTTCTTACCAGTTGCGCTACAAAGAAACCTTTGAGAATACTAAGGGCAAGTACCACACAGTGAAAGATGCTTTGAATATTGTCTATCATCGAAAGGTTACCGATGATATTAGCAGTGTATGTATACAACATTTTCATTCCTAATTAGTGTTTGTCATTTAATAACCTAGAATATGCCATTTATGCTATCATTCTATTTAAGTGTGTCAAATAATTAGAAAAATATGATCAGCACTATTAATATTAACTTCTTTCCTTCTCTGGAATATTATACACCTGATTGCCTTTGATGTTACAAAGGTGAATGCAAGTTAATCTCATTTCCACTGTTTTAGTTTTGATGTTTCAGAAAAAGGAATGTCTTGAAACGGCATAGTCTAGCATGTTCTGTTCTCAAATTGTTTTACTTCATTCTTCAATTTTCTTTGTAGGTGAAATATAAGGAAAATTATATGAGCCAGTTAGGAATCTGGAGATCAATCCCAGACCGTCCAGAGCATTACCATCATCGCGCAGTCACGGATGCTATTAGTGATGTGAGTTCAAATAGTTCCTGGGTGTGGGAGGTTGAAAATTTTAAGTAGGTTTCCAAAATGAAAACCAAGTCTTATTGTGAGAAAGGGAAGGCAGCTGAAATTTTTAAAGTGATTTACACTTTCACCTGGCAGATCTGTGAAATGACAGAGCAAATCTGATGGCTAAAATTGCAGCCCATCTCCTTTTGAAATTAACAGAACAGTCTTAATTCATTTCAGTTGCATTTGCTTAGATTTGTTTGTTAACCCTGTAACAACCTTTAATAGTACATATCTGTACATATACAATAACCCCTTAATTGTACAAGAATAAATGTTTTTTAATTCACACAGGAACTCGAATAGCTAATGATAGATTAGGTATGTGAATAATCTGAGTCCATTAGAAAAGTATGAGTAACTGTAATTTATTTTATAATGGAATAATAATGGATGTAGCTCTGTTTGCTACACCTTGTGTTGAGGTGCCATTTCAGCACTGATCAGCTACCACTTGGTGCCGCTTAAAACTGAATCCTTTTACTTCTTTTCTAAAGGTTAAATACAAGGAAGACTTATCATGGCTCAGAGGCACTGGCTGTTATGCATGGGATACTCCAAGTTTTGCTCTGGCAGAAAAGAATAAGGTGCTCTACAGTGGGGTAAGTAAAACAGTCTGAATTGTTGCTAAATGTTTTTTTGACGTTTGCTTATATTGTAGATAAATTTTTCACAGGAGAATCCAATTCTGACCTAGACGTTGATATGAATAACTCATGGTAGAACTTAATATATAGCATCTAAAATTTCAGTTCTTACTATAAAACAGAGGCAAAATGATCTTTTACTTATCCCCTCTGTTCCTTGCAAAGCTGTGAGCTCCGTAGTAATTTTTCTGGTGATTCTAAGTCTAGCTTTAAAATTATGAAGATTTGAAATTTCCATTGCTTTCTTGATGTGATATTTCCATCCTGCAAACTACTATATTTACAGCTATTTTTTGTTTATAGATACGTTAAACACACATATGCAATAATTCTACCATGGTTTTGCTGCAGATTGTTTCTAAAATCATACGTTTTCATTGCCTTACCCTTCTTTGGATTAACATTGGAATATTTTTTTCTGTTTGGTTTTTTTTTTCTCCAGTGTAAGTACAAGGAGATATTTGAGAAGACTAAGTCTCATTTTAAGTATGTAGCTGACTCTCCAATTAACAAGCATTTTAAACATGCAACTCAGTTGGTGGCTGGGGTAAGTGTTAAAGATTTCTGTAGAGTCTCATACTGAAGTAGTAAGTGTGTGTATGTTAATACGGAGTTGAAGGTTGATCTTCCTTATGAAATTCTAAATAAATCAAAATATATTCAGGCTTAAAGATGTCTTAAGGTCAGGCTAAAATCATGAAAGACAAGGTTGTTCTTATTGTCTGTCTGAGTATTAGGACAGGAAAGGTTTACAGTACCTAAAAAGTGAAATCCTGACCCCTGCTCCATTACTTTGTCATTACAAAGAAACTTCTCCTTTGCTGACTGGTAAATAAATGCTAACTTAAATAATGCTTCTTACTTAGTAACACTGATTGTTGATTGTCATGTGAAAAAGGTATAGAGAGAATCACAATTACTTTCCTGAAACATTGAAAAAAACCCAACTTCATCAGTGTTAAGAAGATAGTATTATTTCCAAAGTTACCATAGCTCTGTTTCATTTCAGATATTTTGCCTTGAATTCTCCCACTCTACTACTTACTTTTTCTTACTTTTCTCCTGTAGTGCTAAAGAAACAATAAACACAACATAGTAGCAAAGGGGGTTAATGAATGCCCTTGGGTTTAAGATTAAAATCACCAATGGAGTTTCTAGGAGTAGTGCTGTACACCCACAGGACAAAGCCCATTGAAAAGCACTGTGTTCTAGGTGAATTCTCATCAGCTTAGAGCTGGCATACCACACCAGACTCTGATGCTCTTCATTAAAGCAGCGTATATTTAGACTCTCACATCTTGGTATTTTATTCTTTTTCACCAGACATTATGTTGAATTGTTTACCTGACAGTAAATGTCTTACAGTATTACCTGTTCTAAGTAAGAAAAACTGTTTCACAACAGATACCATTCCAGTACCATTGCTATCATTTTATACTCAATTTGATAAGCAGGGAACCAGAATTTGTTATGGAAGATTGTTAGTATTCAGTCTTCTTATTGCTCAGTAGAGCAAATAAGGAAAAATTTAATATGAGAAACATAAATGAGTAAGATTTTAGCAACAGGGGCTCCATACATTGAAATGAACTTGCCTAAATGTCTTCTGTTATGCAAGTGATGTTTTTTGTGATGAGGGATTATAGTTTTTGCTTACAAAATGTCTGATGATAATATAACATTGTATTTACCCTTGCATCTCATTGTGTTCTCTTTGTACTCAAATCAAGAATCTAGTTCCATACAGAGTTGCTTCTGCAGTTATTTTTCATGAAGAAAGTAAGTCATAAAATGGCTTGTTGAAGAGTGGCAGGGATAGAATATAGGCACCCTTAAATTGTAGATTAGGCCTTCCAGTGGAAATTTAGAAATGCATATACTGTTTGGAAATATTTTCTCTCTGTGTTTTTTTTTAGTTAATATATTTTTCTCTTTTGGATATGAACTTCAATCCCAGCCTTTAAATAGTCCATGTAAAGAGGTTTCAATGGTTAGAAGTATGATCTCTGTGTCTTCACTCTCTTTTAATTTGTTACACTGTATTATGCTATTCTGAGCAGAAATTATATAAAGCTGCCTATGAGAAGCTCAAAGATAGGTACAGCGTTATTGTGGATGATCCTAGGAACCTCCTGGCCAAGTGGGGGACTACACTGAGCAGTCAGGTACTGTAGGAGCACTAGCCGGTGCTGCCAGAAAGTGCCTGGTTCACTCTCAGCTGCTCTGTCTGTGTGAAATGTCTATAGCTAGCAGTATCACAGGTTTCACCTGTGATGTTGTGATGTTTTAGTTCAGTTGATCGGACAGTCTTTGTTTTGCCACCCAAAAAGAATTATTACTTTTTGAGTGAGCTAATCTTTACTGTATGTACTTTCATATATTGTGCATCAATTGACATCAGAAATCTAATGCCTCTTGAAGTCATTGGAGAGGTTTTAAAAAAAATGCATGTTGTATCATGCATTTACTTTTTATTACCTTTCTTTTAATGACCTTTACAAACATTATCTTCTTACTCATTACTCAAGCAACAGTGATGTATTTGGCGTTTGAGTGCCCTCACCTTAATCTATACTTTACTTTTATCTCCCAAAAAATATTTTCACAATTTCCTTAATGGGATAGTATGCAAATCTTTTAATATATACTCTTGACATTCTTAATTATATAGATGTAAGTTGTATGCACATCTGAATGAATACATATAGTACCTGGCCTAAATCTCTCCACTCTCAAAGTGTCTGGGATCTAGAGCTGTGTTGTTGTTTATGGTGTTCACAAGGCTCTTTTGTGCTTCGTTGCCATTTGCATGAACAGAAAAAATATAAATCCTTTGCCAAGATGCTCCTGCAACATGGATGTAATGAAATTCTGAGGCCAGATATGCTGACAGCACTCTACAACACATACTTATGGAGCCAGGTAATATGAAGAACTGCTGCTGTAGGAGACATTATATATACAAATTAGCTGCTTGGACTTCTAATATATGCTGCTTGGGAGTTCTCTAAATTTCTATAGATATCAGACTCCAGAGTTCTGTTGATGTGTTTAACGCTGGCTATGATAAAATATTTTTGAAAACAGAATATCTGAAACAATATTTACTGTAACTTGGACTTCACTCAGCTCAGGCTGATCTTGCCTCCATTTTCTCCTTTCATTATAAATAATTGTTATATATACTTCTATATAATATTTCACATACTTACATAAAGAGCAATTTTCCATACATTTAAGATATTGTATGTTAGCTGTTCCTGATATTTTCCTAAACAAATTCTCACTCTGCCACCATTTCTTGGACTGACCACCCCTCACAACACAAGTCCCTTAATTCAGTATGCACGTGAGGAAGTAATTTGGCGAGTAGATTACAACATTTATCTACCACTCTACCTGAGAATGGTGTCAGACTGTGCCTAGATACAGAACAGAGTCATGTCTCAATTCTAAGTGCTCTTAGAAATGGTATAGGTGCATAGATCTGTAGTAAATCATGTTTTCATCAATTTCTTTCTCTACCTACTGCTTTTAAGCAAGGCTAGCAAAGCAGTCCTCATGCAGTCATATAATACAGTTTATTAAAAAAAATACTCTCTCCTTTTGCCAGTTCTAATAAGAATCAGAAGGTAGAAAGTGAGTATGATTCATCTATTTGTTCATACAGACCAAAGAGCCTAACTATTTATATTTCTGATGATATAAAAGAAAGCCTGTAATGACTCTGATATTATAGTGAAGAATTTATTTTCCATATTCTACCTTAATTTGATCTGGATTCTAGCATATATATTTTGATTGTACCAGTTGGATGAAAATGTGGCTTATTAAATAACTGGTACATATTTATTTCTGCTCTGAAATCACAGCTGCGAGCCTAACTATTTATATTTCTGATGATATAAAAGAAAGCCTGTAATGACTCTGATATTATAGTGAAGAATTTATTTTCCATATTCTACCTTAATTTGATCTGGATTCTAGCATATATATTTTGATTGTACCAGTTGGATGAAAATGTGGCTTATTAAATAACTGGTACATATTTATTTCTGCTCTGAAATCACAGCTGCTAGCAGTAACCTTACTCTTTTCAATGGTAGAAATGATTCCTGACTGGGCCAGGTGAAACAGGCATATAACATTTAAATTATAAACTGGAAATGCAACAGTAGAAAACAATTACATGAGAGGGAGGGGGTGTTCTTTGTTACTATTAGCACAGTTAACAAAATTCTTCAGTAATAAGGTACTGAAGGGTGTTTACTAGACATTTTTGTTCAATTTATCCGTGGATTTCTATTATCTCATTAAAAATTCCTTGCAGGTAAGTTTGAGTATGTTTTGAAGAAAAAAAAAAATAGCACTCTGCCTGACCTGCATGTTCATCTGAGTTGACTTCATGTTATGATTTGTTGTTTGTATATAATTTTTTATATTTTGTCTGTCATAGTCCTGTTTTAAAAGCTTGGTTTTATTTTCTGATGCAAGATAGAGCATGAAAGTTCTTTTTTAAAAACGTGTTCTAACCTCTTCCACCTGCCCTCAGGCTGTCTACAATGAATTATCATTCTTGGTGTACAGTCTGTTCTCACTGAATTCTGTGAAAACAGGTTTAGAGTCCTGAGTAGGGATCTTTAAGATCTTTAAGAAAGAAATTATCAAGATACAAATTCTGCTATCAAAGCCTTTAAAATAGCCTGGCATTATGACATATTCAGTGGATGTTTTTATCTTTTACTGTGTAAGATGTTTTACGTTTCTCTTCATTTGATGAATATTTAAAAATGAGATATTGTCCAGTTATGAATTTTAAAAGTCACTGATCTGCTGAGATTGCTTTTTTAGCTCAATCTTGGAGATTTAGGATAGAAGTGAAGCTTTTACACTCAGTGAAATAGATGTGAAATTAATCACACAAATAGATAGCCAGCCTCTTAGGCAAATAAGGGGTTTGCAAAGTTTAGCTCACTGTGCATGTTCAGCTTTCATGGGCTTTGGTGGAAGGATTTTGCAGTTTTATGCGTGAATATAAACATATCTCCTGAAGATGTTTTGTCTTGGTTTGTCTGGTTAACATACGCTCTTTCCCAATCACCAGGTTGAATACAAAAAGGACTATGAAAAGAAGAAAGACAAGTATACTATGGTTGTGGATACTCCAGAACATTTAAGGACTACAAAAGTCAACAAACAGATTAGTGATGTAAGTGTGGTCAGTCCCTTTCAAGCATACCTCCTTCTCTGAATTCAGACCTTTGAAGTGTGATAATTAAGAATATGGCATTTTCAGTTGTCCATTATACAATGTTTCTCATCTTGATTTTTTCAATTGACACCAATAATGTCAAGAAATAATATAATCTATAATTTTTATCTTCAGATTATTTACAAGTTGGAATATAACAAAGCGAAGCCTAAAGGCTATACTACAATCCATGATACACCTATGTTATTGCATGTGCGCAAGGTCAAGGACAGAATAAGTGATGTAAGTAAATTATCTTTGTCTGTGGTATCAAAAAGACACATAATTAACTTTTTACTTGGATATGCAATACTTTAAACTCATATGTAACACTGTCATTAAAAAATAGCTTCTTGTTAGAGTGTATTGGTTTTGTTTGCATGTAAAACTCCATATGTACTTAATGCTTTTTCAAAAAACACAATAGAGTATGAAAGTGTTCAGGAAGTTTTTTTGTGTAATGTTCTTCTGTAGCTCTTGGAACATTTTTGCTGGGGTAGAGCAGCCCTCACTAGTAATAAAAGCTGTGAGCTGGAACTAGTATCTAATTAAAGCATGGATTTGGGGAGTTTGTTTCTGGGTTTTCTTCCTCTGTTGGCTAGTGGCTTTTGTGGAGCCTTGAATAAGGTACTTAATACATTACTGTGTTTATTCATTTCTTCTATGGATATTGTGAATATGTAAGGTAAATATTCTGATCTAAAATAAAAAGTTTTTATTATGGGGCAATGGAAGGTTAAAAAGAAGAGAGAGAAAGGAATGTGAAGTGGCTAGAATAATGTCATAGGATTTGGGAGTCCTGGTCCTAATTCCTCCTCCTACCGTAGGCTTTCTCTCTGAGCTTTGTCGTTCCTTAGATAGCCATAAATAAAATGAGGATACTAGCACTTCCGTAACTCAATATAGTACTGTGAGAAGAAGTAGCGTGAAAGTCATTCAGATGCTACATGGATTATTTATATAACGACTAAATCTAGGAGAAAAAAAATAACCATATTATCCAGATACTGATGTGGATCATTAAGAGACAAAGGTGTTCAAAAGCGATCTTGAATTGAAGTACTTTTTTTCTGTTCTAAACTGAGTGTTGAATTTGAGATTGTATAAAGGAATATTCAGAAAACATTGAATGTGCCTATCAGAACATGTTTCTTTAAAGCCTTTCTATTAGGTGCAAAAAACTAGAAAGAGGCAGAATTACTGTGTAGATTTTGTTAAGTTGTAGTCTGTGCTTCACAGTGAGTTATACCTGCTACATTTTCTATTTAAAGAGAACTGCTGCTGAAGAGGACCATTCTTTCAGGCAGATGGTTGATACCAAGTTGTATTGATATAATTTCTTTTTCTTCTGCTAAGATTTTATCTTGACAGGAGCAATCTTTAATATTATGGTTTTTCATATTTTTATGCTTTTCTTGTTGACAATGATATTATCTTTGTAAACATTTTTTATGTTTGTCTTTCTTTAGCTGAAATACAAAGAAGTGTATGAGAGGAATAAATCTCACTGCAACGTCATAGCAGATTCAGTTCATATTAAGACTCCAAGGCATGCTTACAAGCTAAACAGCAATGTGAGTTCAGTTTTATTAATATTTTAATTTTATTATGGATAGCGTTTGGGACTGGCAATGGAGACCATGAGAAATTATTTTCAGTTCCAGTGAAATTTTTTGAGCTTGGACATTGCTTCTAATTCTTATGCTGCTTGAATAAAATATATATTAATTTATTTCATACTAAAGTGCTCACTCTTGCAAGTTGTCCTTGAGGTCACTTGAGGTCCTTGCATGTCACACATCTACTGTTCTTCTAGTCCCCCTCTGTTTTCCTGACAGAGACATAACTGTCCCAGAAATTCTCTGTGACAAAGTAAGTGCTTCATGGGAAGCTCTCCTGTGTTTTCTATTATCGGTGGCCCAACATCCACTTCAATAGGCAAGGAACTGAAAGCACTCACCTTCTTCAGACTCATGATATCTTTTCAGTCATTCATATTCCTTTCTCCACCTAGCAGTGGAAAAACTAAGTAAATGGACTCCCACTGGATTGCACATGATTCAGAGGAAAGCCATAGTCTGATGTAGATGCACTTTCTTACCTCTTCTCTCTTAAATTGGTGCAGACCGAAAGAGAATTTGCATCTGTATGAATGTCACGTGTAAAGTACACAACTTCCAATTAACTTCTTTTATTCTTGTTGTTTCACTATAAACAGCTGGATTATAAGAAGAAATATGAAGCAGCCAAGGCCCGTTGGCACTGGATTGCTGATAGGCCTGACTTTGTTCAAGCAGCCAAGTCGTCTCTGCAACAGAGTGATGTAAGAAAATTAGAACAAACTGAATACTCCCTTTCCCCACATCTCTCATGTTCAGAATAAAAAAAAAATTGTAGAAGATTTGAGACTCTCTTCTTTTACCTTTTATTTTTTCTTCCTGCAGTATGAATACAAACTGGACCGGGAATTCCTAAAGGGATGCAAACTCTCTGTCACAGATGATAAAAACACAGTATTGGCCTTAAATAATGCCATCTTGGCGAGTGATGTAAGTACTTGGAACACTCACTTTTTTGTTCTACTAGAACTTTATTTACTACATAAACTACCTTATTGGAAATATGATTGGATTAAGAAGGAAGCTTTGAAAAGCTGTTCTCAGTCTCACTTCATTATTTGATTTGACTTGTTTATTTCATTAACAAATTGGCAAAATCTGAATAAATTTGGTCTTGTGAATGTCACTGGCCTAGTTCATGGATTAAGTAAACGTTCAAAGTTAACAGTGCCTGAACACCCTAGACCTTCAGTATATCTCTGCATTCCTGTTAGTCGTCTCTGCAACAGAGTGATGTAAGAAAATTAGAACAAACTGAATACTCCCTTTCCCCACATCTCTCATGTTCAGAATAAAAAAAAAATTGTAGAAGATTTGAGACTCTCTTCTTTTACCTTTTATTTTTTCTTCCTGCAGTATGAATACAAACTGGACCGGGAATTCCTAAAGGGATGCAAACTCTCTGTCACAGATGATAAAAACACAGTATTGGCCTTAAATAATGCCATCTTGGCGAGTGATGTAAGTACTTGGAACACTCACTTTTTTGTTCTACTAGAACTTTATTTACTACATAAACTACCTTATTGGAAATATGATTGGATTAAGAAGGAAGCTTTGAAAAGCTGTTCTCAGTCTCACTTCATTATTTGATTTGACTTGTTTATTTCATTAACAAATTGGCAAAATCTGAATAAATTTGGTCTTGTGAATGTCACTGGCCTAGTTCATGGATTAAGTAAACGTTCAAAGTTAACAGTGCCTGAACACCCTAGACCTTCAGTATATCTCTGCATTCCCCTTATTGACATGAAAATATTATCTGGAGAAAACAACAAAAAAAGCTGCAGGTATAACTTGTGCATAACACAAAGTATCTTTAATAACTACTAACAGTATATGGAATATTAATTCAATATTCCATATATTAATAAAATTCCAAGTGAGAGCCGTAGGAATATATAGACTGGAATGAATTTATCTTGGAAAACATCAAAATATGGGATTTTCTGCAAACCTTTTCACTAACAAGCAGGCACAACTATACTAATTTCTTTTTAAATTGCCACAAGACAAGATACACATTGCTTAAAATGGTATCTTTTCTTCCTGCTAGATAAAATACAAAGAGAAGCACAACAAAGCTCGAGGAACGTACCTTGTCGTTCCAGACACACCTCAGATCCTCCTGGCTAAGAATGTCAGCTCTCTTGTATCTGAGGTAAAACATCGGAGAGTTATTTGTTCATTTTCACTACATCCTTTTAATATGGGGGGGAGGGATGGGGCTTGCATTGCTGTTTTTTACCTATTTTTATTCTGTGCTTTCAGAACAAATACAAAGAACATAGCAAGAAGCAGCTTCCACGTGGGTCTTACACAACCCTGCCAGAGACACGAGACACTGCTCATGTGAAAGAGGTGACCAAGAATGTCAGTGAGGTACGTAACTAGTGTGATAACAATTTGTGGTGAGATTATTACCTGCTGCCTATAATTGATTAGACTGTTGCATGTTTTAGTATACATGCAACACATTTAGAGTCTCATCATAAAATGCCCAAGGAGTCAGGAAAGATTAATTACTACCAGAATGAGACTTTAACAAAGAGCTAAACACATTTTATTGGGAATCTGTTGAAATACTCTGGAGAAAAGTGACAGGCTGGAGTGCTAACAGGTGTCTTTAATTCAGATTTTATTTTTCATAGAACACAGTTTAAACACAAATCATTATCTCCAAATAACAAGCTTTTGTAATCTAAAGTGCAAATTATGACAAACAAGCTGGGGACCATACATTTTGAGACTGAGGAGACTGCATTTTATCTGCCTTAGCAGTTTCAGTGAGCTTATTTCCAAGTTTCAGTAGCATTTACCTCTATGTAAAATTAAAAAATCACACATGGCCCTTTTTGCTCTTAACAGACAAACTATAAAAAGAAGTTTGTGAAGGAGAAAGGCAAGTCTAATTATTCTGTCATGCTGGAGCCTCCTGAAGTGAAACATGCCATGGAAGTTGCTAAAAAACAGAGTACAGTAAGTTTGTCTTGTCTTTCCATGAATTAAGTAGCTTGTGTAAGCAAATTCAATCAAAGTCAGCTGGCAAAAACAAAAGTTCACATACTTCTGGATTTCCTCCCAGCCTCCATGTTCAGGTGTAATTCTGAAAGATAAAGGTGCAAATATTTACAAATGTAAAATTGCACTGAAATAAAAGGTTTCTTTGAAAAGCATATTTCTACTTAATCACATGGTAGGATTTAAAGTAATCTAGTGCAAATCACACCTAATAATTTTTTTCATTCCTTCAAATACAGGCAGAATTGCACATGCTTATTTCTTCATTTGTAGACAACTTGCAAAACCAGATTCCCAAATCCATTCCTTGTGAAATTATTTAAAAAAAAAAAACTATGCACTTTCCCAGCAACATTGTTGTGTCCTTATTAGATATATTGCTCATGAACAAACCTCAGTAATTTTCTTTCCTCTGTCTATCATCACGGATTAGATTGAATACAAGAAAGATGCCAAGTCAAAGCTCCACTACACACCTATAGCAGATCGACCAGATATTAAGAAAGCAACTCAGGCTGCCAAGTTAATTAGTGATGTAAGTGTTTTTTAAGTCTTCTGTATAATTCTTTAGCAGTAATTATACTATTAAAACCAGTGTCAGTAAAATAATTAAAAGGGAACAACATCACTACTAAGCTATACTTTTCTTTCTTTGTTAGATTGAATATAAAAAGCGTGGAGAAGCTGGCATTGGCGTAACCATGCTGGGACGTCCAGATATTGAACTGGCAAAGGAGGTGTCCAAGCTAACTAGCCAGGTAATAATAAAAAGTTGGTGAAACTGTGAAGCAGTGAGAGAAATGAGACATGATATTAACTTATAGAGTAATACTAATATTATAACTGAAATTATTCTAGATTAGGGGGTAGGGGAATATTTTAAAGGGAATGTGTTAAAGTAAAAATTAAATCCCAATGCAAGGTATTTCTTTGTTAAATAAACTTTTCTACTGACTTACTAAATGTCAGTAATGGAGGTATAGAATCTCCTTAAAATGGCGCCATGACAAGATCTTTTAAATACTAAGGCTGAAGTGTTAGCCATGGTCTCTTTTTTTTAGCTTTTCTGGGTATTGGCTTTAAAAGAAGCAGCCTTTTACCTAACTCTTATTATCCATCCTTTATGAGATGGACATTCAGGTTTTTTCAGCCACTTTCTTTCTATTTTGTGCCTTTAAAAGAATCTTCTGTTTTGAAGTTAGTATGTTATATTAATAGAAGCTTGCTTACTTTTATACTATGGTCATGTTCTCCGATCAGTCTGAAGCACATGCTTGCTATTTTCTGTGACAATTTTTTCCACCAGGACCTCAGTTCAACTTGGTTCTTTCTCACCATTTCATGCTTTAATCCTGTCATTTTTTGCATTTCTGCTCTTGCTGTCTTGCTACGCGTTGTAGGCAGAATACCTGAAACGACATATGAGAGGGCATGGAGCTGCATCTTATGATACCCCATGGATGAGAACCTTTAAGAAAGCTAATATGCTAAGTAGTCATGTAAGATAATTTTAAGTGACACATCTGGGAATGCCATTTTTATGCACCTGTCTCTTGCTTGCATATTATCTTACAATTCCAAGCTGTTAAAGGGTTTATGATGCACCAGTTGCACTGGATCTTTTTGTGTCAAAGGTGTTGAATGTAGCAAAACTTGTGAGACTGCTCAGTTAGATGTGACCACCTTTTTTTTGTGTCTGGAAAGACAGTGCATGGGAATTCTGTGGGTGGGGAATTTGTCTGTTTCAGAAACGCCACATGAAGCTTGAAACATTATTATGCCCTTCATAATGGTTTTGGAACTTCCAGTGGTTTTAACGGAAGTTTTCCAATGCACTCATGCAATGTGAAAACTCACCTTTTTCACCCAAAAAACCCTAAAAACAGACATATAAGCTTGAGCTGGTTTTCCTGAAACTGCAAAAAATGTAAACGTGTGTATGACAAACCCGAAAAATGGTGCTGGTAATTTTCTGTGAACAGTCATACCATAAGCATAACATTCACGCTAGAACTTCATTTTAACTATTCAAACTTCAAACTTCTATTTGAACTTCATTTAAACTATTCTGTTTATGTTGTGCTGGAATGGCATAATGGAAGCATAGTGTATGACTGAAATCAGCCCCAGAGCCTCTGAGAAGTGCGATTTGAGGGCACATAGTTTCTTATATTTCTTGCCATCTCAAAACCTTTGGAAAATAGAAAAACTATGGCTGCATAGCAGTTTTTGAAGTGACAGCAGACAGATCTGTGCCATTTCAGTTTTGCACATGTATTTCCAAATGAAAAAAAGGGGGATTATGATTTTTCCATGTCTCGCCATGACTGCTGCACGTAACTGTTGCATGTTTGAATGTCAGCCACTGTGTTTGTCAGGAAAAACAAGTCTTTTCAGTAGAACCAAGGATTCTTAAACTGAACAATTGAAATACAAGAAAAAGAAGAAGTTATGTTTATTGCTGTTCAGTGATGAGATCCTCCTTTTCCATGCTTTTGCTCCAACGCTAGCCAGTTCTCCTCTTAGTCTTATAAACATGTTTTGATGAGATTATTTTGGTTCTGAGAGAAAATTAACTATTGTAGAGGCAGTAATGGAGCAAAGAATAATTGGCATAATCTTTAATTTTTTTTTTCTCTTAGACATTTCTTCTCATAAACTACTTCTTTATGAAGCATTATGTCCAGTTTGTTTATCCAGTTGCCTTTCTTTAGTTGGATTTCATCTGCCTGTCTGGCATGCTTGCTTTTAATTTTGCATAGATCTTCCAGTAACATTTCTTCTGGGCTTAAAAAAAGTGAACTCTTTGGCATGATGGTCTGATCTTGATCATATGTTGCATAGCTTGCAAAACTTAACAGATTCTAGTACACTTCTGCTTGATTTTAATTTTTGTGAGGTCAGAACCAACACTGATTCCTCTATGTCAAAAATGTTAATATTCTTTGTCTTCCTAGAGCAGCTATATAATTTGTGCATTTGCCTGTTTCACTGTGTGTTTTATCTGAATGTTGGCGTATTTTGCAAAGCAAAAGAGCAACAGTGGTATCCAGCATGAACCATATGGTGCTGTATGGATAAGAATATGACAATGAATTCGAAGTGTAAAATGTGATTGTGGAATGTGATTTAATTCTGCATTCAATCATCTTTCTTTTCTTACTAATATAAAGTTATCTGTTTACATTTCTGTAATTGTCATAAAAAACCCTCTTGCAGGAGTCAGCTAGAGTTAAGTTGAGTTCCTCAACTTAGTTATCGGTTCTTCAGTATTTTATTTCTTTCATTTCAATTTTCACATAAATATTGCTTGGGACATCAGTTTTTTTTCTGAAGAACCATTAATCCTTTTTCCTCATCAGCCACAGTCTTATGCTTTCTGCATGCTTTTTGTAAGTATTATCTTGGTTCAGAAAGACTGATGACGGTTGTTTAGTTCTTGTTCTTTACACCAGGGATGGGGGTTGCTAGCTTATTTAGTATAAAGTGTCTCCAAGGAAATGTGGACTGGTAAACAGAAAGAAATGTTGCCTCACTTGTTTCCAGACCGGGCAGAATACTACTACAGGGAAGGCATGACAAATCCTCAGAATTTTTCTACTGATGTTTACTCTAATGGTGATGAGCATACATACTAACTATGGGATCCATTTAGAGAAGCCAGAACTTAATCTTTAATACTTTGAGTTTTTCTTGCACTCTTAGTAACTCTTCTGAAACAGTTTTATGCATCTCTGATAGCAAAAAAGGTAATAAACCCAAAATATTCCTAATGGAACCGTCCCTTTTGTAGGTTTACAAGAAATAGTGAGGGATTAGCCTTTAGCTGCACCTGCAGCAGTGGGATGGGGCAAGTCATGATGAATGAAGGACTTGCCCTCATTTAAGTCATTAGCAAAACTCTCATTCCTTTCAACATTTCTGTGCCTTCAGCCTGGGTCTGCTGGAATATTATGGCTTACGTCGCTATGGTTTACCTTGCTGATGCTAATGTGGTTTGGAAGTGTTACTAAGCCTCTTGCGTAATCTAATTTCTGGTAATTAATTGTATCACTATTCTGTTTGTGATCATTAACATCCTTCTTCATCTCTGATTTATACAGAACACAATATGTGTATAACAGTATATGTAAAAGTATTTGATATATTGCCATCTTCAGTGCTAGTGTGTCTTGAGGTAGTTTTTAAAGCTTGTATTTCTCCAAGAGTAACATAAAAAGTTCTTTTAAATACTCTTTATGCTTGTGTCAGTTTTTGTCTCTTTGTGAAATAGGGTATCTTTTATCTATGCACGGTTCCCATCAAGTGAAAAATTCTTCATCTCTGAGGGTCAGAATTTAGCTGTATTTTGTCAACGTACTTCTCTTGATTATGTCTGTTATTTTTACAATGAGGAGATGTAACCTGTGCACTGAAAGAAAAATTGCAAGTGGTATTTTGTAAATACAGATGTAGATTTTCTTTCCATGTCAGGTCATCCTTAAAATAGCCTTTATTCCAGTGGATGCCTTCAAGTTACTACATTTCCATTCTTCTGCTTACTATCAGCATTGAAGTAGGGTCTCTTTGCTTTCTGCAGCCAAACAAGTGAGTACTCAAGAACAGTTGTAATACCTGGTTGTTTTTTAATTAGGTGAAATACAAGGAGAATTTTTCCAAAGAGATGGGTAAAAAGCCAAAGTATGATTTAAAGGAGGCTAAAATCTACAAGACAATGAAAGATGCTCACAACATGGCTAGTGAGGTACGTTTACTTGTGCTTTTCCTCTAGGGAAATTAAAAGTTTCAAATTTCTTTAACAAAGACCTCCTTTATGTTATTAATACATTCAACATCACAGATTTTATTAGCAGTCTCCTTTTCTAATGTTGTTTGTCCTTTCTTACCTGCAGGTGAAATACAAGGTGGATTTAAAGAAACTTCATAAGCCTGTCACAGACATGTCTGAATCGCTGATCATGAACCATGTCCTGAGCACAAGCCAACTTGCCAGCGCTGTAAGCTCATTAACTAATCCCAGATCCATTTGATTTTTCCATTACTACTGATTCCACTCTGAATTGATCTCTGCTAACTGTTTCTGTAACAAGTACTCCCTCTGTTATTGTTGATGGGACATCACCTGGTAGTGATCTCTTCCTCTACTTTCTAATGATTATTTCCTAGTTAACTAGCAACTTTGCCACATTTGTCCTCTGGGAAGTGAAATCTTTATTAGCTGTAGAACTGCTAATATTTTAAATCCTCTAATAATTTTTAGTGAATTGATTCTTTATTACATTTTAACTGATTGCATCACACTAACAAATACTATTTTCTTCTTTTTTTTGCTTTTTTCTTTACTGCTTACTATATTTAAATTTTTTTTTTGTCTGGTTTTTTCATTTCATGTTTATGTTTAACATCCCCCTGTTGTAAATGTACAGAATTATGCCTAACAACATACTTGATAATTTTACTGAAATAAGACAAAAATCATTATTGCCTGGTACAGCCTTTTCATGTATCCACTGTGTTTTCTTTTTTCTTTTTCTTTTTTTAATCCTGGTTTTGAAAAAATCTTTGTTGCAATCAAAATGGTCAAAAAAAGATAACTGTTCACCACATCTTTAGAAGTGATATCTGATACTGGGAGTTAAACTTCTTGGTTTTGTTTTGCTTTTTGTATTTCTAATTTCTCTTTGATGTTCCATTGAAGTGTTGCTTTGATTGGACCTAAGAAGTAAATTTGCTGAGGGATTTTTTTTTTATTGAGATGATTTTTGACACCTTCCCTTCAGTACCAGTACAAGAAGCAATATGAGAAGAGTAAGGGTCACTACCATGTGGTGCCAGATAATCTTGAGCAGGTTCATCTAAGGGAGGCATCAGAACTACAGAGCCACGTAAGTTGGTCATGTGTTTCTCATTAACCCCACTCACTGAGTACCAGTCTCCATCACTGAAGTCATCCTAGCAAATTCTCCAGTATAAAACAATCTCTCTGCCTATCTGCTTTATAAACACTGCACACCTGAGTAAACAAGTCAATGAGAAATATTTGCACATTTGCAAGTTTAGAACACATGTAAAATATCTGTATGATTTCTTCATTCTAGAGTAGATCTCAGTTACTTATGTCTGTTGTATATGGATCTTTTTAGACAGCATAATACATTTATCAGGGTGATTTCGTCTATAGGAAAAAGGACCTGGTAATCACAGAAACTGGAAATTGAAAGAAGTAGGGTTGCTGCTGACAGTATATTTTCAACTGCTTTATCCATTCTAGCCTCAAGTGATACAAAGGAGACCTCTGCATTCCTTTTCTGCATCCAAAATTGCTTTAACCAAAACAATACCTAGTGCTGCTATTAAATGTGTCTGACATTTTTTCCCTCTGGAACACAGCAAATGGTGAATCATTCCAGAGAAATTCATACTCTGATTTGGCCTCTAATCCTCTCTATTCCAGGTTCTATTCCAGGTATTTGTTGACTCTAAAGCAAGAGAGAAATTACTGCTAGAACACAAAGGGCCATAGTTATTGTTCTGCTGCATGGCATGGAAGAGCAAAAAGGTTACACAGCAAAGGACTATAAGGAAATGGTTGTTAATCAGTTTGTAGTTAAAGTTTAAGTCACTACTTGTTGCTCCAGTTTGAGATCAGGATTTGTCTCAGCCAAAGACATAGCACTACCTCATGCAGCAGTCTGAAAATTGATGCCCTAAAGGCTGGATGCTATAACTTGAAGCAAGAATATCTTCATCCTTGTGGACATTTTACTTCCTGGACACTCAATGCACAGAATTAGTTAGCAAGTCACTAAACTGCATCTTTTCAAGCCCTGCCACTAACACTCCAGCAATCCATTAACATGTAACTGGCTGAACTCAGCCAGGGTCATGAGCAGTCTGAGTGCCTTCAAGTTAGATTTTTACAGCTACCTGTCTTCCTTCTTGTGATCAGTAAATTCTTGAAATCTGACCTGCAGATTCTTATTCTTATTCTCTGCAACAGGAAATAAATCAGCAGTAGTTTAGGCCACACACATTTTGCTGCAAGCCTGACCTTTGATTTTACATTTTATGGTCAATAATATGGATTTCAGGAAGGTAAACAGTATTAGACATTAATTTTTTACCACAGATCTCTTGACTAAAGTAGGCACATACTAGTCGATGAATTGGTTCTTTGATTATTTAGGGGGGTAACTTTTTTTTCTTTTCTTCTCAGGTGAAATACAGAGAAAAGTATGAGAAGGAGAAAGGAAAACCTATGTTGGACTTTGAAACTCCAACATACCTTACTGCAAAGGAATCTCAGCTCATGCAGAGTGAGGTACAGTTAAAATCAATACTGGTAGACTAAAAAACTTTAACATTTATTTTTTATAGCAAAACTTTCACAGTGATTTAGACAGGCAATTATACTTGCATCTTGTGCATGCTGATAGACACATTATAGCTATATCACATTTCTTTATATTGATTATGAAATACTACATTTAAAATTCATGAAGCTTTCCCGTGTCACGATGAAGTGTATATTATCTGTAATTTTTCATCAAGAAGCTATCAGTAAATGAAGCTTAAGCAAGTCTTTGAGTCTTTAGAAGAAATTTAATATGAAATACATTTCGCTTAAACTTTTGCAACACTACTATAGTATGTGTGTCGGTATACACAGAAAGTACCCTGATTATTCTTTTCACCTCAGAACTCTATTTTTGAGAAACCCATTTATTTCCTGTTTGTCTCTACTGTCATAGTGTTCTTTGCTGACCTGTCATTCTATTTCCTCAAGCAGTTCTTTTCTGTTTGTTTGAAGTATAATCTTGATCTGTCACAGTTGAAGACCTATACATGCTGAAAAACAGTTGTATAAGGCCATTAGTCATTATGTTTGAGTGATTCCATTGAATGTTTTCTCTGCATATACAAATAAGTAGGAAAAGAAAAAAAAAAAGGCTGGGTCAGGTCATATTTCCATTGAAAGTAATGAGCTGTTTCATAGGCTTTCGTAGAAACAAGATGTATTGCTTTAGGTGCCCACGGCATTGACTGTAGCAGATTGTCATTGTGACATTAATACCAAAACACTGCTCCATCCTCCCCGTAGTTTTTCACATAATTAAAAATAATGTAATAAATATTTGCTATTTTGCTTTTTTTCTTCTTACTCTCATTAGAAAGAATATAAGAAGGACTTTGAAGAGTCCATTAAGGGCAGAAACCTTACTGGCTTGGAGATTACACCATCCTTATTACATGTCAAATATGCAACCAAAATAGCAAGCGAGGTAGGTAGCAGTTATTCTGTGCTTATTTCCTCTGTCAAGTTAAATAATTCCACTAAGTATTTTCAGCAGCATTTCTTCTTCACCACTTTCTTTTTCCTAACCATTCACATTAAGCATGTTTACATATATTTTGTGTTGTGATCTAATTTGCTGTGGACATTTATTTCATTGCTAGTTAACTGTATTCATATTTACTGTGACCCTTTCTGACATTCATCAGCCTAACTGTTCCGTAGCAGGGTGTATATGTGTGTGCCTTTGCAATTTATCTTGAACAATATTTACTATACTCTATTCCGTTGCAGTAGTTCCTACATAACCCTATATGATATTCTTTGTTGTTTTAAAAAAAATATTTTCTCTTTTGGAATTTTTTTTTTTTTTAATTTTTGCAAGAAATTTGTAGAGTGTAGAACTCTCTTTAGTCTGGCTTTGCAGTTTTCATTTTCTTTCTTCTGCAGAAAGAGTATAGGAAGGATCTGGAGGAAGGTGTCAAAGGTAAAGGACTAACAGCTTTAGAGGAGACTCCAGACATGTTAAGAGCGAAGAATGCAACTCAAATCCTGAACGAGGTATGTCAAAAGCTATTTGGAAAATACCTGAGTGGATGTAACAGCCTCCAACTGATAAATGCTTATGGCTATATAACACTAGTATTAACTTTGTCATTCCCCAGTGGCATTGGGGAACATTAACTTTGTCATTCCCCATTCAAGCTCTTGAGTAGAGAGAAAAAAAGAATGTGTATGGGTGACTAAGGATAAAACTGGGAGCCTGAACTTTTAAGTGAGTTCTTTTCTGGCTTTGCAGTTACTGTGAGGAAAATAGGTGGGAAACAGGTGCTGCGATCAACAGTCAGATCAGTTGAGAGATAGACTAAACCAGCATTGTGATGCAGCAAGGCTAAGCATAGGAACCAGAGGTGTCAGTTTTGTAAACTAGGCATCTTAAGTTGGGAGCAGTTACCAAGGATTAGGAACTAAGGACCAAGGCTGAGGAAACAAAAAGCAAAGTGAGAGATCAGAAAGGGATTACAATGAGGGAACCAGACTGGCATACTTCTGCTTTGGGAAGTGTGCTGTGCAGCAAAGAGCTCTTTTTGAATGCTTCATGCTTGATGGATGAGTCAGAAATACATGCTCATGAACAGTTCCCCCTGCCCAGGACTGGTGCCCAGTTGGCAACTGCAGGACTGATGGCCGAGGCAGTCTTCCCCACTTTGATGGAGAGAGGTGGCCAGCAGACAGTCAGGATGCAAACCTAACAGCCACTTTATTTATGTGGTGGACTACTATAATAAATATTTCATAGCGATTGTTTTCATAGGATAAGGTTAGCTCATATTTTAAGAGCCTTAACATCATCGGGCTGAAAGCTGAAAAAAGTAACTTTTTAGTGTTACTTATGATTTTGCTTCTTAACAAAATAGTCTTAAGATAAGCATCCTTACTGACGAGCATTTTGTACTTAGTAGTGCAGAGTTTTTGAGTTATTCAAAGAGCCTATATTTTATTACCAGAATATTAGACATATTCAGCTAAGTTCAGCAGAGTTGGCATAGAGAGGTATGAATTATACCAATCTATAAAAAATAAATCTTTTAGACCTTAGTGGAAGATCTCTTTGGGAAGAGTGGCTGCTGCAGCACTGAGTTTTTAGGGAGGGTATTCATTCCAAAGGGTCCAAAACATCACAGAGAATCCTGACATCTTGGATTTTTTGGACATGCTCAGTGTGAAACGTCTGTGACCACTCTTCACTACCACATGCATTTCACACACTGCTCGCTCTCTGTCGCTTCTCTTCTGTACAAGTTATTGTTTTGCACCGATCACCTAAAGGAACTTACACTCTGAGATTACTAGTGTGAGAAGGAAGAGTGACCATAATAGAGCTGGCCTGTAGTGTGTTCCATTTACTGCTGGAGTAGGGCTGTTTGTTCTCAAGAGTTAAGTCATAAAGTACACATTTTAATGACATCATTTGTGTGTTTAATTGTGAGTTTATATTAGTAGTATTCCTATTTTGTGGTGTGATCATGAAACTATCTGAAGTTGCTAAAGGTATTGCATTCACATTGACAAAGAATCTTTTTACTGTCTTCATCTGCAGAAAGAGTATAAAAAAGCCTTGGAATTAGAAATCAGAGGAAAAGGTCTGACAGAACTGGCTTTGGAGACACCAGATTTTGTGAGAGCAAAGAATGCCACTGATATTGCCAGCCAGGTCTGTGTGAATATCTCATATGTCACATCTGATGTCTTCTTTAAAGGAAAATTTATTAACAGTTTTTTTCTGGTTAAACCAAAAGAAAATTGTTGTCAAGATATGATTAAGGCACCTAAATGTGAGCTTTCCCCAACAGATCAAATACAAACAATTGGCAGAAATGGAGAAAGCCAACTACACCAGCGTTGTTGATACTCCGGAGATTATTCATGCCCAGCAGGTCAAGAACCTTTCAAGCCAGGTATCTTGAGTAAAGCAATTTAATCATTGTTCATGTGCGAACCTCGAGTGCATACTAATTTGGAGCACCAAAATAACTACCTGTCGCAACATTCAGGAGATACACCAGAAAAACAAATTTCTCTAGAGCTGTGTTGTGGCATCTCTTATTTTGAAATTCCACTTCAATATTGAAATTAATTTATTTTAATACTGTATAAAATGAAACAAGAATTTCTATTGCTTTTGCAATACCAAAGCTAATTTTGTTCTAAGTAGATTTAGCTTAATTTTCCTATTCCTTAGTAACCTAACATTTCAAATAAATCTTACACAGAGGCATAATTTGAATTTATATCAGACAGAGAAGTATTCACATTTCCATAAAGGTGGTCATTATGCAACAATAAGTGATGCCAGATTGTTTATTACGGCTTTTGTATTAATGGAATATATTTTGTATTTTCTATCAGAAAAAGTATAAGGAAGATGCAGAAAGGACCATGCCATACTATGTGCCTGTAGCAGACACACCAGAAATGCAGAGAGTCCGTGAGAATCAAAAGAACTTTAGCACAGTACGTATATAAATAATAATTGCTGTTACTGTCAACTAATAAAAAATGTTCAGCTTTTTTTCATTTAATAAGGTCCCGATGTCACACTCTAATCCCAACTAGGCTGCCTTTATATTCTCAGGGATCTTCAGTTAGAGGGTCCACTATGTATGCAGCAGCCCACTTATGCATTACACAGGAAACCAAAATGATTCAGCAATTTTCTTGAAAAAAACTTCCTGCTGCAGTGCTTTGACAATTCCTTTGCAAGTAATAGAGAATTATACTTACAGAAGTTGTCTGTTGTCAGTGGGACTACCTGCAAGACTGTATGGTCAGTAACAGAACTCCACAATCTGACTTAAAATCTTTAACCTTCATTGTTGAGGCTTAATTGTTTTAGATACAATCTGGCACCTTTCAAGATTTTTCAGTGAATCTAGTTAAGGATCTCCTATTGCTAATTTAAATGAGAATACTTGTAACTGTGGTACATCTTTATATCACTAATGATGGTGTTAAAATGACCTCCTTATAAGGTGTACTTGAAAATATTTTTTTTCCCTCATCTTCAAACAAAACTCTGTGCGTAAATTTTCATGGCATAGAGTCAACATTTGACATTTTACTTTAACTTTTTCAACAGCTTCAGTATCAGTGGGACCTACAGAACAGTAAAGGAAAAGTTACAGTTGTACAAGACACACCAGAAATGCTGCGTGTGAAAGAAAACCAGAAGAATTTCAGCTCGGTATAGTTATTTTCTGTTTTCAGTTCTCATTCCAAAAAATACAGTTTACTATGTTTAATGAAATAACTATTTTTGGCTCTTATCTTACAGGTACTTATGTTCTTGATCTGCTTAAATGTGTATAAGAACTTTTTCAAACAAAACTAATTTTATTCTAAGCAGATTTAGCTGGTTTTTGCTACCCCTTTTGATCTACTGTTTTTTGTGGAGCGCCCTGATTGCACACTTTCACTTGTACATAGCTGTGATATAGTTAAACAATCAATCCTGTACTTAAATTGGTATTACTAGTATCTACCTTTCTTTTGTCCTGTTACCATGTAAGTAGTGTATTCTTGTTGTGTTGCAACTGTCTTCTTTCAGTGAAAAGTGAACTGTCTGCCTGATTTGTTTCACGTTTCATATATTACCATGAAGTGCCTAAAGTCTGCTGTATCATTTTGCCACTAGCACCATTAGCATAGTAAGTAACTAAGTGGAAGACATTTGTGTAAAACATAATAAAACAAATTAGAACAAAGGGAACAAATTAGAACAAATACTAGTCTTCAATCCTAAAATTAGCCTACAAATGTTTTGACGTTCTACTTAAAATGCTTGACTACATATATAAATGATCAGCCCCTTTTTTGCATGAACGGCACTCGTAGTAGGACAGACTGCAGATAGGCAATAAGGCAGTGACTGGAGATAATCCTCCAAGTTGGCTTTCGGCCTGCACTGTTGTGTACAAATCACTGTCATGAGTCTGTATTCACTCTCTAGAAGAAATAATGTTGTGTTTTGTATGCTTAACCTTGTTGTCTTCATTCTAAATGTTAAGATTTTATATAAAGAAGATGTTGGAACTGGAACTACTATTGAAAAGACACCAGAGATGCAGAGAGTTAAACAAACCCAGGATGCAATTAGCTCGGTACAAAAGAATTGATTTTTAATACTCTACCAGTGCTAATTCAACTTGAAATAATAATTTTTTCCCCTTCTTATTTCCTTAAATGTTGCTAACAGTGGCTTGGCAATAATCCATCCAGCTAAGGGTTACTTTCTAAATGTTTTTGCCTGTTGTTACTTAAACAGTAATCTTTCTAATGATTAACATTTCAATTTATTACTTACAATCCATTTCTAAAACATGAAAGCTCTTGCCATCATTTTTAATCTCATCGCAAACACAGTTTATTTGGCACAGAATCAAAGAGTCATTTAGGTTGGAAGGGTTCTCTTGAGATCATCTACTCCAACCCCATTGCCCAAGCAGGATCAGCTAGAGCAGGTTGCCTACGATCATGTCCAGTCAAGTTTTGCAGTCGAGTTTTGAATATCTCAAAGGATATTGTGGAAACTCCCTGGGCAACCTGTTCCAGTGTCTGACCACCCTCACAGTAAAAAACTGTTTTCCTGTGTTCAGATTGAATTTTCTGTTTTTTTAATCTGTGGCCATTGCCTCTTGTCCAGTCACTGAGCGCTACTGGGAAGAGTAGCTCCCTCCTCTTCATTCCTTCTCACTGGGTATTTATACACATTGAGAAGTTCCCCCCCGAGCCTACTCTTCTCCAGGCTGAAGAGTCCCAGCTCTCTAAGCCTCTTCTCATATCAAAGATGCTCCTGTCTCTTGCTCATCTTTGTGGCCCTGCACTGGACTTGCTCCAGTAAGTCCGTATCTTTCTTGTACTGGTGAGCCCAGCACTGGACACAGAACTCCAGATGTGGCCTCACCAGTGCTGAGTAGAGGGGAAGGATGACCTCCCCTGACCTGCTGGCAGCGCCCTTAATGCAACCGAGGATGTCGTTGGCCTTCTTTGTCATAAGGGTGCATTGCTGGCTCACAGTCAGCTTGTTGTCCACCAGGTCCCCAAGGTCCTTCTCTGCAAAGCTGTTTCCCAGACAGTCAGCCCCCAGCATGTACTGGTGCCTGAGGTTATTCCTCCCCAGGTGCAGGACTTTGCATTTCCCTCTGTTGAACTTCAGGAGATACCTCTCAGCCCATTTCTCCAGCCTGTCGAAGTCCCTCTGGGTGGCAGCACAACCCTTGGGTCTATCAGCCAATCCTCCCAGTTTTGTGTTCTCTGCAAACTTGCCGAGGGTGCACTCTGTCGTGGCATCCAGGTCACTAGTGAGGATGTTAAACAGTATTGGCCCCAGTTGTGACCCCTGGGGTACACCACTGCTGACTTGCCTCCAACTGGCCCTTGTGCCACTGATCAAAATGCTCTGGGCCCGGCCATTTAGCCAGTTTTCAGTCCATGTCACTGTGCACTTACCTAACCCAAACTTTGTTAGCTTGTCTGTGAGGATGCCGGGGCAAACGGTGTCAAAAGCCTTACAAAAGCATGTCTCATAAAGCTTTTATATTATATAAAAAATTGTAACACTCTAAAATTGGAATAATTGTATGTATTACTTTTCTTTCGAAACCTGTAAATCTTTTTCATGCTTTTTTTGAATGCTGACATCATTTCAGTATAAAAGATACTAACATTTCAGCCAATTTGTTTCATGCATAGTATGTTAAATATGTTCTTGTGAAATGCTATTCTTTTTTTCTGTTATGCTAAAGTAGAAATGCAAATAGCACTGTAATTGTTAAAATGTTGTATGATGACTCTCACCTTTGGATATGATAGATTTTTACAAATCAAAAATTCTTTCATTGGTAGAAAGACCAAACGGTATCAGGTTCAAAGGTATTTACACTTGTTTTTAGAAAA
Source organism: Aptenodytes forsteri (assembly GCF_000699145.1). NCBI lineage: Eukaryota > Metazoa > Chordata > Aves > Sphenisciformes > Spheniscidae > Aptenodytes > Aptenodytes forsteri. The sequence goes on along the minus strand of NW_008794603.1, from coordinate 625,040 downwards.
CCCTTTTAGTAAAGTGCCATTCACAGTGACATCTCATCAACAGCTAAAGTCACCTTCTAACAGATTTCTTGTAAAGATGATGGGAATACTTTAACAGCAACTCTCTGCTCATGTTAAAGCCAATGAGATCTTTTAAACTTTCAGTCTTCTCGAGATCAGGATAATGCTCTTTATGTATCCACATATGACTCTAGGTGCCTATTTCACATTAGGCTAAAATTTTTAGAAATTATTTAAAATTTTTAATATCACAATTTTTTGGAACACAGTGTAAGAAACCTTGAAATGGTGCAGTTGTTATAAATCAGGGGGTTTGTTCTTGCTGAAATTAAGCTCCTGGGAGATGTTAGATACCCAAATTTTAAGTTTCAGTTGAAAAAATCTGGCTCAAACAAGACTCTGCTTTTTTACCCTGAGCTGAGTTATTGTTAAACTGCTTTGTAGAAGTGTGGCAGAGTTAGCTATCAGATAACTAATAGAAGGCTCCTTGATGATTTCCTCCTATCAGAATACATTTTGTACCTGAGATCTGAATGAGTTTGTAAAGTGTAAAGGACCTGTGTTTCTTTATTCATGTAACTTCTTACACATACCTGCGTCAGCTGTGCTTTAATGTAAGTCCTTTTACTTCTTTCTGATGTCTGCATCTTTGTAGATTAAATACAAGGAGAATATTGGAAAAGGAACTCCAATTCCTGATCTCCCAGAAGTGAAACGTGTCAAGGAGACACAGAAGCACATCAGTTCGGTAATGGCCGATATTTTCTACTTACCTATATACTCATGCAGAGCTCAAGCTCCAAACTTTGGTAGTGTTTGTGGGTATTTTTTGTTGAAAAGAGAACAGATCTCTTAAATCCCTATATTCAGCAGCAGGAAGTTCAAATATCTGAATTTTGCAGTGATCATTAGAGTCAGCCACTTCCCTGTATTACTTCTGTGATCTTTTCTAAACACAGAACTAGAAACAAAAAATACCCAGATGGTGTCTTACAATTAGTCTGAAAAAAATGGATCAGCTAGAGAGAACTTTGTGGAAAAAAATAATTGGAGCCTTTTTTGTAGTCACAAAACCTAGTGACAATTATAAGTGGGAACAGTACCTGGCTCTTCCCATATCTAGTTAAGTATAGATTTTAATAACCACAACGTGCTCTCCTGATTTTGAGCCACTACTGCTTTACTTTGATCTCTGCATACACAATGGAGGCAGGATACAGTCTTGTGATTATTGGTACCTCAGATGTTTGCTATACAATGCTGAGGAGCAGTGACACCCATATGATGAGTATCTTACGATCTTCCATTCCTGGTTTTATAAGTACTGTTTCCCTTTTGAGCTGTTTATGATACTGATGTTTTTTACAGCTCACTTTTGCACAATGGGGTTGTTTCTTCAAATGATTCTTCTTTTTTTTCTTTTACATAATTTGTTTTCCCTTGCTGTGAGCATTTTATTTTTGTATTTTTTCATTGTTTCAATGACATCAAGCAGTGAATTTTTTTTTGTTAGCTCTTTTTGTTGCAAGCATTTTACTAGTTGCCAGAAGAACCATTAGTGCATTTGTAATGTATTTCTACATGATTATGTTTTAAACCAACCCAGGCATCTCCTATGCAACTTCTTTCATGAAAAATGTAATTTTTTAAATGAAACAATTACAGGTTAAGTTAAATCTAATAATATGAGAGCTAAAACTCTATTGTTTTTCTTGCTGGAGACTTAAAGCAAAGTAAAATAGTGGTGTTCCGAACAAATAGTCACAGAGATCAAAATGAAATGGAGCCCACAACTAAGTATTTTCATATTAAACATGTTTATAAAAGGTTCAGCTGTTTGTTAACACCATAAAAAAAACCCCCAAACCTCCAGAAATGCTGACTGCCTGAAAAGTAATACTATTACATTTCCTAAACTAAGATGAAAAGCAGAACATGCCTACCTTTCGTGCCAGGTCAGCAGAACATTTAAACTTGTGACCTACTATAATGAAGTATTCCATTGACTTCAATGTGTTCAAGCACCTCAACATAGACATTAAGTACTTTGCTGAGCTGGTGACTGTACTTAAAAAGATGCACACTAAGATAAATTGTGCACATATTTACATATAATCCCAGATTATATTTACCTATGAACGAGGTAAATTATCTATCCAAATGTACTGTAGTTGTGGAAGGAATATGATATTCTCACCTTGCTGGGTGCTTGTGTTCTGCAGGTATTGTACAAAGAGGACCTAGGGACAGGTATCCCAACACCTGTCACTCCAGAAATAGAGAGAGTCAAACGCAATCAAGAACACATTAGCTCGGTATTTAAAAAAAAAATATATAACAACTTATTTTTGCATAACATCCTAACATATAATCTGTTTTTCTTCAATGGTTTAGAATCTCACCCTGCTCCTGTCTTTTCCCTGGCAATATTCTTAACTCATTTATATTCCACCTGTTTGTGCTTTAACCTTTTTTGGTGATTTACAACTTTACACGCATTTCTTTTAAGAACCAAAACTGGAAGTAAGCTGTGACATTAACGTGGTGTTTCTCTCCATGTTTGTTTTTTCTTAACCCTTTATCTTCTAGTATCTGTAGTTATGTATTTACAGAATAATCAGCCATCAGCCCCTTCCTTAATACTTGCCTCTAGAACAAGTGTGAAATTAATTAAAAAGTGATCCTAATGCTAAACGTAACTCACAAAATAGTCAGATTTAATGATTTTGCCTGTGTTGAGTGCTTTTTTTTGTGGAAACTTTCTTGTACCTCACAGGTGTTATACAAAGAGGGCTTAGGGACTGGCATCCCCACACCGGTTACTCCAGAGATGGAGAGAGCCAAACGCAATCAAGAGAACATTAGCTCGGTATTGCTAAATAAAACAAATGCAAATCAAATCCCTTTAACTCCTCCATATTAAATTTTTCTTTCAGTTCTTTGTTGAACTTTGAACAACCCTTTCTTAATCAAATCACTAAAACCCTGTCAGTACCTTATATTTTTTTGCTTTTTCACTCAGTCTAACTTAATTGTCATTAAATTGTTCCAGCTGTGAGATTTTAACCTCATTTACTCAAAGCAGTTAAGCAGTACCTTATTTTTCTTCCCAACGAAATAGTAGTAGTCTGAGTGATGTCACTCTCCTCCTCAATAACAAAGTCAATCCTCCTAACAGTCTTCAGACTCACCACACTGGTTGCACTGCAAATGAAAAATGAACTCTTAACACTTCCTGAAGCAAACCTAATGCAACTAGCGTGTGTTGTCTCTTTTCCTGTTTTTGCTGTTTTGGATGCTTTCTTATATCCTACAGGTCTTTGTAAGAAAACCTGGGTGGCATCCTCATATCACTGCAATATGAAAAAATGACGAAAATTGCATGTATAAGGAAAAATTACTGTAGTAATGAATTTCTATCCAGATTGTTTCTACTCCTAACACATTCCAGTCAAATGACCATTACATCATAATTTTGTTCTATATTTCTGTTTTAATTAGAGCAGCTTAGGACTAATTTTGACTCACTCTGACCCAATTCAGACATGACTGATACGAAATTCAGTCCTGACTTGAGATTAATAGGACAGTTCAGAGAAGCCACTGTTGTTAAAATTTTCGCTACATTTAATTGTCTCTGAGGTCATCGTGGCTCTCTTTTACACTGGTGAGCCTATTCAGAAATCTGAGAGGCAAAGCTGCTCATTCAAGATCTTTTGTTTGAGTAAGGAAATTCCTTTGGGCAAAAAGACATAAATGCAAAGAGTTTTCAGGTAACAGGGCTCGAGCTATGCTTTGCACAAAACACTCCTGCAGTTCTTGTTGGCATTATTTATATGCACCCAGGTGAGATGACAACAAACCTTGTAGTAAGATTAGCTGATTATTTGCATTGACTTTTTTTTGCTAGCCTTCAAACAAGGCTGACAAAACTCTCTTTTTCATACTTTGAAGTTTCACTATATTAAATTACTTGTCTTTTCTCTCTCTCCTCCCTGTCCTCCTCTTTCCTTTCCTTTCCTTTCCTTTTTTTTTTTTTTTAATACTTCCCTGTTGCCACACAGGTGTTGTACAAAGAGGGGCTGGGGATTGGAACCCCAGTACCTGTAACTCCTGAGATGGAGAGGGTCAAACGCAATCAAGAAAATTTTAGCTCGGTACTTTTTTGTCATTTAAGGAAAAAAGTTTCCTATAACTATTTAACACCTGTAAATTTTCTACTCTCTCTAACTTATAAACATAGAAACATCCCCTTCCTGCTATTAAATTTTTTAGTCATTGTTAGTTATATTTTCTGTACTCCTTTTTTAAAAGATTTTTCTTATAATCATAGCACTTGACCCTTCATGTCCTTTAATTTTTAAAGCTTTTTTTGTGAAGCTTAATGTATTTTGCATTTTTAAAAAACACTGGTTTTTTTATTTGCTTAATTCCATTCCTCTAATGCTTTATTATTCTGTTGAAGCATATCTAAGAATTTAGGATGCAGTATTTCTAGCTATCAGAAGACTTCCTCTGCATTTATCACAATTGTTAACTGTTTTGTACTTCCTAACTTTTCCTGCTTTCTAGTATATTTAATTGGCATAAAAATTACATGTGTTACCTCCATCAAATGCAGTAATTTTTTTTGTTCTTAACTTTTTTAAACTCCCGTGTTACTATATAGGTGTTATACAAAGAGGATCTGGGGACAGGAACCCCAACACCTGTCACTCCTGAGATTGAAAGAGTCAAACGCAATCAAGAAAACTTTAGCTCGGTATTTTTTTGAATTTGAAAAGCAGCAATTTCCCTTTTAATCTATTTTACAATAATTTTAACACCAAAAAAATACTCTTGTATTTCCCTGTAATCAATTTACACAAAAAAGAATATCCTGTTCCCCATGTTTTGACATTTTTTCCTCCATAATTGTTACTTACTTTGTTTTGACTAGATCATCTTACTAATGATAACTTTTAGATTCTGTGTTCCCATCTTTCTTTTGACTCTGAACATATTCTTTTCTTTAATATCTGCTTTCCTTTTGTTAATCACTTCAATCCTTGGTTGTTGGGTTTTTTCCCTGGTTTTACCGCATATAAAAACTAAACTATTTATTGCCTGATACAAATCTGTGAAAATGAGCTCAGTATAACAGTGCTCTGATACATGCCAGTGTAACCTGCTGTGATGTTTATGGAATGGGTAAATGAAACAGACTTGATTTCTTTATTCCTTCTGCATTGTATCTGATGCCTTCTTCCTTTAGGGAGTCTTTAATATTGTTGCACAGAGACGGTGGCCCAAATCTCCAGCTGGTGTAAACTGCTCTAGATATGGTGATAGCACAGGTTTGCAGGGTAAAAAAAGTAGTAGCATTAGGATGTTTCTCGGCGTGAGGAAAGTGTCATGTAAGATAGGAGAGCACTAGTAATTATAATTTCTCAGGTACCATTTTCACACATACGCCTTTATTATGACCATGTCTCTGTGTCCTTCCTGTAATAAGCAAGCTAGATTCTTTGATGATAAACTCTGGACAACAAATAGTGTTTCACTCAGGGAATGGATGACACACGACGCTGTATACACATGTTGAGGGGTGTGTATACAGAAGAACTTTTAGGAAGGTGCATTAGGACCTGGTCCTCCAATGACTCAATTATGGTCAGGAAGAAGTTTACCTCACTGCTGGTGAAAAGCCAATAATATACTTCATTATAATTTATATAAGACTTTAATCTTCTAAATACTCACCAGTTTTAAATGTCCACCTTGAGAAGCACTTAAGTAAGTCAGGAAGGTATTCTAGCATTCTAGTAGAAGTCATACCGATATATTAGTGTTTAACTCTATCTTCAGAGTTTTAAACTAGTTTTTTATTTTTATGGATTTTTTAATCCCTATGTTTATTCAGGGCATCTCAGAAAAACACCTCTCATGTTCTGCGTGTTCTCTCAGCAAGCTGCGTGTTACTGTTGTTTGCTTGTTCCTTTTTTCTTTTTTTAATATAGCCATGTTACCCCACAGGTGTTGTACAAAGAGGATCTGGGGACAGGAACCCCAACACCTGTCACTCCTGAGATTGAAAGAGTTAAACGCAATCAAGAAAACTTTAGCTCGGTATTTTTGAATTTGAAAAGCACAAATTTCCCTTTTAATCTATTTTAAAATACTTTTAACACATAAAAAGCCATTCTTGTTCCCCTATAATCAACTTACACAAAAAATAATATCCTGTTCCCTTTGAGATTTTTTCCTCTATAATTGTTACTTACATCATTCTTGTTCCTCTTTTTTTATTATGTCATCTTAATAATAACTTTTAATTCCACCTTTCTTTTGAGTCTTTGTTTTGTGTGGTGGTTTGGTTTTTTTTTTTTCTGATTTTACTTACTTTATATATGAGAACTAAACTATTCAGCACCTGATACAAATCTGTGGCTATGACCTCAGAATAACAGTGCTCTAATACATGCCAGTGTAACCTGCTGTGATGTTTATGGAATGGGTAAATGAAACAGACTTGATTTCTTTATTCCTTTTGTGTTGTATTTGATACTTTCTGCCTTTAGGAAGTCTTTAACGGTTTACTGTTGCACAGACAGTTCTTCTGTATAGCTCCTGAGAAGCAAATAGAGAAGGTATTGCAGAGTATTAGTGTTTAGCTGTATAGCTTTGAGGAGCATTTTAATCTGTTTTATTCCAAGCTTTGGCTCAGAGTGACTTTGAAAAATATTCAGGCTGTTCTCTCAGCAAGCTGCGTGTTACTGTTGTTTGCTTGTTCCTTTTTTCTTTTTTTAATATAGCCATGTTACCCCACAGGTGTTGTACAAAGAGGATCTGGGGACAGGAACCCCAACACCTGTCACTCCTGAGGTTGAGAGAGTCAAACGCAATCAAGAACACATTAGCTCGGTATTTTGTGGAGGAAAAGAAGTATTCCCTTTAACTCCACTTAAACAGAACTTTTTAACCTGTATTAAAAATGAACAATTCCACTCCTTACTTCCATGTAATCAACTTATAAAAACATCCTTTCTTCTTCACTGTACTATATTTTCCCATGTTACTGACCTACCACTTCTTCACATATGTAATTATTTACATTATCCTAAATATTTTTTAACCATTTTCCTCCCTGTTCCAACTTCCTTTTTCTATATGTTTTCTTTTTTTAAAATTCTATCAGTTTCGTGTTTTAACGCTGTTATCATGGAAGAGGGAGGGTCTGACTTTCTAGCAGGCTTCAGTGGTAGTCTAAAAGCTCTCCTCCACCGTGAAAATGTATTTGACGTAAGAAGGCTTCTGTTGGATTTGTTGCACCGGCTAAGATAAAACCATAGACCTCTTTGCCTTCAGACCCTCACGGGTGCAATCCAGTCTTCATTGCTTCCAGGGGTAGCTTTTAGGGCACATTAGAGCAGCCTGAGCTCCAGCAGACTTAAATATTTGACTTCATGTTGGATGTAATTATTATTGAGTTGTGATTATGTTTTTGGATGCTTCTTGTTACTACACAGGTGTTGTACAAAGAGAGCGTGGGGACTGGAACCCCCACTCCTATCACTCCAGAGATGGAGAGGGTCAAACGCAATCAAGAAATCTGTAGCTCGGTACTTTGCTAAGAAAAAAAGTTCCCTTTAACTCTGTTTAAAAGAACATTTTAACACTTTTAATAAATGGACATTGTAACACTTGTTCCAAAATAATGCTGACCCTAGCTCTAAAGCAGCTTACATCAGTGATTACTTCTTACTCATGTCTTACTGTAGTTTACAGTGGTGACTTTAACTTGTTACAGTTTTTATTGTTTCTTGAGTGATATTAATGCCCTATTCTACTCCTAAAAACACTTAACAAACTTCACTCGTTTTCTCTGCAATGCTGACTTTTTTTTTAAATTATAATTTACATATTCATAACATCCTCAGCCCCTCAATATGGTATTTTTGTGGTCTCATTTATGTAGTACTTACTTACACTATTTATTACAAGTGATCCTGTAGTTAAAAAGGCAATATGCCAAACCCTACTCTCTAGTAAAATATTGCTAAGTACCTTCTTTAAAAATGTATAATACATAGGACCTGAGAAAATAACTAAAAGAAAAAAATGCCTTTGGCTTTAAGTTTGTCTGCGGATAGCTTTTTATTTATTGTTGCTTTCTTTTGGCTCCTTTCTTATGTCTCATAGGTGTTGTATAAAGAAAACATAGGGAAAGCAACCCCAACACCTGTCACTCCTGAGATGGAAAGAGTCAAACGCAATCAAGAAATCATTAGCTCGGTATTTTTAACAGGAAACCAGTTCCTAAAGATCTGAATGAAGTGTTTAACATAACTGTAGCAGTTTAGTAATCTGTGCTTTCTAACTTTATAAAATGAATCTGCCATGTAGCGTAAACCTCCTACCTTCTGTGCTTACAAGCAAATCGCAATACCTTCTATTTAACACTGTTTGAAGCAGGATTTTACTAGAACTAGGTTTGACCTTTTTTGGGATGGATATTGTTTCTCTGCAATTTCTTTTTAACCCTTTCTTACTACAAGTGTGCTTTTATGCAGAGTTGATTCCATACAGGGTCCATTTCTGCATCCTAGTAGACTAATGGCAAAGCTCCCGTTGTTTCTTTTGGGAACAGCATTGTGCCCCAAATCTAACCCTTTCTAAGTGTAATGATTCAAAAGCTATATTGTATGTTGTTTTGGGGTTTTTTTGGTGGTGGTGGTGGTGGTGCCTTTTTAATGACTTTTGGATACTCCTTTGTATCCTGTAGGTTTTGTACAAAGAAAATGTGGGGAAAGTGACCCCAACACCAATCACTCCAGAGATGGAGAGAGCCAAACGCAATCAAGAAATCATTAGCTCGGTACCTTAAAATAGATATATTTCTTTTTTTCCTTTGTGCTTATATCTTAATAAAGTAACATTCTAACTACCTACTGAAAGTTGATTTTAATTTAAAAAAAAAGATATATTTGTTTCTGCAAATTAATTGCTCCTCTTCTAAAATAAGATTACTTTAGTGTTAACAGTCTGATCCAGAAATGTAGGCCTTTTCTACAACTCGTTTTGTGTACCTGTGGGCTCTATCCAGACAATAATAAGAGCTTAGCATCCTTTGGTGAAGATATTCAGGTTTCTCTCTCTCTATGCTTAGTGTTTAAGCTTTCATTGGCTTTTCAGGGGTATTTGACTTTAGTGAAAACCAATCAATCAAGAAACCTAGCCGCCCCACCCTGAAAAATCCCACCTCTCTGACCCATGTGAGATTATATTGCTGTGACAGGTGACTTGGGATGCCTTAAACAGAATAACACAAAAGGAACGAGACTGTTCCTGCTCTGGATGGCGTATCAGCGATAGGTGGCCTCACGGACTGAGGAGATGTGTAGGTGTAATGGTGCAGTGATACCAGACACCCATCCTTGATACCCTTCTTTATTTGGCTGCCCAATGTCCGTGTGGCAACAAAACTCCCTCCTCCCTCCCCAAAAGGTCAGAAATTGCTTCAAATGTAGATAAAACAGCAGATAAAACATTTCTTAAATAGTTCTCTAGGGCCACAGGCAGCTTCCCCAAGCCTATGGAGCCATCGTCATAGCTGTAAGCTGGATAGAGTCCTTATTTGTTAACCAGAAAAATAACAAGCTTTTCTTTTACAGTTTATTTTTCTTAACCTTCCTTACAGCAGTAGATGTTTGGCTTTTGTGCAGTGCTGCATATCATAATCAGTCACAACTTTTTTGAAATTTGATAACAAAGTAATAATTTGTGTTCAAATCCTTTTGATTTTGGTTTTTTTTTAAGATACCGGATACATCTTCTGTATCCCACAGGTGTTGTACAAAGAAAACTTGGGGCGAGCAACCCCCACACCTATCACTCCAGAGATGGAGAGAGTCAGACGCAATCAAGAACACATTAGCTCGGTATTGTCTGGAAGAAATAAAGGGGATATGATAGAGCACTTTTTGTTAATAACTTAAGTCTGCCTGGTTTTATTTAACCCTCTAATTTTATCTTCTGTATCCCACAGGTGTTGTACAAAGAAAACTTGGGGCGAGCAACCCCCACACCTATCACTCCAGAGATGGAGAGAGTCAGACGCAATCAAGAACACATTAGCTCGGTATTGTCTGGAAGAAATAAAGGGGATATGATAGAGCACTTTTTGTTAATAACTTAAGTCTGCCTGGTTTTATTTAACCCTCTAATTTTTTTCCCTCAAACTATGAAAGTCATCTCTTTAAAATTATAGTACCTAAAATATTTTTTTGTCAATTAACTTTTTAATACTATTTTTCCTCCAACCTTTTTTTTCTTTCATAACGGATGGTGTTTACTCTAAAACCAGTAACATTACGGGTTTTAATTTGTACATTTGTGACTTTGAATTACTTTGTGATCTGTAGGTTGTATACAAAGAAGGCTTAGGGAAGGCAACCCCCACACCGGTCACTCCAGAGATGGAGAGAGTCAAACGCAATCAAGAACACATTAGCTCGGTACTGAAAGAAGAAAGACAACCACCTTATATTAAAAATAACCATTCTGAACAAAAACTCCACTTCTAATTTAGCCTTATTTTCTCAGTTTTCCTTATTTTTGCCTATTTTTCCCTTTGATTTTTACCTTTTGCTCTAGCAAATAACTTTCTAGATGCTTTATTTCCCGAGATCTTTTCTACCCCTGCAGTGATGAGTATGCTTAAACAATAACACCATTTACAGAATGAGCTATGAATTATTCCAGTGTGATTTGTGGACACCTTTTTCTACACTGTAGGTTTTGTACAAGGAACACCTGGCAAAAGGAACTCCAACACCAATGACTCCAGAGATGGAGAGAGCTAAACGCAATCAAGAAAACATCAGCTCGGTATGTTCTATTCATTCAGCCAATAAATGATAATACATTAAAAAGTAACATTTCAATCCCTGAAATCCTTACTGAAATTAACAGTGCAGATGTTAACATAACTACCTCGCTATCTAGTTTGGAAGTATTAAGTAACCATACTAAAATCAAATCCTTTAATACTTGCTTTTTATTTTCTGCTGCAACTATTTCTTTCTGTGTGATTAACTGCTTTAGTTTGGTTTGGTTTTTTTAAACAACAGTTGAATTTTAAATAACATATGTTGCCTTCAAGTCTCTTGCAAATATCTTGTTTTTACTGGTCTTCTACTGTATGACTTCAGTAACAGCGTGTTTTATGTTAGATTTCTGACATTCTCTATAAAAACATGACAAATCTGGAAATGGTCGTCTTCTTTAGGCCCCTTTTTGCTAACCTGTTACTCCAGAGGTAAATCCTGTCATACCCCATCCTGTAAATGTCTATATACAGAACAGATCATCAAATCACAGAATAGTTTGGGTTGGAAGGGACCTCTGAAGGTCATCTAGCCCAACCCCCCTGCCCTGGGCAGGGACATCTTCAACTAGATCAGGGTGCTCAGAGCCCCGTCCAGCCTGACCTGGAATGTTGTCATGGCTTGCTCAATAAATCCAGTAATACAGTATCTGCAAACAAACATTTACGGAAGCGTGATGCAACTGCTATCGCTCAAAAAAGAAACGCTACAAACCCAGCAAAAATTGTACTATTTCAATGATACAGATCTAATTACGTCATCTGTTTCACACTGATAACTTCACTAAAGTCAGTGAGGTGCAATTCAAATATACGAAGATATTACCTGGAACATTATTACTACATTACCTTTACCTGTTGTTACAAGGTTAAGAAAGGTAAGGATCTTGTAGTTAAGAAAAAGGATGTTTGGGATCAAGTCCAGAGCTGTCCATGTCTCATAGAATTATGAAAAAGAATTTTGCTTTGCATTCTAATGTTATTCACCAACACAGTGGCTGCTGGTTTTTTGTTTTTCCTTCTTTGCCAGGTTGCTTCAGTACAGCTCATTCCTCATGATGCAGAAATAGTTCTGTGCCCTGTGCTCACTTCCTTTTTCTCATCTGGCAGGTTCTTTATTCGGATAGTTTCCGAAAACAAGTACAAGGCAAAGCTGCGTATGTACTGGATACACCTGAAATGCGGCGTGTACGAGAGACCCAGAAACATATCTCTACAGTAAGAGCATTTATAGATGTATTTTTAGCTTGGCAAGTGATTTAAATAAAAACCTTTTTCCTGAGACATTCTGGGATTGGCAGCTCAAGGACAATGTACATATACCAAGTTTTGTTAACCAAATTCTTAAATGCTAAAGGCAAGAGTGACTGCAGGAAAGGCATGTTTGGGATTAGGCTCTCTCTCATTGTTCCTTGGACTGGAGAAAGCTAAAGTTCAGAACAGCAGTGCACCTCTCTACTAGAAATTCACCTGAGGTAAGCAGGAATAAAAATTACTCATCTAAGCTACAGAGAACAGACATTTTGTTTTAAATTGCAGGTGAAATATCATGAAGATTTTGAGAAGAGCAAAGGTAGTTTCACACCTGTAGTTACCGACCCCATTACAGAACGTGTGAAAAAGAACATGCAGGACTTCAGTGACATTAGCTACAGGGGCATTCAAAGGCGAGTAGTAGAAATGGAGCGAAAGCGCGTGGACCAGGATCAAGAGAATCTCACAGGTAAGCAGAACCTAGGTTTTAGAATGACTCGAGTACTTCACTTACACAAAACACAAGCTGACCTTGATGAATTGTTTTATGTAAGCTCAGCCACAGCAATTCAAATTTATTGTGACTTGGAGATCATGTTTTTATCAAAGCCCATTTTGAAAATATTCTCTTAGAGCAGCTGTAAACCATTTGTGCTCTGCCTCTCCCATCCTGCTCAACTTTGTAATGTAATGCTAGATTTTCATTTCTTACTTATATTTTTAACTTCACCTCTGTGCATATTAGAGAAATACTTTAGCTCACTTGATGTAGATGAAATAAAAAAAAAGCCTAATCTGTGCTATAGATTTGAGAAATACAAATTCATGAAATACTGTTTACCCTTCTATTGAGGACAGACGTGCGCTGTTCAAGCTCTCTGAAAGTTGCTTGAGCTACAGCTTCTCCTCAGCAAATGCTTTCTCTTACAGGTCTTCGTGTGTGGCGCACTAATCCCGGGTCAGTCTTTGACTACGACCCAGCAGAAGACAATATTCAGTCCCGAAGCTTACATATGATCTCTGGTTTGTTCCATAGGCTGTATATTTGTGCAAAATAGGTTTTGTGCTTGTGCAAATTCAATCAGTAAAACTGACAGCTTGGGGTTACTGAAGTACAGCTTAGCTTAGCGCTCTACCTATGCAAGAATGCAAGTGTAGCTTTACGTGCTGACTTCAGACACTATGTTAAAAATAACAGGGATCTAACAACTGTGCCTTTTTGAGTAGAACTTCAGCGTGGTGTCCATAGAACGCTTTTTAAAAGCCCTGGCAAATACCATTGAGTAACCATAAAAACAGACTCTGATTAATTCATATGCTTTTTTCCATTAATTTTGTAAAATACAGTAACCAATTCTGCTTAGCATGCACGTGGCCTATGTCAGTTTTCTAATCAGTATAAGCATAACGGCTCCAGGTTTGGTAGCAATGGTAGAGAGCTTTGGGTATTTTTACAGAATACGTACATACGCAGATAGATACGTATATGTGTGTGTATATAAAGTAACCTATATATGTGTGTATATCCATATATACACACACACACACACGTATCTCTATGTGTGCATCTCCTTACAAAATAAAGACATGAACTGGTTCCCACTGCTTTCTCCTTGCAGTCCAAGCCCAGCGCCGTAGCCGGGAGCACTCCCGCTCTGCCAGTGCCTTGAGCCTCAGTGGTGGCGATGAAAAATCCGAGCCCTCAGACGGCGTAGATCAACATTTATCCTACTACAGCAACGCGGGCTTCTTCACCACAACTGCAACAGGTATGAGGAGAACCATCATGCCATTTATTCACATATGAGGACAAATGGCATCCAGACCATCTGGCAGGGCAGTACTGGTCATGGGCTCATGTTCAGTGATTCCTTTTGCCAGGAAAAAGCACAGAAGTACACCTGCAAAATGTTGAGTTGTGGACATAACCAACAGCTGTAAAGTTGTATTTCAGTGGGTAAAAGGCAGTTTTGACCCACCTAAGGACCTATCCCACAATATTTATTCAGAGCAACTCTAACCCTATCACCAATTCTGTAATAAACAATACAAAACATATTTTCCTTTTGCAGTGGGCTACAAGCATGCTAAAACTATAGAGTTACCACAACAACGCTCATCGTCAGTTGCCACCCAGCAAACAACGGTATCATCGGTTCCTTCTCACCCATCTACTGCTGGCGTAAGTAACATTGATCAGTTGTATTAAGACACACAATCCCAGTCTTGCTGCAGGAGTTAATCTGACTACCTACCAAAGGTGCACAGCCCTGGAGGTCCCTGGTAGCTGATGGTGCATGCTCCACCATGCTTCAGCTGATGTTAATCCAGGATTGGGTTGGTAATGTGCCTACCCACTGGGCTGAAGCTTGGTACAAAACCAGGTGAAGGTGTAACAAGGTTCACTGAAGGATAGACCCTCACCTGTTCTCAAAAACTTTAAATTAACACTTCTTCCTACTCCTGAGAGTGAGTCTTAAGAGTAGATATATGACAATGCGTATGGCATCACCTCCCCACAAGATCTGCCAGGAGGCAAGACCTTAAAGTTACAGCTGATACTGCTCAAGTATCCTCTGAAAACATTTTGTTCAGCTTCAGTGTCACTAAAACACACAGGCTTTAACCTGTGGTACTTGGTAACTAAGGTACTTAGTTACTGACAAGAAACATTTAATGATCTGAAACCAGATTTAAAAGACCAGCCAGATACTGCCATCAGTAGTACTTTTAGAGTACCAAAACGGGTCAAAACATAACTTGCCCTGAGCCAGCTCTTACATTTTGATTGTCACCAACAGCTATGGCTGTCGGTGCTGACAGCAGGGGTATAAATGTGTCTCTTGTTTTTTTTGCCCCTCCCTCTTAAAACTAACAGAAGACCTACCGGGCCATGTATGACTACATGGCAGCTGATGCCGATGAGGTTTCCTTCAAAGATGGTGACACAATCGTAAACGTACAAGCAATTGATGAAGGCTGGATGTATGGGACTGTCCAGAGAACCGGCAAGACTGGCATGCTCCCAGCCAACTATGTAGAAGCTGTCTAAACCAAAGCACGTCTTTCCATAAAGCATATCTGCATGGCACAGACATGCTGGTGCTTCTCAACATGTAAGCCTTAGAAAAGGGTTTGTAACACTTCTTCCAAAGTGCCTTATTGTCTTCCATGGTGATAGTGCCTTATGAACCACGATGTTAAAAAAAAAAAAGTAACTGCAGAGCAAAACACTCAGAAACATCCTTTCAAAACATGAAACAAGCTCATGAAAACTATTTCTTCCAGTGTCTCAAAAAAAAAGTTTTTAAACATTGCCTGGACTTTCAAACATTTCAACACTGCATACCACCACAATGTTTAACTATGCTAGAACTACAATCCAGTTTGGCATCTCTGAAATTCTATACATGTACTTAAGACTAAGACTACGACGTATTACTTTATTCATTCTCCCACAAAGACAGCATTTTTCTGGGCTATTCTAAAATGTTTGAATGTATTCACTTCTCTTCCATATAAGCAACATTTAAGCTTAGTATCTCAAACCAATGTTTAGCTGGGAGGGGGAAACAAACCCAAACACCTCTCCTCCTGCTTGCCAAGCTCTTATGCATGTGTTTTTCATGCAACTGTTCTGGGGTCAAAAGCTGTTATTACTTGTAAATTAGTGACTAAATAAAGCTAATGTTTCTGCAGTATGTTTGATTGATTCCTGCTCTTCAGCATGAGTGAATACATCGCATAACAAACTGGCTTTGTTCAGAAAACTATTGAGAAAGGGAGACAACCCAGGTGGTGATGGAGGATGGTAACAGCCACAACAGAAGTCAAACTGAGGGGCTGCAAATGAACCGGACAAATTATTTCATACATGAGCACAGCAGTTATTTGCTTCCTCTCCTGAAGCATCTGGTACCAGCCAGTCTCCAAGAAAGAAGGAAATAAGAAATCACTGGATACTGTGTCCAATATAGACAAGATTAAAAACAAGTTGACAGTAGGAGTTGCAACATTAACTCTGAGGGCCTTTGTTCAAAGGGAATTCGCAGCACATCATGGTGTACACAACCAGCTTGAAAGGGAAGTGTCCTTCCTCAGAGCAGGATTCAGGATTGCCAGCACTGAAGGGTTAGTTAAACAAAGATGTCAACACCCTTTCGAGATGTGTTAGGAACATCCTTTTCTGTACAGGTCACTGGATACAAGAGATGAATAAACCTAAGGAGGCAGATTTGGCACCAAAATAATATTTTCAGGAAAGGAAGAAAACCTAGACAACTGTTCACTGGCACTGTTCCCATTATAGCTCCAAGACACCTCTTTGTCCTGTTCACTTGCTTCATGAGATGCTTGAACAGGGCAAAGAATATTCCGAGTCTTGCTGACAAGATACTACCATGTCCCTGAGGACCTGCTCCTACCTTAAGGCAGCAGCGATGACCTTCCAAGGTCCCCCCCAACCTTGTGAATCCAAAGCAGTGCTGAGGGAGGGCTGAACAGATCTGAAGAAGAAAACGAAACAAAGCCCAAAACCACCAAACCACAATGACATTAACAAGTTTGGGAACTATCTGCTGTTTTATTTGCCCATGTGTAAGTTCTAAAACCACCTGCAGCAATTCTTTTCAATAAATGTCCATTTTGATAGCTACAGTACAATATATACAAATTAGATTTTCAGAGTAAAACCCAAGAACTCTCTCTGAAGGTCTCCGAGAAGCAGCAATGCATTCCATGCAATTAAAACTCAAAATCATAAATTACTAGCCAACATTTGCCATCATGAGTCTGTACATAATATACAAAGAGCTCTTGTCAAATCCATTCATTTCGCCAAGGACAAAGTCTTCTCCACGGAAGGAGAACTGCTGCAAACACAGAACATGGGAAAAAGCCTGAGAAGTTTTGCAAAGCCTTTCGCCTGTGAAGGCACACTGCATTATCAGCTTCTTAGTGTGATTCTTACAAAAATACATGCAAAAATAGATGTCATCCAGTTGTCAAATCTGCGTTCCTGGACTGTTGCTGCTGTATGGAATTAAGCACAACTTATCTCAATATAAAACGGTGCTGAAAAGAGCCACTGTCGGAGTTTTGGCAACTTAAAAGGAAACAAACAGGCAGCAGATGAGCAGAGCTGTGAGATCGATCTCTTTCCAAATAATAAGGGTTTGCAGCAGTAAGAACACTTTGGATTTGAAAAAATAATTTAACTACTCTGTTAGTTTGGTTTCACAGTCTTTGCTATTGCACAACTTTATCAAGTTTCCTTTCACTACCTGAAAGAAATATGCATAGCAATACAATACAAATACCTCTAATAGGGAATAAGCAATCCCACAAATTAAACAAAAGACCCCAAGAAAAAACACAACTGCGATACATTTTGCTCATATAGGTGTTAAAAAAATCTTCTATAGTACAAAATGCACAGTTTAAGGAGTAATTCACCAGTAAGAAAAGCAGGTTTTGGGGAAAATTGTTGTAACAAAATCCTCCTTATTTAGAAATGATAAGCAACTAATCAGAACTTTCATGGGGTGGCGATTTCCAGCGGGACTGCAGGTTTTTCATGATACAGTTTGTCATGCCAACAAGTTTTTCTTGCATCTCAAAAAGTTGGCTTCCTGAATAGCCATGAAGATCTTCAGAGGTCAGCTGAGCAGCAAGTGCATCAATTTGGCTCAGAAGATCTGCTGTGGGCTGGTCGTTTGTATTCAAGACAACTGGTTCAATCAAATCTGAAAAGGAAGGGAAGTAGGGCAGTGCAGTCTGCGTGTCTGGGTTTAAATCTAAGCAGAATTATGTTGTAGCGGAATGTTACAGCTTCTTTTGTACAAAACAACATATTCAAGCAGTCTACAAAGTATTTGTTCCACACAATAGGGGAGCTTCTGACCAGGGCACCCCTCAGAACTCCATGCTACCCTTCTTTACGGTGACTTTCATTATATTCATGATTGTACAATAAAACTACGGACAGAAATGAAAGTATTCTATCATATTCAGATACTGCCAGTGTCCTTTGAGACGTGTTATCCCAAAGTCCAACTTTTAAACTGGACAGCTGAGGAGAAGTTACTCCTGAGTTCTTTGTTCTCCAGTTAACCAAAAGCTTCAAGTATCTTGTAGGAAGACCAAACATGAATTCCTCTGTTCAAGCTATCGGGCCAAACTCCCAACACGCACAGGAGATTTCAAATAAAAATCTAGGCACCCGAATCCAAAATGGGTATCCAGGGAGTCGGCCCCCTCCTGTCCCACCCTTCATCTTGCTTGTCTCTGTGCCTACTCAGAACCACAGCAGTTGCTACGGTATTAAACAGCTCAGGAGACATACCCGGTTGAGATTAAGAAAATTAAGTGCTTGGAGCCCTGCCTAATTTGTTCTTCGCGTGTTTACGCAAGTTCGTTTAGGGAAAACCAGCATCCTTCCCTCAAAATATGTAATAAGTTTTAAAAAGCCATTGCTACACGGCTTCATAAAGTGGCTAACTCAAACAACCATCTAATGTGCTAGTATTAGCTATTAACACACTCTCTTTCTCTCAAAAGTGCTAGTATTAGCTATTAACACACTCTCTCTCTCAAAAAAAAATCAAGTGTTCCCATTAGGAGAGAATGAAAGCAGCAATACAAGCAGAAACATCCAAATCCTAAGCAAAAAGCCGGCAATAGGTACCTGTTGCCAGTTTTTCTTCATCTACAGAAAGAGATTTATCTTCTACGTTATTTACAGGCTTTTCTGCATCTTCAAGCGTTGCTACTTCCTCAGATCCTCGAGATTTTACCTGAAGATTTTTTGGGAGAGAACAGATGCATTTTCAGAGGGGGGGGAAGGGAAAAAAAAAAAAAAAGAGATTACATGGGGGGACATGTTTTAACCTCATAATAAATACAATCATTATTCCCGTTAATAATATTGTAACCAAGTCACCTGTACCTTGAATTCCCATGTTACTTTGAGAAGTAGAGATTATATTTTAAAGTGCTATTTCTAATGGAGGAAAAACCCCATTATTCCTCACGATGGATGTCAGCAGTTCATTAGGCTAATATTGGCTTTTGGGGTATTAAAATTAAACTTTACCTGTTGCTCATGATATCCTTTAAGAGCTTTTTTAACATTGGAAACTTTCGGAGAGCGGATGGGAAGAGTTTTGATTTCTGATGCTGTCAAAGTACTCAGATCACCCACTGTCTTAATGTTCTTTGCTCGAATGAGCTGCCCCAAGCCTCTGGCGCTGAAGCAGGGGAGAAAGAAAAATGGTTTAATATGCTAGAATTTGTGTCCTTTCTGCCTGGCACAGCGGAGCAGAAAGAAATCTTACACGAATGCCAATTAACAGGCACATAAGTGAAGGAAAAACAAAATGCAAATGACGTTCTTCTATCTGCAGAAGCACACCTTTTTGCAGCTTATCCTATATCCAGAGAACAGCGTTCTAAAGCCCACTCCTATGTGGTATGAGTGGAAGGAAAAGGAGCCGAGTACACCAGAAAGGCCATCCTGAGCAGCTCCCACTGCACATCTACGGATTGTTGTGACAAGTCGAAATTCAGCTCGGAAAGCAAGCTAGTGAGCACCCGGCCTTTGTACATTTGAAATGTACATGTTTAATTTTTTTTTTTTAAATTCCACTTCACCTTCAATACACAGAAAGCTCCAACTGCTTTGTCACAGATCATTAAGATCAGTCTGCTCTGCCATGTGAAGTGGAGAGAGCTCCCCGTGTTCCTGGGTACAAGCTTTTCATAGTCTTACGAAAAAGACCTGAGTAATTCCAAAACAGTTAAGTCTCTCCCCCACCAAACCAACTCCCTCCTTTTAAAAATATTTGGCAAAAGATGTCTCTAAGTCATCACATTTTGCATCAGAAGATTTGGTTTTGTAGGTTGAGTAAGAATTCAGTTTCAATTAAAGTGTAATCTTCAAAAGCAACAATCGACTTACCATATGTTTGATGTAATCTGAGGTAAAATTACATCAACCGGTGCTTTGCAGCCAACTAAGGCAGGATACACGCATTCTGTAGGGCAAGGCAGCGATTCCTTAGCCATCTCCTTAATCTTGAATAATACAGAAAAATTATTAAATTAACTATCACACAACTGAATACAGGAAAAAAATAGAAGAGATACATGAACCAAAGCACTTCTTACTAAACACTTCTTTGAGCTCTTAAATTTAGGGTTACGAGATCCTGGGGACAGAAATCCTTTGGTTGGAGTGGTAATATGCTGGATAGAAAAAGAGGAAAAAAGATCTCTCAGGATCACAGGAATTCAGTTAATCGTAAGATTCTAGCTACCTAGATCTCAGCGTGCATTTGTCTTCAGAGAGTAACAGAATGAGTCAGGCTAAACCAGTTACAACTATTTCTTACACTTACTGATTCTCTGCTCTTACAATTGTTTGCGAGTGACTCTGAACATACACTAAAGCAATGTTACCTATGATAAGTGAGAAACGCGAGTACTTATGACCTACAGAACATACGTAACAGAACTTACCTTAGCCTGAATATTAGATAAAATTTTAAGACTTCGGGAAGATGGCGAAGAAGAATGGGATCTAATAACAGGACTTCTCCTATCTATGTCATCTGCCAGTCCTTCTTGATAAATTGGATTTGCAAAAGAGACTCGACGAATCTGTTTTTAGAGAGAAGTAGTTTTTATAGTATGAACTCAAACCGCCACACGCTGGTGAAGTAAGTCTGAGGAGACAAAACAGCTCAGTTTGAAATAAAGTCATTAAAGTTCTTGAATGACATGGATGACATTTCACCCAAGGGCAGAAACCGTGGCTTCCTTATTACTAAAGGAAACATTAAATGCATTTTGTAAAAAGCTGCTCAAAATCCAGGGGTAAGACCCTGACTACGTACGCAGTGGTTCTGCAGTAACGTTTGTTGCACTGCAGCCCAGGCAGCAGATTAGACTTTGGTGCTCTGTTTAAAAAATAAAACTCCCCACCCTGGGCCCCCATAAGGCAAGCCCGCCAGTGCTTGTACGTTACAAAAAGAAATCTGCAAGTCTTCGGCTTCAGCATGAGATCACTTACAATGAAAAAAATAGTCAATAATTCAACATATTTGGAACTCATTACACTATAGACACCGTTACATATCCCAGTTACAAACTGAATGACTTGTGAGTATCACAGAGTGAATCACAGCGCAATACCTTATTAGCAGGTGACAGGGAATCATCATCTTGGTTTCTTTTTACACCTCTCTTCAAAATACTCGTGGATGGAGAAGCTGAAGGAGACCACATGCAGCGTGCCTGCATACCATTAGGGCTTTCATTAACCAACACTAAAGAATCGTGATCTTCCGGCTTTTGAGGTGAATTCACACTGTTATTTTCTACTGCATCTTCTTTGCCTACGGCCATGTTCTCAGGCACTGTAATTTCAGTTTCCACTAATTCCTCCTTCATCTCTTCATCTTGAATAATGCAAGTTTCCCTTACAGTATTCTCAGCCGCTTCTTTATCATCCCGATTGCTTTCTAGCTCATTCATCTGTTTTTTCTCAGGTTTGCTAACAACAACCAGTGCCTCGGGTATCTCCTCCAGCTGTCCATTCTGACTTACTTCTTCCTTTTCTGTAGCTGCTGGTTCTTCGCTTAGATTCCCTGCAGCCAGGCAGCTCTCACCAGGCTCATCTGAAACACACCCAGACAGACGCTGTTCAGATCGGTCACTCTGGTCAGAAGGTTCTTTAGTTTTCCCTATGGAGTCATTGATGTCACCTGCTATACACTCTGGATTATCTAGCTCCTCCTCCACTACAACACTATTTCCTTGCAGATTGTCTTCAGATGTTCTCTCTCTTTCCAAGTTAAATGCGCTGGATTCCTTAGGAGGATGCAATGGAGTGCTCATTGCACAAGGCACCATGGACAAGCTCTCATCAAAATTTGAGTTACCAGACATCTCTGATGTATTTACAGACGTCTGAACCGGGGTGGTTTGGGACTTGTTCAGTTCAGCGGTGTTCTCATTTTTTGATTCAGTGAATGACATTACTTGCTGCTTTGACTTTTTACAACAGCAATCACAGTTCCTTAGTCTTTTCAGCCTTCTGCTTCTTTTGTGCTGACACTCAGGTATTTGCAAAGAGGAACGATCGCCATCTGAAGCATTTGCTCCTGGTACATATTCAGGCAGAACGGTTGAACAACACTCTTCTATGTTTGTTTGCTTCTCAACGTGTTTATTTTCCTCTGCTGCTTTCAGGTCTTGATCAGATACACATGGGTTGGTGAATGATTCCGCCAATGTGTTGTTCTTGGTTTGTTCCACATTTGCATTCTGTGCATCAGGTGAATTCTTTGAGCTGGCAGATCCCACAGCTTTGCTAGCATCTGTAGGAATTACTTGGTTTTTCAGGTCACACGGTTCAGATGTCAGTTCAGTATCTGTGCTGACTTCACAGCTTAGTTCACCTTCATTTGGTTCCAGCAGATTCTTAGCTTCGTTTCCTTGGGAGGACACCTCATGGCTACGGCTTCCTGGCTGTAGATCTTTCAATTTACCTTCAAGAGAATCACTTCTGTTTTTCACTTTCGCAGATCTTTTCTTCCTTGTGCTTTCTTCCCTGCTCTCAGAGCCATCAGCCTCCGAATTTTCTATGCTGGAAAGCAATCCTTGTGAAGCTCTTCTTGTGTGGTATCGTGGGCGTTCAATCTTCTTCTGACCTACTGTATTCGAGCTACAGTCTTGACCTTCCGTGTCAGTCTTCAAGTTATCTTCTGACCTCCTAGCACTTTTGTTCACTTCCTCATCAAGGCCCCTTGAAGCAGGAGACTCCTTTGAGCTTAAGTCCTCTGCAGCAGTTCTCTCGGGTAGGTTGCTTTCTTTTTTATTTGTATTTTCTGTAGTTTTCCCAGAAACAGCTTTCTGCTTTTGGGATACATCATCTTTAGCCTGCGGCGCCTTCTTTTGCCCAGACTTGTCGTCTTCTTTACGTCTGTCTCTCTTTTGGTGGCTATCTTCCTTATCTTGACTACCTGCTGTACCTTCTACAGCTTCTGACCGTCGTCTTGAAGAACGTCTTAATATTTTCTGATTAGGAGACACATGTGGAACCTGACTATCATCACCTGTTAGCTGATCAGACGACACGGTCGTCTCTGGAGGTGTATTTTCCTTAGAATCCATATCTAGTGCCTGGACCTTCTCTATTTCTGCTATCGTATCTTCAACTTTCTTAATTTCTACTTCTGTAGAAAGGAGAGCTTGGGACTGAGCAAGGAGAACATGTTCCACGTCTTCTACTGTAGGAGACAGTTCAGGACTATTTTCCATACTGTTGGAAGCAAAAGACTCTTGTGCGCTTTTCTCTTGTTCTGACCTAATTACCAACTTGGACTGCTTATTTCCGTGGTGCTCCATTTTACTCTGCCTGCGAGTTAGCCTTCGTATTGCGGTAAATATTTGTTCAGACTCAGATTTTGAAGGCTTTTTATTTTCTTCTCCAGATTTTTCTGGTTTAGCACCAGTCTTGCATACATTTGTATTTTCCTGTTTACCTGCCACAGGAGCACTTCCAGATGTCTCTGATAAACAGTTTAATGCTGAAAGGCTAAAGGGTCTGTTTTCTGAGCTACTGAATTTCTCCAAAGTAATAAAAGACTGCCGTCGGCTTGCAGGCTGCGGTGTTCCAGAAATTATGTCACTTGAAGTCGAACCATTGCTGACATTTGAAGTGTTCTCATTCCCTACTAAGGGCTCCTTTGAAGCTGTTTCCACAGTACTTTTTTCTAATGCCTCTCCAGCTGATGGTTCCTCCAGAATCATTTCAGCTGTATCCCTTTTTGACTCTCCCGCACTGTTTAAAGCTGAGCTCTCCTCTAGGTCAGTAACAGATGACTTTTCTACACAGGCAGCATTCTCCAGAGGATTATCTGATTTGCAGTGCTCTGTGATTCCATCTGATTTGTTGGTGCATCCGTCACTCTTTGCATTTTCTTCCTGTCCCAAAAACATGAACAGCAAAGTATTGTAGTTTTGCTATGAATATAATATAAAAAACAGCTCTGGTGGAATAGAAAACAAACACACCACAAGGTTTTTCAAACCACCCTTCCTTCAGATTATTTTATTATCTGTCCTTCGGTAGTTATAAAAGACAAAGATTTTTTGTCTTTTTTAAAGCCATTTAATCTCAAAACATGAAGAACTGCAAAAATGTTTTATTTAAGTTTTGCAAGAGAGATTAAAAACTGTTTAGTTGTTATGAAAAATCTGCTATAATTTCCCTACTGTCCGTTCGGCGCTACAGTTGATCAAGCTAGCTGTTTAGCCAACTCCTCTCCAAAAGTGAATAGATCTATACTTAGGACTTACAATTCCGCCCCCCCCAGCCCCCAATCTACTATTTAATCCCCCTCAAGCCCTTACAGCTTCATCCAAAAGCAGTTCAGAATGTGGAAACACAGCTAAGCTGTTTAAAAGCATGGTCCACTAGAGTAATACAGAAATCAACATTAAAAAAAAAAATTTTACTTTCACTTTTAAAAGTGAGAATAGTTCCAGAAAAGCATGATGCATACCAAATGCATCTGCCAGGGAAAAAAAAGTGTTATGGAAGAGAAGTCAACAGTGTTATGATTCCTAACCTACAGCTGGGCCATGAAACAATTCTTGGAACAGCACCACAGCAAGTCACGGTAAGTCTGTGCTACAGCTTTCGGCTGTTTTTACCCCAATAAAATAGTAGTCGGTGGTAGCACATACACACGACTGATCCCTAAGTCCCTATAAGAGCTGTAGCTATGTAACAAAACTTAACTTAAATACATCCACGCTAAAACCAGTTATATAAATCCTCCCATTTTGAAATTAAGTCAAAATGCTTTAATGACTGGCCCTTTCAGTGTAAATTCTATTCTAAAAAGCAGAACGCAGCACACAGAACACTGCAACGGTATTAAATTCAAACCTGGTGAGGAAATACAAGCCACAGAAGCAATCAGTGTATTCTATCGTCACGGAGCCTGTGTCGGTATTAATCAGATGTAGAAAAAATAGAGGAAGCCCCAGAAAAAGATGATCTTCAAGAGTCTTACAGGTTCATCAATACAGAGAAAGGAAGTTATCCCTGTGAGCTGATACATTTGGGGGTACATTTTTTTTTGCTTGAAGAGTTTCCAAAGCAAGCTTAAATCATATCATAACCAGTTTTGCCATTAATTGCCAGAGCTACTGATACAGTTATAATTATATCTTGATTACCATTAGACAATGCGGAATTACCTGAGGCTTGTTTTTAGTATCTTCTTTTGCATTTTCTGTTAAAGATGATTTTTCCCTAAAATAGAAGTTACTTAAATTAGAAGTGTAGCAGAAAAGGAGGACACCTTTAATGTATATACTGGCCACCTTTACTTACAAAGAATGTTCCTGGCTTTGAGTATACTGAGAAAATAAGGCAGTATCTTGTGATGCATCCAAACTGTTGTACATAGCAGGAATACCAACTCTGAAACAAACCCAGAAATTTTATTTAAAAAAAATAAAAATAAAAATAAAAAAAGAAGGATAGAGTAGTGTAATGCATTAATCGTAAGCGAGCAGATACTTGTATGAAATGGACTGAACTTCCAAACTCCCCAGGCTACTCGAACTGCAACATGCATCCAAGTCGGGACTGCTGCTCAGAAAGCAGGGCAGCGTGTATTAACTATCGGGAGACTGTGTGACCGCACACTCCGCTCCCTGTTCCGGGCAGAAGAGACAATATTGCAACCGGCTGCTACAGCCTCGCGCTCCAACCGGCAGAGCAAACTGCAAAGCGGATGCAGATCACAATTTATCTCCTTATTTCAAGACCGCTATTTTCAGTCGCCTTAAATTTTTTAATTTCAAACATGCTTTTGGGGGAAAAAAAGCTGTGATTGGGATCCCACTCCGCAAAGAATTCATCAACGCATGCTAACTATGTAATCCAGCTGAGTTCCTGTCAAGCACCACTGTACAAGTGTTGCTTACACTGCGTTTTTGCTTCCTGAGTACAGAAAATACTCTAGTATTATTTTCTCGCATTAAAAAGAGACTAATTCTAAAGATTCCTTTGCAATTAAGATGAGTCTTGGGAATATCCTGATTTCTGATACACTGCTGACATAAGACTTCTCTTCAAATTTAGAAGTCTTTCCTTCAGAGCAGGTAAGAAAACCCTTTCATTTCAATGACTTAAGAAAAATACCATCTTCCATTTCAAATTGCAGGTGAGAGTCATAAAGTAAAGATGTAAACTCCAAATTACCAAACTCCGAACAGATAACAGAGTATATTTAATCAAAACAGGAAATGCAGATCAGAGGATAATCTGGTTGCTTTAAAATAGTAAAGCAAGGAACTTCGTTAGCTTTAAACTTTTTAACTTGTACGGAAGAGTAAGACTTAATTACCTATAGTAGTCTGAGATACAGGAATTGAAGTTATGTCAACCTGACGTAGTCAACGTAACAACATTTCACATTAAATTTAAAACAGAATAAGTTACAGACCTCTTTGACCTAAGCACTTCTTTTTGATGTTCCGTCAGTATTCTTGCTTTTGTTTCTGGAGGAATAAACACAAAATCAACAGATTTCTCCTCGTCCAAAAGTACCTCGCTTTTAGTCTTTGAAGATGAAAATTCCAGTTTCAACTACAGAAAGGAAAAAAACAACTGGATTAGAAACAAAATAGAGGAATATGAAAGTGTTTTCATAGTTCAGGTACAGCCATCCTAAATGGACCAGTTCTCAAATAACCTCCGTTTTTTCTGCATATTAATCGGCGCAAATCCCTCAGTAGGTGCTGAGTTTTCTTCGTGAGGGGCTCCCCCCCCCCCTCCCCCAACACTACCACCTAGGAGAGATTCTGCAACCCCTCCTCCATGCCCTCAAGTAAGCTCCCGCACTTCCTTTAGCCTCTTGAAGTTCAAAGCCTGGAACAGATGAAGGCACCTCAATACTCACGAGGATTATTATTTACTGTTGTTTACTAAATCAGTGACTCCTTAGGAATACAACACCCTTCTCTCCCTAGTGCAAGTGACAGATTGGAGCACGCAGCACAGATCTACCGAAACCAAGATCCACCTCAACACCTGGATCTGTCACAACCTGCAACCAGACCGAGGTGTGAATTTTCTATCTGGTTGCCACTCCTCCCATCCATCAAGCAGCCTTCCACGATCCCTCCTTAAAACTCGGCAATCTGTGAACTTAGCAGAAAATTCTAACACGAAAATGTAATTAGAGCGTGCTATACAGCATACGCTTGAAAGAAAAATATTTCAGCATCACAAAATGCATTAATTTTTACTGAGAATTTACAGCAGCATGCTAGATGTTCTGCTGCAGAATATAATGGTGTGATATTATATATCATATATCATATATCAATATAATGTGATTCTATCACACCTGATCGGTAAACAGCTTACCTTTGCAGATGTTACTTGCACATTACTGGACTTGTCTTTTACTTCGTTTTTTAGTTCACTCGTCTGTGCCAATATAGAGTCTCGTTTTTGACCCAACTTTACTTCCATTCCACTTATCTTTGCATCCAGCTGTGAATGCTCCATCTATTCAAATAAAGATACACGGAATGCATTGTATGAAGAAACTCCAAGCTCACAAACCCATCCCGAGATGTATTAATTAATTTCTACAACTAAACTGTCCCACGCTCCCATTTTCCTCTCGATTACGTAGAGGACAACTTTAAAAAATTAATTATTTCCAACAAGCTAGTAGAACCCCAAGTTTTAAATGCATAAACTGTTAAGAACCAGCTCAGTCTTTTGACGGTGCTTACCCAGCATCGTTTATCGTTCCAAACACGAAGCAAGTGCAGGGCAATCACAGTAAAAATCAAAACTGACCTCGCCACTACCTTCTGAACGATTCCCGTGAAATTATACACCATGAAGCACCCGTTGGGGTCAACAAAATATTTACCGCATCAGAGAATGGGCCGCTGTATTCTTTGGCTATCTCAACACTTTCAAAACCAGGCAGCAAGAGTGGAATTTTCTTTTTGGCTTGGCTTAACACAGATCTGCTCAAGAAAAAATGATTTTAAACTTATGGAGGGGTGGGGGGAAGGTACACAACAAGACCAGGAGATATCCCAGCTTGCACAAAAAGCAGAATATAAATGGCAACCAGAACAATACCAATTCATTTGTACATAACCCAACATCTCTTCCTTCAAAAATACATAAACGTAAAAAAATATGTATCTTACTTTAACTCTTCAGGATATGTTAACGACGTAGTCTTCGCAAAGGTTGCATTCCAGAAGTGGGCGCACTGGTTGCGGATCTGTTTGCTCTTATGCTGAAATATTACACAGAGCAATGGAGAAAGCTGCTCTAGCAGTTCGCTGTCGTAAGAGCCAGTGCAGTGAGACTGTAAACACAGGATGATCTCGGCCAGTAGTTTTTCAAGCTGAGGGAGAGAAGAAACAATAGGGTTTTTATTTAATTCAAATATTGCGCATATTCACTGTTTACAAGTTCAAAACATTATTATCCCATAGAATAGCATGGCCTGAATAAACAAGTTTAAACGCCACACGACAAGTCTAATAGCTAAGCTTAGTGGTCCTCCCCTCAGCTACCTTTTTAGTAAAAAATGAAACAGTTTAAAAATTAAATCTCTACCTTCATTACATTTTTTAGGTTTTTTTTTTTTAGAATACAGGATGAATGGCAAAACTCCAGTGTCACACATTTTCCCAAACCCCAGCTTTTTCTCTAGCAAATTTACCTTGTTGATAAGATTACTGTATACTTTAGATACATCAGCAAGCCTGCCAAAACAAACAAAAAAGTTATATTTTGCTGTCTCATTTATCCCAAGCACAAGAATTAAACACATAATGCACTCAAGCACTGCACGCTAGTTTTAGTATACAACTTGATGAAATAATGTTGTGACACAAGCCTCCCATTGGGCGATTCAAAAAATTTCCCGGTGTAAATAGTTTCAAGTAAGCCTATCCTTTAACCCCCACTGATACTTACATGCTAACTTTAAGAGAAACTAATGGAGAGATCAGCAGTAATTAGTACAAACTTGAAGGTTTTCTTATGAAGTAACTTCTAACTGCTGCCTTCGTGCTGCTCTTAACCCTCTCCCCAAACAGATTTCCCAGGCCCTGTAAATACCTGCATTAAAAAGCTGAAGTACCACCTAAACTAAGTAATTTCATGTAAATAAATCCCTAGGTACACCATCCTGAAAAACGTGAGAAAACTGCATTTAATAATTCATTTTATAAGCCTGTGACCTCCAACCTGAAGAGGTTCCCAAACTTGTATTTGCTTGCATACGCCTTCCTTCAAAAATATACATCCAATGCTCACTTCTCCCTTTTAATGAAAAATTCTAAGAAAGACAATGCTCAAACAAAGGCAGATGAGATGGGAGATGAAGAGAGGTGGCGTTCAACTCAACCGTGCACAGGAACAAGTGGATTCTTGCCTCCGAGACAGAGACTCCTGATGAATTTTAGATTAGCGGTAGCAGTCCTGCTTCGAGTTTCAGTAAAAGCTTCAAGAAAACAGTACAGGCTGATCGGGCAGCACCCTATCCTATCCTCCCTCCTCCCAAAACACTCAGACCTGTACTCCATTTCTTTTCCTTATCCTGAGCAAAGTGTACATCTCTTGCATCACCAACAAATGGGAGACAAGCCTCTGCTGGCCCAGCCCCACCAAGCCCCTAATAATTCCATCACGTCCTGGGAAGAGAAGCCCACAACAATTAAAAAATAAAAAAGCAAAGCCACATGAAAAAGAAACAAAGCGCACAGCAACAAACAAGTATTTCTCCGTACTTCCCTCTGCTTAAAAACTTACAGGACTTTAGTGCACTTCAACTTGCTATTTCTCTTTTTCCTACAAAAATTTACGCAGTTCCTGCCCACTAGAAAACAAATTACTGTTAATAAATATCTTCACTGCAGTGAAAATAAACAACAGGTGGAAACCAAACACTTTAGTCTTGCAGCGGTGACGATACAGTCACTCTACAGCGACAGCAATTTTAAATACCAAGCTTCCAGAAGTCCTATCGGTTTCCTTTCACGTATGACTACAGTGGTTTGGGTTTTATTTCTAAAGAAAAGCATTACAATGGAGACTGCTACTCACATGTGTGGTTTTTTGAATCCCACTGAAAGTCACTGGAGGGCAGGGCTGCGCCGCGGGCTCTGAGGTAACACACCTGCGCCGTGCCGGTCAGGCCGTTCCTGGCAGCCACCTTAGCCCAGGTACACCACACGCTCAGTCCCAGCACCCCACTTCACAGGCAGCAATTGTAGAAAACAGCAAGTTCTCAGCGACTACCTTACAGGCCCATTCTTTCGGCAGTGTTGGGGTGCACTACAAAAACAGTACCTACTAGCTAGGCTGAATCTAGCCAAATACCTGGTGCTCTCAAAGGTGAGAGACTTGGCAGAAGTTGGAAATTCTTAGCATATTAGCGCCAAGGCTTTGAAACACCCTGAGCTATTTTTAAATACACCGCTTGCTACAGACCACACAAAATTTCACCAATATGCAGCAATACAATGAATCCAGTTTTCCAACCGTTCTTAAAATACTCACTTTGTTTTTTCATAAAACACTGCCAGGGGTTTTGAAAAAATTGCAAACATAGTCCCAATCACTGAAGGCAATGAAACGTGGCTGATGATGTTGTGAAGAATAGCAATAATTGAAGGACCAACAGAGACCAATGTTTCTGAATAGATTTCTTTGGAACTGAACACATGGAAAGAGTTTAGTAACGTCACCAGGAGTTTAAATAGAGAGGCAAGCTTTCCAAGGGGTTCCTTTTTCTTCTTAGACCAATCTGTAGGTGTCTGTGGAGCTAACATAAAAGGAAAAATAAATTAATTTTTCTCCTATCTAACCAACACGCATTACAACAAACGATGTCTGAACTTGCTGTCTACATGAGAAACAGAACTTTGATTCCCAAACTATCCCTACGTACAAGTCTTAAAACCAGACCTAACAGAAGACATACATTTTTAACGCATTATTTTATCATACCACTACAGATACGATTCCTATTCCTCTCATTTATGGTTGGTCATGCAAATGACTGTGCTTTCAAGTATCTTTAATGCCTACTTGCAAAAGCACAGCAACCACTCCAGAGATACTAGCTGATACGCATAAATTCTGCAACAGGTGAGGAGGGAAGGGGAAGTATCGGGTTTTATTAGTTCCTTTATTTATTTGTAAGTGACATTTCATCCTGCTTTTCCTCATCAACATTTCCAATTAAAGCATTTCATTCTTTCAGCAGCCCAACACAATGTCTTAGTACTTTAACAAATTCATATGGGGCAAGGAAATTATAATAAATTTCTTTTTGTAAATAATTTCTTCAGCTTTAATAGTTGTAAATGGGAGTAGGAGACAGACTAAAGAACATTTTACATACAATGACCTTTCGTATTCTGTTAAACCTATTCTTGACTGTTTTATGCAAAGCAGCTTCAGGAGCAGTAGCCTTTCAAACGTTACGTTAACAGTTTATCATCAGTTTTAGGCAGGTATTATATAATTAGACAGTGGATTATCATCAAGCATTACTGCTTCAGATTACATCTGAACAAAGCAAAAGCAGCAGATTCCACATGCAAAAATGAAATCATAGCCAAAATACCAAATACAACTTCAGAAACAAGCAGTGTTTTACAGTGAACTGAAAAGTAAAGCGGTCTCAACATTTACATCCATTTCAGATGTATTTTGTCAGGCTGCGCAGTAACTACTCAACTGCTCAACAAATAGAACAGATCCAATACTCAAATATGCATATTGGGTGGTATTTTTAGTTCTTTTTGATGATGTGTCAATCCCTTCAGCGCTTAGATGTCTCATCCCTTCCGCATCTACAACAACTCTAATTTTCAACCAGCTCTGGAAGAAGGACACAAAAAACCCCAACATTCAAGTATTTTCTTACATCTGTTTTTTGGCTGATATTTAGTACCATATGGTGCAAAGTTGATGCAGTCAACCATAACTGATATAATATGGGTGAGACCATCCATCATTGAAAACATCTGAGGAGGAAACAGAAGTCATCAGCAAAGCCCAAAAGAGCAACAGCGACAGAAAAAAACCAAACATGTTGGCCATTCAGGACAGCAATACAAACAGCTTTTAAATTTAAGAAGTGGATGAAATTTGTCTGCATTATCAGTTAAGACTCAGCTAAGATTACATTTTAAATACACATGTTTACACAAGCTGAAGTTTTCCCATTCTATACAAAGACGACACAAGCATATATACAATTTAAAGAAGCAAAACAGTAACGGGCAGTGTAAGAAGGTGTTAGGTTTAAGAAGATGCATCAAAAGTATTAAGGTTCAAGGTACTCGCTGTCTAGCAAAACATGTTACCAAATGTCAGCGTGTGCTTAAGTTCAGTTACTGTACAAAGCCTGATTTTCAGAAAAGTCACTGTAGGCATAACAGTAAGGTCATCATTAACATTCAAGAAGCACGATCGACTTCTAGTACATACAAAAAGATGGGTCAAGCTTCCCCCCCCGAATTCATCACAAATTCTTCTAAATAAAAAAAAAACCCAAACCCTTGCTTTTAAAAGGAACATTGATATTGTGGGCCAAGAAACCACTTTAGTTTCAATATAACTTACATACTGAAGCTCTAAATTGTTTAAGTTTGGCTTGCTGAATAATTATTAATTTTTGAAAATTGAAGTTTATCATCAGGGTACAGCAGCATCCAAAGGAAGTTACAGTGATGTAAGCCTCCAAATCCCATGTTTTCAAATTCCATTTTTCCTTCTCATCTGTTTCTTATTCATTCCTTTCACGGTATTTTTTCAAAAGACAGTCAACTTTGAAGCACGAAGGATTTTATGTTCCAAAGCTAATGTTCACTGACACCTGCAGACGCTCTACCTCCCCATATGACTTGGGCTTGCAAACAGGCAAGACAGATAATGTAAAGGCTTCCTCTTTCAAAACCTCTCTCTTTTATAAAACTTGGAAGTCTTGTCTTTAAATTTTAGTGCACGAGGTTGACGGTACCAGGAATACAGCAAGTTATGCCCTCTGAATGCTGCAGTGCTACTTGACCCTCCTTCCTAAGCAAAATGCCTGGTTTTGTGGTATTTTTTAATTCAGCCTGAAGTTACTTTACATATACACACACATTTCAACCAGACAAATCATATTTACCATTTATTTTCACTAAACCAGTATTAAATAGTTAGAA
The DNA here is from genome assembly GCF_000699145.1 of Aptenodytes forsteri. Lineage (NCBI taxonomy): Eukaryota > Metazoa > Chordata > Aves > Sphenisciformes > Spheniscidae > Aptenodytes > Aptenodytes forsteri. Next base: position 591,628 of record NW_008794603.1, on the reverse strand, counting down.
GACAAATCCAAAGACTGCTTAACTGCTATTTTATAGTCAAGCTTTATAATGATTTTTACTCTCTTCTTTCAATCCATTTCTAGATTAACTCTGAACTCCTGTTAGTAAAAAGAGTTTTGTTACGGCTTTATCTAAGTCTCACCCAAAACACTTTTAAGTTATAGAAAGTACTACATTAGAGTTTACAATAGGTTCTTATATCTAATTTAAAATATATCTGCTAAAGTATTTATATAGTTCAATATCACTGGTTTATACTCACTACTGGAGTTTCACCTTCTAGCCCAGATATTATTTTGGCACAAAGTTCTTCACAGCATAGGTTTTCTTCTGCTGTTGCAACTAAAGCAGCACAGCGAGCAAATGCTCTATACAGCTCTGACCAAGTGCGCAACAAGGATTTCATAGTTGGCTTTAACAACAGAAAGAAAAAGTTTATAAATATCAATGTCTGTGCATAGAGATAAAAACTTGCTTTAAGTTTTCTTCTTCTGTCAAAACCTACGTAACTCAAGAATTCCAACCCTGGAGCAGTGGTCCAATGTATACACATATTGATAACTAACTCCACTCTGAGATTACCAGATAGTGCTTTATAGTTTTTATAAGCCCCACATTGTTTCTCATCAACGTTATGCATTCACTGTTACCTGTGGAAATTCCTTCATGGGGAAGATAAGTGATACTGGTAGCAACAATGCACTATACACAGCGTTGAAGTTGTGTTCCAGTGCATCACCCTGATTTACTTCATTCGTCTGCAACGAGGAAACAATTTTCTGGTTAAGGAAGCTGCAAAGTTTAGACGACAAATAAAGCTACTCTAAATACATTTATTTTGGACATAGAATCCATGCAAGCTAAATTGCCAGTGGCGTTTCGAAATGAGCTATTCTCCGTTCTTTCAAGAGTTCAAGCTGATCCTACTATTTAGAGAGATTAAAAGCACTGTTTCTCAATTCCAGAATAACTTAATTCCAAGAATAAAACCAATCAGTTAGAAAATGTCTTACGTATTTTCTACTTATTGCAAGAAGTGATGACAGCAACCTACTTAAGGAACCTAAAACTTTCTGCATGAATTCTAAGACTTTTAGGTATAACGACTACACGAGGATTAGTTCAACAACTCCTGGATCACAGTCCACGTACTTCCAGTAAGTCATCTGCGGAACCCGTTGAATATTACGGTTTATATGGCTTTCATTAGGGCTTCCAATCAAGAAGTCTAACACTAGTAAGAAGCACTGTTCTAATTACGTCCTAAACGTCGCAACTCAGTATTTATTGTATTTTCACATAAAGCAAACAGGCCTCTTAGTATTTAAAAGTTGAGGTCCCAAAGGGCAAGTTTCCATCCTTCGTAGCAGCAAGACTATGCTGAGGAGTGAAGGCTTGAAGCGCATCTATAAGCAGGTTTATGATCTTAAAAAGAGAGAAAGACATTCCCCACACTATTCTGGACACTGTACTCAAGAATGCTCATTCTTATTGACTGGAATCGCTTTAAACCACACTTTGGATCACTACTCCACTACTGCCCTTCATCCTACCTCACTGCGAATGTTCATACTCCCGTTAGGGACTTTTTAAAAAAAAGTGCTGCACACATTCCAGTTTCACAAATACTACCAAGGCTTATGTAATTTCACCATCACTTTGAGACATGCGATTCCTAAAAACACGTTAAGGTAAAAGATCAGCGCAAGGTTTTCCTGTGGTTTTTCTTGGGAGGCGGGAATGGGGAAGAGAACAAAAAGACACTATACCCGATTAATCCATTCGGTCAGCGGATTAACCACAATACTCCACATTCTCCAGAGATGCTCCTTATTTTCCACTTGCTTTGCACTCTGATTAATAATGCAGATCACAGATTCACTGAAAGCCAGTGGAGATGTAGGCCCAGACAAAACATAGCCCACGAGCGTTTCTAGAATTACGAAGAATCTAGGGAAGAAAGTTAAGTAGGTAAGAGAAGTTTTTCCTAACTTCAGCTGAAAAAAGTCTATAAAGTCTTCAACTATGGGAAGCTTGTTATAACCAAACGCCACCACATACCTCTCATCTGTTACACAGCATCCCAGGAGGTTATTATGGAAAGGCAGCTGAATTAAGAACAAAGCTGGTGTTCCCTTGTAAGAGAAATTTAAGAGGTCAAAACAACATGTACATCGATCAAATGAAATGGTTGCCTCACTCACATGTGTATCTATATGCTATATGTAACCCTAAGCCAGAAATCTGCAGTTACGAGAAACTGTCAGTTCTAACACTTCAAAAAAAAAATTTGGACAAAAAAAAGCTGGACACCTAAGCTTCAGCAGAATACCAATTATACTACAGTTGAAGCAAAAACCTATTCTGTTTAAAAGACTGAGTTTTATAGCACTTAGTCATTGCTGCCTTGACATTACAGGCGACACGATAAGGTAGGTGTACGTAACGCAATCAATGCGTATTATGATACCTGGAACAAGATGGAACAACCTGAGATTTGCTTATTTCAAGGTTTCAGCAAGACATCTTTTGGACAACCTCTGTTACAACCTATCAGGAGTATTTCAGGTTTGCTAATGTTAAAGCATTTAACAAAATGCATTGAATACCCGCCAATTAAAGCTTCAAACACCTTAATAAAGTTTGACTCTTGTACCTAAGTCAGGAAAAGCCTCCAAATGTAAACAACACACCCAGGAAAAAAGCTGGGGGGCATTTTGAGAGTTAAGCTCTTAAGCCAACTCTGGTAGACAAAGTTTTATACTACTCACTCGAGTTGAAACATTTGCTTACTCTGCTACACTTAGGTCTTCCCTCACAGCTATCTGCCTGCTTTTAAAAGCCTCCAAATGAATGCTACGCACTCCCTGGCTCACAATGGAAAGGTTTAGCTACTTTCACCAGCTAGAAAGCTCTGCCTCCACTGCTGCAAAATAAACAAGTTGCCCCCTACCTACTGGCGGATGTAGGGGAAGAGCTGATCATCATCCAAACCACCTTTTAAATTTTTAATAAGTCTAACTGGTAGCGTGCTCCTACTCAGTCTGCTCCACCCCAAACAAACCCCCACCCCCACCCCCCCCCCGAAACTTCATCTATTTCTCCCTTCCAATGCAGTACACAGAACACAGCACAGCACTCCAGTTCGGGCTCGTTAGGACCAAAGTAGAACAGAGTAGCTCTCGCTGCTAATGAATACCGCCACTCTTTCTGCGGTAGACTACGGCCAAGAAGTTCAGGCTTTAGTTCACTACGACTCCTGAACTTTTTCTGAAATAATGCTGTCTAGCACGATATTCTCTGCTTTGCTTCTGTGCATTTAATTTTTCCTGAGGAATACCACTTTCTACCTGTCTTTAAAGTACTTCAACTCTACTGACTTCAGAACATTTCCCCAAAACATCAGTTTTCAGTAGATAAGTAGTCCTACACAGTTTGACTATGCAGTCTCCTCACAAAGTATCTGCAACCTCTAGTTTAGATCATGACCTGAACACGAGAAATCCTCTTTCATTATTACAGTACTTTCAGCATATCCCTTTTTAGCTACAGACGGTGAAATTACTCATCAGAACTGAGGGCTGGAAACAAAGTCTGCATTCTGGAACACGGAATAATACGGTTTCCTGAAAGATCTGGATCTAACGACTTGTGAAGTGCTCGTACGTTTGTGCCAACGTGACATCCTAATACATTCCAGCACAAAGACAGACCAAGTTCTGGAATGAAGTCAGACTTACATTTAAAAGATCCATATCAGCAACCTGATAAGCTGGTGATCCCAGTACTTTTGGAGGCAATTCCTTAACAGTAATATCAACGAGGGACTACGTAGGGGAAAAGAAGAAAACACATATAAATATTTTTTCCCCCGAAGGCTGGAGTATTTTAAGTAAGACCACAAATAAAAGCAAAATTGTAACAATTGCTTCCCCTTAGTAAAAAGAAAAAAAAAATCCATCGTGAAAGTAACTGTCCTTTGAAGCAGAGGGTTCTGGTAGGAGAACCACGTACCCAATTCTGTGAACGTTGCCGATAAATCTGAAAAACGCTTTTAAAGAAAGAAACCCTTAAGCAACTCTGTGCCGTCTGATGAGAACTGCGTAACTTACAGTTTACACCAAAAAAGTTGTCTCTTCTAAAGAGACCATTCTGATAAGTTAGATGCAAAAGGCTGCTATCAGTCAGAATCCAGACCATCAAAAAGAAACGCGATTTAAAAAACAGACAAACCCACCCAACTTACCAGTATTTTCTGCACAGGAAGAGAATTCGATCTAACGATGTTTTTTAAGGCCTGAAGCAACATGGTCAGTATTTCCGACCCTTGCTTGTCTTTCTTATTTCCTAGAATAAAGCATATTTACAGTTAGAGCAGAACAAAGTAATGGTCACTCTGACCATCACTTAAAACTTACGTATTACGTCCTGCAAGATCAAAAAAATTCTGTATTTATTTATCAACATATACCAAATACTTCATAGATTCGGATACCAAGTCTCTGCTCTGAAGAGCAGCGTAACTGAAATGGAAAAGTTTAAATAACCCCCCCCAAGTTTTATTAGTAAAATGGAAACACCTTTGTAACATTAAACAACCTTAACTTCGACACGCTAAAAAAAGTTGTGAAATTTTGCATTCATCCAAGCAACAGACTTCATTTCTCTTATGCTTTTCAGTTAGATCTTTCAATATAAGACTTCGTTATTATGAATATTCTGGACTTTCAAAGCCTTTAACAGAGTAACGCACACTTTTAAAAAAGGAAACAACTCACTTCTATACATCTGTAAAGACACTATATACTTCACTATGAAATAAAATCTAATTAAGGAAAAAAAAGGTAGCCATAGTCAGAGAACAAAGACTTACACTAATTTGAGTAATAGACTGAATGTCTCAATTTCTCAGTTACCAAAGACTTGGGGTGGGGTTATTTTTTTTTTTTTTTTGGAAATGGAAAGATTTCTTCAGCAAGAAAAGCAGTTGAAGTGCTTTTGCCTTACTGCTACATGCAATACACCTGCAGTCACGTGCTGCCATGCCTTCCCTAATAAGCCTCACTGCATCAGATCAGCACGATTTTGTATTTGTCGCACAAAGATGTAGGCATCACAAAAAAATATCAGTTGTTGCTTCAAAAACAACTACCGATGATGCCCAAAAACCAAGTTTTACCAGCAATGAAGCAAATACTACTTAAGGTCTAGTCTTAAAATAAAACCCTCTAACTGGTCAGCAATGACAAATAAAGAAGAAAAAAAAAAATCACTTTTTACCTGATTCAATAGCTGTTTTTACATATCCATTTATGTCCTTCCATATAACATTCAGCATACAATCTACAAGATAGCATAATATTTGTATTCAGTTTGTAATAAAAACATTAACACAGTTTGGTTTTTTTAACTGCAATTTTGTTTAAACAACAGACTTCGATGTAAGCCAAAACTGACGTAAGCTTTCAAACCAAGTCAGCCCAGTTCTGTTTCTTGTCAACACTGGAATATTACAGAAAGCGGTTATTTTTTCCTTCGGTTTCCCTCCCCCACTTTATTTTCCAGAAAAGAAATCAAATTTCACCACTAAATTCTTACCAGGAACTTCTTTTCCAATTGCAATAAAGCCATCCTGAACCGCGTTTATAAGCGTGCTGGCATGCTTACAGAAAAAGGAAGGGCTACTGATCAGCGGGTACTGGAGAGGCTCTAGGAGAACAAAAAACACGCGTTCTGTAAATCTGTTATTTTGCAGTCTACTGGCAAGATAAGCCTTAAAAATAATCAATTGTATATGTGTACTTACAGCATTTAACATAAAAACAGCTTCTAATATTAAAGATGACAACAGTTTTAAATGTTTAAAGCATTTCATGCTAACAGACACCTGTAAATCCAACAAAATTGGCAATTTCAGATTACGCAAGAGTACTTCAAAAAAATATAACTCATCTACCTAAACTAAGTACAAGTTTGTTTTGCTTAGCAAAATCTAAAACTTCTGGTCCCATCAAGAAGTGAAGCAGCATTTCAATTCCCAAAAGCTGAATGGACGGGATCACCACCACTCCTGCTGTACTGGAATTCAAGTTCATCCTTGGTGTGACTGGACTTGCGAACGGGTAAGGACCTACGTGAGGGGAGAAAAGTTACAGTGGCTCATATTTCACCCGCAATCAAGCAAAAGGAAAGATCCAATAGACCAAAATCCCAAAGTTAACATGGAAAGAACAAATCATAGAATAGCGTCGGCTGAAAGGGACCTCTAACAGCCAGCCAGACACCTAGCCCCCACTCCTATTAAGAAGGGTTTAACATCACAGTTGCAACCATGTATTTTGAGAGTATAAATATCTTCCAAAGATCGCCAAGGCTCAGACGCCAAACTTTATTTTGGCAACAAGAGCCTCGCTGGAAGTTGTGGTTATAGATCAAGTTACATGCTACTACACCATATACTAGTTATATAGTAACTCTACTGCTATGAACGAGTTGCCATTAGAAACTTTTACACCAACACAAGTTTAAGAGGTCTCAGGTGCAAGGCTCTTTGACCAACCTCAGATACGATCTCACAGAACTAAGATAAACTTTTTTTTTTTAAAAAAAATGGAACAACAGAAGATCTACACATCTAGGATGCTTCCACAAGGTATTTGAGGCTTCTAATTACAGCGGTCTAGAATTACACAAGCTGTGAACACTAGGCTTTCCATACAGAGAAGAAAGGCAGTTCCTTATCTCAGGCATTCAGCTGTAAAGCTCAAGCGGGTGTGATTTCACACGTATTTAAAAGTACCAAGATTGTTGATAATGTATTATACCTCAGGCATTCAGCTGTAAAGCTCAAGCGGGTGTGATTTCACACGTATTTAAAGTACCAAAATTGTTGATGTATTATCATCACTGGGTTACCGTTCAGGCAGAAATGAAAAAAAGTGCTCTAGAAATGAGAATGGCATATATAAATAGCACATATATGAATACACGAAAAACTAAGTTTCAAACCAAAGCTTCCCTTGCAAAAGGAAACACAGTTCAGGACATTAAAACTGTCCTCAACACAATTTGATTAGCACAATTTCGTAGACTTGAAATACTGACTACAACAGCCTGATTTTATCCAGTGTAAATCACCACCTCTGAGCTCTCCAACAAACATGCAGAAAAATTACTGCTTTCAATAATAATATATCGCAAATGAAAGAGCATAAACACATTAAATAGAACGGATGACTTGCTGCATCCAGAATACAGTTGGAAACAGGCTTGTACTTTAATACCTGATTTCTGCACAGGGGTTGCCGAAGCTAAGCTTTGGTTGGCTGGTACACGCGAGGGAGTCCCTTGCAATGCAGCAGAAGAATCTAGACTTAAAGTACTTTGGATTAATGGTACACAAACCTGCAATGATATCAAACCTCAGTGAAAACAGGTACGACACATGCAAGCCTTAAGCCACAAAGAACCATACGTTTCAAATATCACATAGACTGTACTGCTGTTCACAGCACCAGCGTTTCAGAGTTTGAGTACTTATAACAATATTTTTAAGATGCTGTATAAAATATGCATACCAATACATGAATTAAATGGCTAGGTTAAACAAAAACTCACGTTAGAATGATCCAACTGTACCGTATCTAAAAAGGTAGATTTTTTTCTTTACTCCTGAAGTTTGATTTAATGAGATTCAGAAGCCTAATAGAAACGTTATGTTCATTCCAGTTATAATGCGAGTAGTAATGACACACCTGGATCATTTTTCTCTCTATGCATCTTTCTACATATTTCGTGATCTTTTCAGTATGTTTTCCTATGGCAGACTTTCCAAAGCACACGCTCGCACAGCGAAAGGACATATAACGTGCTTATGTTTACTACTGCCGTGCACTCACTGGAGATTTTCACCGAGATGCTCACATGACATGCTGATAGGCTCTCCAACCTTTTGGAGCTTTAAAAAGATTGCACGTATAGTCCCAAGCGCTCCTGCTATATGTAACACACACACAGAGCGCACACAAATACACAAGTTGGATTCGGTTCCTTAAGACAGTTTTATTTTCATAATAAACTAGAGAAGGACAAAGCAGGTACAGGGCAAGTTACGGCGACAGAGCGGGGCCTTAGCTTCACACACTCAACACAGGCTAAGTGCTTATGCTATGACTGTTTTCAGTTGCGTTACCTGTTCGAAGTTTGCAGGCAGCTGAGGGCCCAGCCTCATGAGTAAGTACCACCAGACCTCCAGTTTTGTCAGTGCCAAAGCCTCTGTTCTCACATGGATCGAGCTCAGTGGCTGCATTAGCAATTTCAGCCTTTTAGCACTGCACAATATATCTTGAAGACCAAAAAAGCATATTTAAGCAACACAATTAATTAAATCGCAGAACAACAAAAAAGGAAAATTTTTAAACCATTAGGTTTTTTCCTAATACATTTTAGCTTAAATTTCAGTTAATGACAATTTGCAAAACTAAAATACATAGTAAATGCACCAACCTTTCAGACTATTTTACTGCTCTAACTGTTGTCTGGAACAACCCTGGAAATAGCAAGTGTTTCTTTCCAATACCAAGAGTGAAATCTACTGAATACCAACATAAACAGAAGGAAATTCACTCCTGTTGCTATGTTAGAGAGCCCTACCTGCCACAGTAAAAGAAAAACCAAACCCCTGACATACATGTGCATTGCCACTGGATGAGAACGAATGATCTTAACTACAGTATTCCAAGGCCACAAACGATCATTTGCCACTGAAGCAGAAGTAGCATAGCGTGTCTGGACAGAAGTTTGCTCAAGCCTACGCAAGCGTTCAAAGAAGAGAAAAACTTTTAGCCAGCTCAGCAGCACCAGAACCTGCCCACCTGCAATTCATAACTGCTGACAGGGACTGCCTTTGCAGCACGCAATCCTCATTAGCCCTACTGGAACACGCGCAACGAACGCCAGTTGTGCCATGGATTTTATCTTCTGATAGAATCAAATCCTTTGTTAATTAACTTACGGGAAACAACGATCGGAACAAATGACCAGATAGGAAACACATTAAAATGACAATTTAAGTTCAATTCAGCTAAACTAAGAAATGCCCACATCTAGCTTTCTCTTCAGGACACACAGTAAGGAGAAGCACAATCAAGGTAAAAAATAAATACTGTGTGTTTTGACACAGGCTAGACTTAAAAGACTTGTTCAGGTCTCAGTTATACCTTTAAGGCAACTTTTTTAACACCTCTAGAATCCTGAAGCATTACTCTTCTCCAATTAATCCACACAGTCCAAAATAAGATCTACAGAATGTTTTATTCTCTATTTCATTGCTGTTTGGATCAATTAAAACACTACAAAACAAAGGTTTGTTAATTTTATTCTATTCATTTCTGCTGGCAGAAAAGTTAAGATAGAACTACTGATCAAACTGTCACTTTTCCTTAAATTCAAAGCAAACAAAAACCAAAAAAACAACTTGAATTTTACTTACGTCTACACGCACAGTATATACCACTATGTATATGTATCCACCACTATGTATATACCGTAAACACACTATGCGTATATCCAGTGGTATGTACCATAGTATTGACCACTATTAGACAGAATATTCTCCTCCAGTTACGCAAAGTGACAGTAGTCAAAACAATTCAGGTTAACTTTTTTTAATCTACCTGGATTTAGAGCAAAATTATCTATTAGACTCTTCCATGCAATGAAGGCTATTTTCTTTACCACTGGTGAGCCACTACGAAATCCAAGTTCCTCCAGTTGCAGCAATGAGTTGATAAAACTGCCACTACGATGCAGTGTCTGAAGATAGAGAAGTTCAGAATTAAGGTATTTATGTTGTCAAAAATCGCTTCCCTGAAGATTCATGATTGTACAACTTGCTGCTTTTCTGCTTACCTTTCCAAGTAACTTGACAAACAGCGGCCATAATTTTAACACGTAAGTCTCATTTTTTGTAGAAAACAATTTCTGAAGTTCCGAAATTAATTTCTGCAGACAGAAAGAAACACAATTTCTACAAGAAATATGTTCAAAGTATTCTAAGAACTACATACTCACACCAATGTCTGGAGATACAACCAAACTGGAACTATGCTATTTCTAGATCAGAAGGATTTAATTCTGTACCACATAGCATTTGCTGGTACATCAGTCGGATGTTGCTACCATCTGATTACCTTCTTAGTTGAAGTTTATGGTTGGTTTCAATTATTCTGATAGTGGCAACCAACAAATCAAAATCCATTTCCTTAAATACTTGTAGTCTCTCTAGCTCTCAAGTCAAAACACACTGTGACCCTAAAAACCACCTTGTTTGGGTTTTTTTGTAAACATACTTAACTTCGGCAGCAAATAAGGCAAAATAAATAAGCCTACAGTTCTGGAAGTGAAGGGGAACGTGAAAAGCTTCATCAAAACGACCAAGGGGGCTGTTGCTGAATAGGGCAGGGAATCTTTCAGTGGACACGGAAAATGCTGAGGTACTCAATGCCTTTCTTCCCTCCGTCTTTACTCTCAGGCCTCCGACATCTGTCTCCCACCACCTTTGTTGCTGGGCACACAGGTACTACCCATGGTAGAGAAGAACTGAGCTGGGGACTACTTAAGTAAACTTGATGTATATAAATCCATCAAACTCTACAGGGCGTATCCAAAGATGCTGAAGGAGAAGGCCAATGACAAAACGAGGCCACACTATTATTTCTTGAGAGGCCACTGCAACTGGTAGAGATCCCTAGTGACGGGATAGGGCAAGACAAATTTTATGCCAACTTCAAAACAAAAACAAAAAAAAACCACACACAAAAAACCCCCACAACCACCAAAAAACCAAAACTACACAAAAGAGAGGATCTGGGGAATTACAAGCTAGCCAATCTCACTCCCATGCCTGGAAAAATTATGGAGCAAGTTCCCGTGAAAGCCATTTCTAGGCACACGGAAGAACCTGCTTTTCCAATCCGACTGACTTCTATGAGGAAATGCCTGGTTTTGCAGATGCAGGGAGTGCAGCAGTTGTTCTCCACTCCAACTTTAGCAAGGCTTTTGACACAGTCTCCTCTAGTGTCCTTGTAGCCCAACTGGGGAAATACAAACTAGTTAGTCAGATTACAAGGTGTGTGGCTGGACTGTTAGGCTCAAAGGTTGGTGGTTAGCAGTCCAGAGCCCAGGTTATGTGTGCGATTTACAAAGTGTCAACAAGGGCTGATATGATTTAACACAATCGATGATGGGGGGGAAAAGCATCGGTTGATATGCTGGAGGATGGGGCTACCATTCACAGGGATCTTTACAAGCTTGAAAAATGGACTGACAGAAACCTCACAGAATTCAAAGGCAAAGCCCTATCCCTATACCTGGGATAGACGAACCCCAGGTACCAGTACCCACTGAGGACGCACGGGCTACGTAGCACCTCTGCAGAAAAAGAGGTGGGGGACAATTTTAATCTTAAGTCAGGAATGTGCTCCTGCATACTGGACTGCCCTAGCAAAAGCACAAGAAACAAGTCAAGAGAACTGACCCCTCTACTTGGTACTCATCGGATCATCTCTTGAATACTGTGCCAAACTTTGGGCACCGAAGTACCAGAGCTACTGGCAAACTGGAGCGAATCCAGCAGAGGGTCACCACTAAGACGGTTTAGGGACAGTTCATGACAGAAGAGCTAGGCTTGTTTAGCTTGGGGTGGGAGGGAATATAATTGCAGTCTTCCACTACTTACAGCTGGATTATAAGGAAGAAGCCAGACGCTTCAGAGAAGTACTGAAAGAAAGGACTGGAGGCAACAGACTCAAGTTTCAAGAAGACAAATCCCATTTTTACCATCAGGGTGGTTAAGCGCTAGAACAAGCTGCCCAGACAGGCTGTAGAATTTCCATCCTTTAACATACTCAGATCTCAACTGGACAAGGCCCTGAGCAATCCGGCCTTAACTTCGAAGCTAGCCCTGTTTTAAGTAGGAAGCTGAGCTAGATGGTACGAGTTACTGCCACACCAAGTTCTGCTGATTCTAGTTCGGTAAGCAAATTCTCTTTAAGAGACAACAAAAGTTTAATGATATTTATGAGTTAATGCTATCAAGACAGGTGCTTAAAGGTCATTTAAAAACAGCAAGTTATTTTCCTGATCAATGATTCTTGTCAGAAACTTAAATTTTTTAAATTTTTTTTTTACAGTGGTCCTGTATTTACATTGCTGTTACATTTATTTTTCTGTCAAAACTGCTGCCATCAAGAAGTTCCTGTCAATGCACAGTAGCTTTTTGCTGCCACTATCTAGACTGTAAATAAAATTAAAAAACCCCCAACCAACCAACAACCCCCATTACTATTCCTGTCATCTCTAGAAAAAAGGCACAGCATTTCTACTTACTGTGGTCATTAGGTGCTCGGTGACAGCCGCTACCTCCTGCTGCTTCTGGAGGAGCAGCGGCATGCCCATCTCCAGAGCAGTGGCACCTCGTAACTGCACCTTATGAGCTGAATGGACGACCAGAGGAATGATCAGTTTTGCCCACCTCACAGCCTCTTCTCCCATCTGGGCTGGAGTTTGCTCCATTAAGCTAGATCCAAAAAACAAATATAGGTATTACAAATCTCCAACAGACACACTGCTCAGGCACTCAAAGATAATCTTGGTATCATCAATAAATGCTCTAATTCAACATGTGATTTAGAGGAAACCATTGTAAACAATTTTATTTTTTTATTTTTCTAAACAATTGTATTTTGACAGTTCACTTAAAACTGCAATGCTGAAGCATTATTTCAGATAAACATCTCCAAAAGCAGAGCAGCCTGACATTTCCAGCTGTCCTTTTCATTCTGTCACAGCTTTTTGGGCAAACAAGCTGAACTGGGAACCTGAAAGGAACATACCATCAGTTCCTTATCAGTGACCAAGTACTAAGTTTGCATATTAGCCGTCCCTTGTGTGTTCCTAGCAGTCCAGACCAGCTCCAACAGGCCACGTGTCCTGAAAACAATACACACCTGCTTTGGAAAAACAACTCAAACCCTGAAGCAGCACAGGTTTATAGACTCATAGAATAGTTTGGGTTGGAAGGGACCTCTGAAGGTCATCTAGTCCAACCCCCCTGCCGTGGGCAGGGACATCTTCAGCTAGATCAGGTTGCTCAGAGCCCCGTCCAGCCTGACCTGGAATGGTTCCAGGGATGGGGCATCCACCACCTCTCTGGGCAACCTGGGCCAGTGCCTCACGGCCCTCATCATAAAAAATTTCTTCCTTCTATCTAGTCTAAATCTACCCCCCGTTAGTTTCAAGCCATCTGTTTGTACAGACCCAATGTGCATTAGCCTAGTCAAGTGTTCTTATCCCTCTACTACTGAGCTGTTAGAGCACAGTATGACAAACAATTCCGTATGTTTACACCATCCCACACAGAAGCCAACGAGACTTTCAGAAATGGGAGTACCCGGCACGTATTCAACCCAGCCTGTAGGAACCAGCTTGTCTCTCAGTCATGGAATTTTGCCAGTGTCCTCTTTGGCACAGGTACATCAAGTCCCCATCACTACAGCTTACGAAGGGTTTGCTGTACTAAGGAAAACTGCTGCCGTTCAAATAATTTTATTAAAGCCAGAGGACACGCGCTGCTTAAGAGAACGGTTTTCCATTACATCTCTCAGCAGCCTAACTTCTGAACAAGAGCATTGTCTTACCACCGCTGTCAATCAGCCTGAGACCCAGTATCTGTTTATTTTCAGGTACAACTCTTGCTCTTAAGGATAACTACGCCTACTGAATCTCAGATTTGCAAAAGAGGAATTAGCGTACAATTAACCAAATGCAAGAAGTCGCTAAATACAAAGTAAATTATAATATGCAACTTCTCTGCTACAGAAAACTAATGCATTAAAATAGAGATAAAATAAGCAAATAACTACTGCTTTAACTATTTCACTTTAAAATGGATTTGCAGTTCAAACCAGATGCAAAAAGTTGAAGAGAATACTTAAATAATAGTAAAGATACAAGCTCAACATATTTACTAATAAAGAAATAAAATTAATACTAAGTAAAGATAAAATTTGACTATTCTAGCACTGCTGACCAAAACAACGCACTTTCGGTGTTGGTCCTAAAAAGTCACCTTTGGAATTAAACAGTAGCCTCAACTCTGTTAGGAGAAACATGGCAGTAAAATCTGTAAAGCACCAAGGAGATGTTTTCAAATAGAAACCCATATAATGGCTAAGAATTTCTCAACCAGGTAGGTTCTGAAAACGAGAATGTAGAACACAACTTGTGACACGCGTGTGAGGCTTTGGAAATAATTCCTAATAAGCCATTAAAAATGAAAGCAATGAAAGTTTATCTGAATATTGACCACCTTCTGTGTCAGAACTGGTTGTCATATTGTCATTAACAGAATATTTTGCAAATGCAGCAGTTCAGGAGAACCACTGGGAAAGAGACAGAAACAGAGACGACAGTTCACACAGTTTCACTGTTGTACTGACTGTGACACAAAACACTGAGAAAACAGTCTTGAACATACTGAACAGTTCAAAGAGCGTTCAAAAAAAGTTTCAATATTTTTCAAAAAAACTAAGCATTTGTTTTAACAATTTAATATCGCAGTGCACGTACCGTATAATAACATTTAGTGCTTCGTATTCAACCACCATAGACTGTACATCTCCTCTAGTAAGTATTGTTTCCAGGGTAGAAATAATACTGGACACCTGAGGAAGGAAGAGAACATTAGAGTGAGCACCTAAATACAAATATTTCCATGAGGAGCTGGAATTATGAAATTTTGTTTCCCAGGACCGTGCCCTGCGTTTGGATTATGCTGGGTCTAGTTTTAAGGTTAGAGCTCTGACCAAACTGGAGTATTCACAGCATTTCTCCCCTGTGTTATACACCGGTATCTAACAGAATTGCTCACACCGCAGCTTCTTCCTCAAGAGAAGCAGTAACTTGTTGGCTGTTTTCCCTCTGCAGCTGCCCTTACAACTTTTCCAAGAACTTAGGCCCTATACTCAGCTGTCAAATTTGATGGAAAACGACCTTCAGATTCAAAAGCTACTGAGTGGAGCGTGACCAAGAGATTGCACAAGCCTCACCTCCCTAGGAAATCATGCCACACACACAAAAAGTGAAGAAACTTACCTCCTTTTTAACAATTTCAGAAGGAAACGCCTGCTTAGAGATCACCCAAAGTGCCCGAGTGCGAGTGTTTTTATCTGAAGTTTTTACGGCAACACTGTTCACCACCGAAAGCAAGTCTCGTATTTCAGTTGCTGAAAGCAGAACACACAGCACTCAAATTCTGTTCATGCAATCCTAATCAGCTTCTTAGCAAGTTTCAGGTCATTCTGCTCAGTTAACTTTACTAAAGATCCATTCAACTAGAAGTCCCAATGGACATGATCTAATGTCTTAAACATTACTTTTTCGCAATTTTTGGAAATCTCTCTCAAAATAAACTAGTAAAAAAGCTCAAAATGTATTAATATACAGATACTATTAGTGTGTCTATATTACCTTTATAAGAAACCAGAAAACCGTAAAGCTAGAAGACACCTTTAGCTAAAAACACCAGAGCTAAAGATTAAATATTTAATTATTCAAAACTTCTTGGATTTCAAGTGAATTTAGCAGCACTTTGGTCAATTTCACAGCTATACTGACACGTATAAATTCATTTTAGGGTCTAGGAGAGGCTTTATTATTAAAGAGGGTGGTAAAGTTGTAACTGAGGTAACAGCGAGCTCATTACACAAAAAAGAGTAAGGCTAGCACAGGACTTATATGCAACTAGGAAGACAGATGGCGAAATCGGGTATTCTTTTACAACTCAAAACTAACGAAGCCTGATTTCTTACAATTTGGGCTTTGTGGGTAAATGATCTCACTATCAGAAACATAAGGTCATATACACTCTTTTCCTCAATCAAGAGTACATATGCTTTTTGTCTTCCCTCCCTAACTCTCCACTGTTTTCAGGATTTAATTATTTCTGAAGCCTGACATTCTCTAACAAAACTGATTGCAATTTATCAACTGGTTAAAAAAAAAAGTTACGGGGGAAAGGAAAGGGACCACACAGACATTATTATAGATGCCTCATTCTCACAGGAAGTCAGGTTAAAGTTTGAGTAACAGGAAAGCAGGACACACTGGAAAACGTGTAGAAGAACTGAGAGAAAGAATCAATTTCAATAAAAAGAATGGCAGAGCCACATGAAAAAACGCTCTCTGCACATCCACACACGTGATTTTGTTCAGTCTTGCCTGAGGGTCAGTTTCTCTCTAACAAAGGTCATTCCAGAATATTTGTCCAGGAGTATTTAACACTTCTCAGAGGAAGAAAAAGAAAGAATAATTGACAGTATGCCATTTGTTATTACCATTTGAAGAGTCGCTACAGGTTCCCGCACCATCAAGGCGCCACACGACAGCCAAATCACAATACATTTCCTTGTGTGCCCATGAAAGGCAACCTTAGCTTAACTGCCTCCCACCACCCCCCAACCTGTCTATCCGACATACACACACACACAGACGCAGGTGGCTGACACTGAGCAGCTTCTGATCATGTTATTGCAATTGCATATGCCTGACCCCTGGAAAGTGTAACAGGTACCTCCCGAGGACCAGCCAACTTGGGACGTTAGCTCCCCCCTGTTACCAAAACCCAGGGTTTTTACCTTGATGCATAGCCTCAAGTTCTCAGCAGCAAAACCTTTTGTTAAAGGGATTTAGCACTTTCTAGGAATGTAGGCCATAAGACTTTGGATTACTTTAAATTAGTTTAATTTGAAATATTTACCAGCACAGTATTTGGAGTTGGACTAGATGACCTTTAAAGGTCCCTTCCAACCCAAACTGTTATATGATTTAATGTAATAACCAGGAAAAGGCTGGAAAACACTGAAAAGCACTACTATGCATACCCAAATTCTACAAACAAAAAACCGTTCTTCATTCTTTTTCCACCCAGACATCTTTTTTGATTACTAATTCCACAAAACTAATTACAGTACCTAACTGCTACCAAAGCACTTAATGAAACTAGAAGTTAGTAAGACAGTATTAGCATAACAGCATGAAAAAACATTACGATTTTTTTGTACAAGATGGAATCAGTGAACTGATCACACTTGCTAATACGGAATACAAAACCACTGCACCACTTGGAAACTGTAAGCTTTGTCAAAATTAAAGTATACACTAACAAAGAAATAAAGAAAGAACTCTGATATACACACACACACACTCAGCATCCACACTGAAGTTTGTTTGCTTACCGGATAATTCAGATGTAATTTTTGAATTGAAAACGCAGAATCCTAATGCCTGTAATGCTGCATTACTTAGCTCTGAGTTTTGACTAGAAATGTGTGCCTGAAAAAAAACAAAGCCTCAGTTTATAGAAGTAGCTGTTAAGTATTGTCTTAATACCAACACTTCTGCTCGATGAAGAGAGAGCTATCAAAAGCAAACACGTGATGAAAAATGCACCCATGTGGGAAACCCTTCCTAATTACATACACTCCAAATCAATAAAACAATTTGAAGTTCTGAAGACATTTTTGTTCTCTGTAATTTAGACATCTTTACTGAAGTAAGTTCTAAACATCCAAAGTTCTTTACTTCTTTGCTTGTTATGTACTGTCACTTGACTCTCCAATTGCTTTTAAACATCTGAAACTGAAGGGAAAAAAAAATGGCTAAGAACTGTCTCTACATTAATCTTCAAAAAAATTTGACATTTCCTGCATATTCCAATTCCCTGAAGTGTTTCTAAAGGCAGACAGAACACACTGTATCTTTTCTGGCTCAAAGATCAGCTTTGACTGCATAACACTGCCTGAACACATCCAAGGCCCTGTATTTTATTTCTTCTGTAGTAATTTCTAAGAATGTGAAAGATATATTTTGCCAACAAACCCTTACTGCTACGTCACTAGTTTGAATTCTTATTAAACGAACTCAAATTCAAGTCCTACAATGGCCGCTGACCTTGACCACCTAAACGTGTCTTTGTTCACTGAAGTGTAAAAAATCGAATGGAAGAGACATACCTTAAACACTTTGCAAAGTTGAAGAAAGTGTCTTCTGACATCTGCAGTGAATTCTTTGCCTTCCTCACCCGTCAGGCGACTTTAGGGAGCAGAAGGGAAAACAAGCAATATTCACAGGTTAAACATGTTATAACTGACATAACTTTAAACTTCTAATACACAATTAATCTGCAGTGAATTCTTTGCCTTCCTCACCCGTCAGGCGACTTTAGGGAGCAGAAGGGAAAACAAGCAATATTCACAGGTTAAACATGTTATAACTGACATAACTTTAAACTTCTAATACACAATTAATTAGCTAATCATAGAATCATTAAGGTTGGAAAAGAGAATATAGAACCACTTCTTTCCTTAGAAAGCTAAAACACAACACTGAAGAAGCTAAAGAGCAAAAATGCTGGTCACCACATAGTTAGTCTGACACATGAGTAAAATAGTGTGTTATAAAGTGCACGCGTCCTAGCGTTTTGGAAAAAGTTAAGTGACTAATGACCCATTTTGTGCTTATGGAGCATAAAAAAACCCCACACACATTAAAGGCTTTTTTTGGTCAACTTTTGTAAAACCATTAAAAGTTAATATGCAAACTTTAAATGACTGCTGAAAACTAGATAAACTCTCATATTTCTGTGGAAAGTTTAAAAAGCACATTCTTCAGAAGCGGTTCTAGAACGCAGGCTCCCCACTCCAGGAAAATTCTGGTTTGACAACTAGCAGCGATGACTTTGCACATATCCGAAGAACATCCATACAGAGAAGCTATACTTATCCTATAAAACGTTAACAATCAGTTTCACATAGCGAAAAACAACCGTATTAAGTGCAATCATCCAGAAGGCAACCCGAGAAATCTGTTGTTGCTTAACACTATCTTTAAGTTAGGATGGGGTTTTTTGTCAGTTATTACTAGAAACCTGTAAAATCTTGTAGTGTGATGAGCATCGCTGATATCTAAGCAGCTGCAGCTTTAGAAGTTACTACAAAACCGAAAGACAGGAACTCAAGGGAGATAATGATAGAAAGAAATAACGCCTTTGCGTATGCTAACAAACTGAAAAGATCCAGGTAAAACCAGAACTTAACGGTTAAGAAGTACCTTCCACAAAGAAATGCAATTAAGGCAGGATCATTCCAAAACCCGAAAACCACACCAAACCCTAACCTTTCTAATCATGTAGCGGAAACGCAAGCCTTCTTTCAGAAGGAAAAAAAGTTGTTCTTTCCCAACGTTCCTTCACCCACCTCCGCAGTTTCCCCAGGAAATGCAGGAGCAGAGGCTCTCGGATGAGCAGACACCGAAAAGACGCCCGCCCG
>NW_008794603.1:550026-571590 GCF_000699145.1 Aptenodytes forsteri | reverse complement strand
CGCCTCGGCTGCCCGCGTTCGGCCCTCCCAGAAGCCCCTCCAATCTACAAATCATTTACTCGTGGCTGGAAAATAACCTCTAGACCTCCCAGAGCCGCTCAGCGGTTACGGTTGAGCTCCAGCTCCGCGGAAACCTGCCTGCATAAACCTGAAATTCCTTAAGACCCGAATCAGTGGGTCAGCGCTGTGAAATGTGTAGCCCCGCAGCCGTTTCCAGTTGGGTTTTTTTGATGGCCATTTTTCGGGGGGGGGTCCCCGAGTAGGTGCGGGGCTTCCGAATGGCGGGGAAAAGTGAGTGCAACGGAAAGTGCCCCGGGGGCTTCGCTCCCCGCCGTGGCTGCGGCACCAAGCGCTGCCCAACGTCCACCGCCGTCGTCTGCGGGTCAGAGGTGTTGGCACTTAGCTGCGCACGGTATATCCCACCCGGTGGCAAAGCCACTGAGTGGGGGACAAGTGACAGATTGATCAAGGTGTGAATTACATTGGGGCGTTTGTGGGTGTAATACGAAATAATGGCAGTGGCAGCAAATCTGAAGTGCGGAGAAACCCATTTTCTCCGGGATAGAGGTAGGCCTGAGCAGTAACGTTAACGGCTAAGTCTGTCTTTCTCAGTCACCCGCAGGGCTTCGTAGTGGCGTTGGAGATGCTCAGCAGGAGTGCCTATTCTGGAAAGAAACTCTTCCCCAAACAGCGTCACCCCTCTGGCTCCCTGGGGGTTTCCAGACAGGCAGGTATTTCCTGTACACCCCTTGGTGCTGATCCGTGTCAGTTCAAGACCCGTTGCTTCTCAATTAAAGAAACAGAAAAAAAAAACCCCAAAACCACGCTAGGTCATAAACAAAACGTTAACAGTTCTCTTCATGCGTTTTCCTTACTAACAAACACTTTTGCTGATCTTGGAGAACTGGAACGACATTTTATAACAGGAGGGTGTGAACAGGTTTATTCAGCCCACCAGGTGGCAGGATTAAAAAGCACCAGTAGATTTTAGGTGCAGCTTAATCCCATTAAATGTAGTGACATGAACCTTGTTTCCTGGTGCTCACACGAAGCATGAATAAAGTGTTGGAAATGACAGGGAGAAAAGCTGCGGTGCTAGGTGCAACATTGTTCTCCAGTACAGCCAGGAAGCAGGATTACATTCCCAGTGAAATTACAACGATAAAAACTCGAAGACGAAATAAATTTAAAGAACCGAGAATTAGAATAAAAAAAGCAAAGATGGGTCTGATTAGCTTAAGATTCTCCTCCTCTTGTGCAAAACTCTTTCTGAGGAATTCACAATGCTCCAAACCAAAATAATTCAGAAGAAGATTCTCAGCGGGCATTAGACTTCAGCAGATCTGGGGTCAGGAAAACATTTAGAGCGAAAGAAAGAAACTCTTGAAACTTATTTACTGCTTTAAATCAAGAAAAATGTTTCAAAGTCTGAAAAGTTCTCAAGAACTAAAAATAATTCATTGGGAACTCAGGACATGATTAAAATAGAGGTAGCTTTAATGCTGCTTCAGACTGAGGAATTTAAACTGAAGTTAAAAACATATGGAGAATGATCTATGTTCATCAATTCAAAATAGTACGGTCTTCTTAAAACCCATGTAAATAACATCCAACATCTCGACAGTATCTTCTGAATGGATTTGCTGGTACTCGGTTAGCAATTCCTTCTGATGCTTCATCTCACCAGTTTTACTATCATTACCAAGTCTTTCATTTGATTCTTTACCAAGTGAAATCAGAGAAGTAAAAGGTCTTGAACATCTCTTCTCTGGATGAGAAAACCCTGACAAAATTAATTGAGTAGTTTCTGATTCATCTTACAAGAAAATTACGACGATAATATAATTGATTCTGTGCTGTTCACGCTGCTTCCCAGTCTTCTGACTTCAGACAATTACACGGGTGGCTGCTAGGCCGCCCACAAGATGAGTTTATGTATCTTAAAAATAAGCTTACTCTAAAGGAAAATAAGGATAGAACAGGATATTAAATTTTAAAATAATTGAAACGGTCACACAAAAAGTTTGTTCAAATGGTGCAAGAAATGAGGAGAAGGACCAGTTTATATAGAAAAATAATTTTTAAATCTTTGGTAACAATGAATTCTTCAGATTTTTACAGTACTTGTAATCTAAAAATAGTCTTCTATTCATGTAAGTATATTTTATAATTTATTTCCTAGTGTACTTTATTAACAAAACTTATATAAAAGCAGAAAATAAAAAGTCAGAAAGATACGAAGAAAATGTCTTATCTGAAGAAACAGATATCTGAATTGGGTTCTACAATATGTTTCTTAATGAGTGTATCTTGTTACTCTGCTCACATAATACCAAATTTTCCGGAGAAGAAGTTTGTTTTTCCTTGGGATGTTGTATTCTTTCCATCACTTGACTTTGAAGGCATGTCCATAGTAATATATCTGATTTGAAAACCACCAGCAGTCACTGAGGCATCTGTCAAAAACTTCAAGGTCATAACATTGCCTGGGACAAGAAAAAGAAAAACAAAGGTTATGTTTTTGGGTGGCATAAAAATGTGGCATTTCAGAGTTATTTCTGAAGTGCTCTTTCTTGCTTGCTTCTGAGATCTTTAGAGCAAATCACCCGGTCTGTCTACTTCCAAGCTGTGGCCTGGGAGGGTTGTAGTTCCATCAGCCCCACGGAAAACCAGGCAGATTTTCATCACTTTTCTTCGTTTGCAGAGCCCAGAGGTTGATAAAAGTTTTGCTGTACCCAGTGCTTTCTGCAAAGCGTTTCTGGTTCTTTAAAATGCTGCTCTGCTTCACTCTACCTGTGAAATGCCCCGCTTCATGTGTGAGACACATCTGGCATAGAGCCTCATGGATCTCTGGGTAACACAGGGGTGAGGTTGCTACGCCACTCTCCCACGAGTGTCATCTGCTCATCTCCACCAGGCCCGTGTAAACCGGGAGATCAGGGATGGCACAATTCAACTTTTCTGTTCTCTTTCTGCTGATGACAGCTGTGGGCTGGAGCGGGCCAGCGTGAGTTTCTGCACAGACTATCCATGATCCCCAGGGAACACGGCCACTTCCTTGCACGGGTAGCTCGCCTGGCATCTGTGCTACAGCGGTTTTGCGACGCTTGAGCAAAGAGAGGTTAAAGTGGCTTTGATTTACATGTAATCAGACAACTTTTCTGTTCTCTTTCTGCTGATGACAGCTGTGGGCTGGAGCGGGCCAGCGTGAGTTTCTGCACAGACTATCCATGATCCCCAGGGAACACGGCCACTTCCTTGCACGGGTAGCTCGCCTGGCATCTGTGCTACAGCGGTTTTGCGACGCTTGAGCAAAGAGAGGTTAAAGTGGCTTTGATTTACATGTAATCAGACCTTGACCTGCTGTTTAAAAAAACGGCGGGCCAGCGTGAGTTTCTGCACAGACTATTGATCCCCAGGACACATCTGGCATAGAGCCTCATGGATCTCTGGGTAACACAGGGGTGAGGTTGCTACGCCACTCTCCCACGAGTGTCATCTGCTCATCTCCACCAGGCCCGTGTAAACCGGGAGATCAGGGATGGCACAATTCAACTTTTCTGTTCTCTTTCTGCTGATGACAGCTGTGGGCTGGAGCGGGCCAGCGTGAGTTTCTGCACAGACTATCCATGATCCCCAGGGAACACGGCCACTTCCTTGCACGGGTAGCTCGCCTGGCATCTGTGCTACAGCGGTTTTGCGACGCTTGAGCAAAGAGAGGTAAAAGTGGCTTTGATTTACATGTAATCAGACCTTGACCTGCTGTTTAAACATAGACACAGAATAATGGCTGTAACCAGCTTTAGAACTGTTCTTGCAATCCTTGCTCTTGAAATGGGAAGAACTGGTGCACGAAGATGGTGTACATAGGCAGGGCTCAGTTACTGACTACAGATCCACTGTGTAAAGGTGCCTGTGTGAAAGCGCCTTTAACGTCCGTAGGTCTACTGCCTCTGTAAGGCAAATACATTACCTGTGCTAATGATATCATCTGGCAACTCGTCTCCACAAAACCTGGAAAAAAGATATAAATGGTCGTGATTAAACGACACAGCAAATATGCCATGGCCCTGCTGTATGGGACCTACACTGAACAGTGGCTCTCGGGCTGTACTCCGGAGCTGTGGCTCATGGGGCTAAACTGGTTACAGGTATTCAGTGAATGTAATTCTCCCCTACGTGTTAAAGCAATTGCCTAAAGGATTTTTGTCATTGTCTTAGAGTAAGGTTTAGGGGAGGGAAAAATGCAGGAAACATTTTTCAATATATGCAGGAAGTAAATGATGCAAAACAAGAAAAAGAGAGATTTAGCATGGCGTTAAGGAAAAGAACAATGGCCCAAGGCTAAGAAAGGAAGAGCATTGTCAAGAAAAACAAACGGACTATATCCTTGCTCTGCTACATATGATTTGTAGAGAGGATGTGAAAAGTGGCAGGAATTGGGAAGTGTTTGTTATCACTTTTTCTGGTTTATTTTTGGAAAATTGCGGTACTTCATACTAAAATATGACTGCTAAAGGACAAGCAAAAATATGACATCGAAGAAAAGAAAGTGAGAATTAAGCAAAGAGGGAAACTAAATCTCATAAGAGGGATGATACGTAACACTTGTTCTGTTCTGATTTTGTTAGAAAGTATTTTACTTCTGTAGCGAATAGTAACTTAAATAAAACACATTTTTGCTAACGGTTTAACACCCCACCTCCCTCCTTTCAATTAAAGCAAATACAAAATACTGTTTGAGCTTGCTGGGAGTTCTTCCTGTAAAATGATAGAGAATTAAGATAAGCGGCTAACTAAAAAGTCTTGCAGCTTTCTTTCATGTAATTTAAGAAAGCAGAAAAGGGCAAAGCACAATTCTCTGAATGTCTTTACAGGCCTGTGTTAATGACAGTAAAGCAAACAGCCAGGCAAGATAAGTCAGGTACTACTGCTACAAGTATTATGGGCATATCAGGGGTGCTAATTGGGTGAGGTAATACAGTGTTCTTCCAAAGTAATGTTCTGGGGAAAAAATTAAATCATTTGATTATTTGCATATTAAAGCTGGAACTGCTTTACCTGCCCACAAAGCCATTGATATCATCATAGCTATCGTAGACTTCCAAGAAATCAGCCATACAAGCAGTGTCGTCTTCAACATCAAACTCTAGAAACTGTAGATGAATACGTTGTCCATACTTTACTCTAATATGCCAGTAGCAAATTTGCTCATTTTCATACTCATTTGGGTAGCCTGGTGACTTAAAAACATGTTTTGAATCTGTGAAGACTCCACCACATTCTTTTCCTAAGAGAAAAATAAAAACATCAGAGTTTAAGTATTCATTCTGGATATGGCTATGGTTTAAATCTTTGTGCGCTTTGACCCAGCATCCCACAGGAACACCCAGCGTGATGGCACTTTTCACATATTTAAGCACTCGGCATTCCCAAGAAATGTCGGCCATTCCTAGCTTTTGGGAGCAGCTATTTTGGAAACAAGAGGCATGATCTAAAACTCACTGAATTCAGAGGAAAAGCTTTGATCGACTTCAGCGGACTTTGGGCCAGAGCTAAGTGTTTTATGTAAAAGGCATTTGGGGTTTCTGGCAATGTCAAACTGTAAGCTTTACAGCTGTACAAGTCACCCTGGCATTCCATTTCATCCTTTCTTCTTCAAAAACCTCTTGAAAGCCTGTCTTCTACAAAAAAACCGACAAAGGTTAGTGATCACATACATTGCATTGTACTCCTGTTATTGTTGCAGCTCTTCAATCCCTTTGGAATGTCTCCTTCGGGACGAAAAACACTCATTCCGGTTTGATTCGGTGGCCATTTGAACTTTACCAGCTCCCCGACAGTGGGACCAACCAATTTGGGGACCTCACACTGCCTGACTTTAGGATTTGTCACAGTTCCCCAAGTTCAGACCTGGGGGAGAGGGAGGTACTTTCTAAGGGTGATTCAGGGCACGTGAGTTGGGAGCCTTAAGCTGGGTAGTGTGATTAACCCTCTTAGTCTGTACATTGTCCGTGAGTCCTGTACTTTTCAGCTCCAGATCATTGCTAGGTTGGATGCACATTTCAAACATGCGAACTGTTCCACAAGCGCCTCTTGACATCTTTAGCCCCCTAGGGAAGAGCACAGGCTCAGTTCAATCAGAGATTGGTCTTTGTTCCCCCAGGCTCCTTGTCTCCCACGCAAGCGGATGGCTCTTGCCAGGCTTTTTAGCAGACTGTCCATCAAGTGTGAATACATATCCTTTTAATGGAAGAGACTCAAGCCGTCTGCTGAGTGTTGGCAGTTCTGGTTTCCTTTTGTCCTCTAACCAAACAGCGCATTTGGAAAGTAATCACCTCTCAGCCCAGAGGAGAAGGCTGACAAAGTCGGGCTGGCAGTTTACATGCAGTAATAATGAACGCAGTAGTCTCTCTTGCAGTCGTCTCTGTATGCTGAACATCTGTGAATGTCCCCCACCCCACAGAGCTATTTGATTAACAACTGCCCAGCTAACACAAACAAGCTCAAGCCCTGTGAGCACAAACAAATTGTGCACAGCTGTGCAGACATCACGGACAACTCCAACTTTTGGCTCTGCCAGGCAGAGTAGTACACTTGGAGTAGTAGGAGAGCCAAGCGGTGCACAAAGTTAAGCTTTGCTTTTCTTGTTGGTGCCTACTTTTTCTGTCTTCCCTGCTATACGAAGTGATATCAAGCTAAAATGAAGCAGCGGCCACGTCAATGTTTCAGTCATCTGCAGTGTAGTGAATGGAGGGGGATGGAGAGAGGTCCCGTATCTGGTGAAGTCTGGTCAGGCGTGTTTGGACCGTGTCTCCAGATCTGCTTTGGAGATCCACTTTTCTCCATCTAGTTACACATGCACGCGCACACACACACAAGGCACTGCTGGGAGCTGGATCTGTCAGGTGTTTCAGTCCCAGACATGGCATTCATTTTCAAGAGTTGTTCTATCTCAGGCACAAGAAGGAATAAGGGTTAACACTAAATTTAGCCTGTTTACAGGCAGAATATCTGGAACATCGTTCCCACGTTAAACACCTCAGACTAGTTATTAGAATTAAATTGTGGGCTAAACGTAAACACTTTTATACAAAACAAGACATTTGCACATCACATTGGAAATATTACTTACCTTTTTAATCAACAACAGCATATTGTTACATTTTTAGTTTCCGAAAGGACTTTGCTTAGGCCCACTTATATATGCTACAACACAGTGCAGAGACACTGAGCTCTGAGCAAGCCAGACCAGCTCTAGGTAACAGCAGAGGTGCAAGGCTCCAAATAAATTTGTATCAATACGCCCCCCCTTCGCAGACAGCATATTTATGGTATTGAAGCTAACTCAGAGCCTGGGTGCCTTTGCGCAGCCAGATAGCACGGCATGCAGTCATAATCTTAGACCCGAAGAGCAATGGGTTGTTTTCAAACACACCGTTAGGGTTGTAGCAGTAGGCATCCCATCTCTCGCTTCTGTTGAGGCGAATCCCGTAATCAACAATACCAGTTTTTCCAAAGCCACA
This sequence comes from Aptenodytes forsteri, assembly GCF_000699145.1. Taxonomy (NCBI): domain Eukaryota; kingdom Metazoa; phylum Chordata; class Aves; order Sphenisciformes; family Spheniscidae; genus Aptenodytes; species Aptenodytes forsteri. The sequence goes on along the minus strand of NW_008794603.1, from coordinate 564,064 downwards.
GTTGGCTCCAGCTTTCACTATGGGATAACCAACTCTGCCCTTTGCCATCCAGCCAGCAGCACACACATGGAAACCTGCAACAGGGAGAAAATGAGACATGGATGTGATAAATCAATCCTAGGCAAGAAACTCTGCTTTTTAGTCAAGTAAGTAAAGTCTTACTCAAGCTGATCAATGACTTGGGTGTAATTGGCCTAATAGAAATTGGACTCCAGGAAAGAACAGTACTTTGAGAGGATCATTTTAAACACAGAATATAAAATTGCATTGTGTTCTCCACAGTATGATTATTGGTTCTTCATTTGAAAACAAAAATCAAATGCAGAGGGACTATATAGTTTCCTGGGTAGTGAGTTTTAAGTGCTGTACCAGCATTTGTAATCAAATTATATATTGGATGAGTTATGTAAGTGTGTTCTTTGTTTCCCTTTTGAAGTCATACAAATTCATTCAATCGTATCTCAAGAGTTTGCAGCATTAAGTTCTAAGAATGAATAAAATACTACATACAAAAGACAGCTAAGAAAACAAAGTATTTACTTAAAATTCTTTCAATTTAAATTTAAATACCTGAAATGCCTCAAGTATTTCTTGCTAAACAAAAAGATCCTGTTAATGCATTTTGTGGCTGAGACCTTAAAAACAATAGCCAAAGAATGCAGTGTTATTCACTGTCTGGTAGAGACCAATTCAATGGAACTGGAACATATTTGTGGCGTCCTAGGACTATGAGCTACTCAGAAGAGACAAAAGCACCCTTTTTACATGTGTGCTGATGCTGAGAGCCAGCTTCTGACTCAACGGTGTAGCCTGCAAATTTCTGCAGTGGAGGATATTTTCCATTGTTTTCCTAATGCTCTGAATGAATGAATAATGTCTTATTAGGAATCAAACAGAAATACAGTAGAGCCCTCACTCTGCACCGCTCTTCACTCCAAGCACGCCACTCACTCTCTCTCAGAGCAAATATGGATGGAATAAACATTATGAAAACATCTTGACTGACGATATGAAAAATAGCAATGCACGTTTACTATAGAAGCTCCCTGAGGATAAACGCCTTCCTCTGCGGCCCCCAGCAGCACCCAGGGGCTGTAGCTGGGGTGGTACCGTTGCTTCCCAGCTCAGCCAGACGGCTCTCCGCTGGGTGTTGCTGGTTCCGGGACTGTGCTGCACCCAGAGCTCAGGGGGATGCGTAGCACTCTGTGCAGATGTTATCCCTGACAGCTCTGTAGGTAGCGCAGTCATGCTCTGTTACCAAGGGGGGGAATTGCATGCAACTTGGGCAAAAATCCAGGGAGTTTACAAGTCTCTCAGTCCCAGAGTTCATAACATTCATGAAAATACAAGACTGGCAACATTATGAATGAGTGATGTGAAAAGCGAACAGCTGTGATTTTTTTCGAACCTATTTTTCTTGCCGCCTCCAGCTGCTGATAGGTGGCTAGATGTCCTCCCTCGTATTCACAGACTGCTTTTGCTTCTGCATAGGTGAGCTGGTACTTCCCAGAGCGTGACTCCCTGTGATACACTCCGGCGGCTCGTTCTGTGGGACCAAAGCAATAAATGATTTCAGTATTGTGTCTCAGCCGGCCTGCCTTCCGGGGTGCTCTCACCGCCTCCAGCAGTTTCCCCAAGACCTGCGCTTTGGGCTACCATCCAGGTGAGGAGAGAAACAAAAGCTAGTAGCTGTGCCACTTGGAAAGCGTCAGGAAAATATGTCCCTCCCAACCCAAAGGCATGCTTTTGCAACCCAAAGGTATGTCTTTGTTTGGGAGAAGTTTTGAACAACAGAGCTAGTCAGAGCTTGGTGAGGTTTTGAACAACAGAAAATCAACAAACGCAGGGAAGGACTCCCCTAGGACTACTCAGAAGGCAGTAGTTATGGGAACGATTGGCTGGTGTCAGCATCACTAGTTCCGTGTATCCTATCTGACTCAGGGGAAGCTCCTCCTGGATTGCTATCACAGCATACTTTTGGATGTAACTTTAAGTGCCTTTGTAAGATGAATCAGAGCTTTGTTTTGAATCTCCAGAGAAGTTAAATCAGAACTACTTGGATAGAGGAGAGGCAGAAATTAAAGGGAATAAAAATGTGAAATAAAAATATCTGAGCTTGTGTCACAAAGGGCAGGACCAGAACAATTGCTGGCTGACGTTTTTGCTGCACAGAAAATTAATACACTTTCTTCATTAGTTTTTGCTTTGCTGTTACAAGTACAATATAAAGCAGCTTTCCAGGGAAACCTAGAAACTGTCAGTACCACTACAAGTTTTATAATCTTTTCACGTGGCACTTGTCTGATGACATATGTATGGAAATCTGTCTCAGAACCAATCTGCATATCTAATCTGAATGGCATTTTTGTTTAGATCTTTCTTATATTTAGTGTAATCTGAGAGAAATGGCTTCTGTAGCTGTCACTGGTCAACATGACTGAAAAAAGACGCAAAACAGGAAGCATTTTTTACAGTGGTTATTTGTACCATGGGAAAAAAAGAATGTCTTTGCTAGGGACATACTTAGAGTCAGTAGTTTTGGCTAAGTTAGGATATTTTTAAAAAAACCATGGTCACCACTGAATTGTGGTTAGCAATGGTGAGAACCCTTATTGGATACAGAATGACGTTTGCCAATGTAGTTTTTGGACCCACAGTCACTGGCCTTGCACCCAGTGAAGTAAATTATACTGCTGACAACAGTCTCGGAAGACTGAGAGCTGCTTTCTGTAACATTGCTGGGAATGTCACTGGCATGAGCATGCGATAGCACGTATTCCGTGGAAAAATCTTTCCGAAGAAGCCAGTTCCATTGCAACGAAGAGTCACAACAACTAACAGCTGTGGAATAATGGTATGCTGTATTAAAAAAAAAAAATCTGTTTTAATTAAAAATTTATTCATAGAAGTATTATTTTTCATTCATTCAACACTCTATCATGTCTAACCTGATAAATCCACTCACTGCTTCTTTACAGCATGATTGTATTGGATTCAGTATGCATTAATTGAAAATCTGAGTACTACAGAAAATAGCCCACCATTGAGCCTCACTGCACACTCAGGGGACAACCTGGGATTGCCATTATTGATCACTGCAGCTCACAGGGAAGTGAACTGAAAGGTGAATTGAAAAACACAGACTGTAGTCCCTGGGATTAGCTGAGCTGCCCCACCTACACCGAGTCAGAGTAAAGGGCCGCTGAATTCTAAGGTTTGCCACCTTTGCAAAGGTGACCAGTCACAGCCAAAGCAAGAGCAGTCTTAAAGCTTATTGTCAGTGACGTTTGCTGGTAAAAGCCCCCATCGCTCTGGCAGCCACCTTTGCAAGACCCACCCTGTTCCTTCCCTGGAACTGCTGCTGGCTGTACCACCAGGAATTCGGGGGGAACTGCCAACTGGTTGACTCATCACTCTTGGAGCTGACAGTAAAAACTTACCATTTTCAGTTGTTCTCCTGACTTTTTCACCTGGCAATATTGTTTTCAAATCTTATGCCTCAGAAAGTATCTACCCCCACTTATTGGTGCTAAAATGTCACTATGGACAGGCGTCACGCTTTTCAGAATATTGCTGGAAACACCTGCTCTTCACAGTTTCTGCAAGGGCTGCTCTACCAACAGCAGCACCACTGAGTCTTCGTGCAACGTCTTGGTGGGTGGTGTTACCCTGCTGAGAGCAATCACCAATCTGTATCTCTGTTACTCCTTTGTGAGGTGACGAAAGTAGCCTTTGGAAAGATAGACCACACACATGTACTCCACCAAGCTTTGACATTCGATGCTGGCTCGGTGTGTTGCAGTTTAACGATACAGTATTCCCTAACAGTATATCCTAATTAACTGATCAGATCTTTCACTGGCATTTTTTTCCCCTCCCTCTTAATTACGTTAGGGGCTGTGCAGAAAGATATCAGCAAAACCAGACCTAGGTCAAAGCACTGTACTTATTAACTATTGATATACTTTTACATATTTATGTATCTGTATATGTATATACATATATACACATATTCACAGTCATACATGAACACACACACGTACGACTGACTAGCAGTCTTTATGGAGGTGATATCACGGCCGTGTAGATAAACCTGCATGAAACGTTGGTTTTACTTGCAAGCACAAGCGCAGGCCGACCACTGTAAATGCGTGCCATTTATATACCATGGGGCCAGCACTACAGAGTGCGACGTGTCCCAGCCTCAGCCGGGCATCTTCTCTGATGGGGGATTCTGCTTGAAGGCTGCTGTCTTTACCTGACCTGCCCGAAATCTCCTCTTCCTGGACAACAGTGAGAACTTTCAGCAAAGTTCTTTCTTCCTTTGCCTAAAACCCTACATATTGGGACTGTTCTCTCAGGGATTTCTCCACCCGCTTTTCTTCTTTGGTTCTTACTCAAAAGGTCATGGGTTACATGGCTGACAGGACATGTTTCTTCCAACTCACATTTCTTAAAATCTCTCCTTGAAGTCCAGAGACAGCAGGATCCTGCAAGGACAGCAACCTTCTACTCACCCACAGCAGTAGGAGATGGTAAAACGTTGCCAATCTCTTCTGCGCAAACACAAGCAGCATGAAATTTGGCCTAATAAAGTACCCTCAATATGCATGACACAAATACTAAATGCTAAATAAAAAGAAATATTTAACTTCTAAGCAGAGGATGGCCATGTGGAGTTACTGGCGCGGGCCTCTGCTAACGCGCACGGTCATACCTAGAGTACTCCAACAAATGGGGTAGGTATGGCCCCTAAACCGCACTGACACATGGTGTGCGGACAGGGATGAAATTCTGAACACAAAGAGTGCAGCAGCTGCTCCGGGAAACCTACTTTGTGGCACTAAGAACTGGCACTCAAATAAGCGTATGAGCATATTTGGGCAAGACTGCTCCAATCCTCTCATCAGTTTACAATAAACCTTTGGTTATAATGCGCTTGTGTCAAAAATGAGCGACAATAAAATACCATTCACACAAGAAAGACGTTAACAGGAAGGCGATACAGTCAGCTGCAGCAGGACTGCATGCTTACTGAGAAAACAAAAGAAGTTTTGTAACAAGAAAAAAGGTAAAAGACATGAGCATTTCCAGACTGGCATTAATTGAAGATTTTATATTTGTGCTAATGATTTACTGAGGAAGAAAGGTAAAATGGAGAACTCCATTTTCAATTTGGTCTTGATAGTGCTTTATCAGAAGAAGAGGAGATAAGCAAAGCTCAGATGTCACTGTGCACTCCTAGGTTTTATTCAAGGGAGGGGCTCTTGCTTTACTGCTTGTGCATGGTGAGTATGAGATTGAGGTTACTTGTTTTACTCTTCAAGTTACACTTTTTTTTTTAAATACAAAGATGCATAAATTGGATGGCTGTGATTTTGCCAATTTTTTCTTCATTTATACATATAACGTCACTGAATTCCATTGGTAATCTAATTAACTGCATTTTGAGGTTTGTTTCAGTAATTTTATTGCTGTAGTTGCACTAGATGGTGCATTTCTGAAGGAGCTTCAACAGAGTCCTGGAGATAAGAAAGCAGAGTGGTCATTTCAGTTTCCAAGCTGCACACTGTGCTTCCAGATTTTGCATGTGTTTGTTTATTTAGAGCAAGTCATCAGTTTTTACCCCACGGTTTATTTTTATTTACTCTTATGGTAAATGCTAAAGGTGTAGCAAAACATAATTTTATTATGCATTCCAGTTAACGCTCTGTTTCTTCATTTTAAAGAATTAGAAATTTTTTTCTTCAAATTGACTTCAATTCATGAAACTGCTCAAATGATCACTGTCACCACAAATCCACATTTATGTTGTAGAAACCCCTAAAGGCTACATCCAGGGTGGCTGGTTGCAGCAGTCATGTGGATATGCCAATATTTGCAAATAAACCACCCAGGACCCATTCTCTGCCCGTGAGTGCGCGTGGCATGGTGTGTGCCTGAGCTCTCTTCCCCGTCATCAGGGTGGTCTCACCCAGGGATAGTCCCGTGGCCTGGCTCTCCCTGGCACTGCACTGGAGCACTCTTTAGAAGACCACTGGCTGGCTGAGAGCAAAACTGTGCCAAGGAACATGAGAGTGGTGTTAAACCACAGAGAGGACCTGTGCACAGCCATGTGCTGTTCACTTGTGCAGGGACAGCCTGTACAGGCTACAGATAAACAAGGGGCCTGACTCAGCAAGCCCGCTTGTTCATTGCTCTGACCACATCCCTTCTATACGAGAATACCCATCACAGCCTGTACGAAATTCAACTTCTCTGCCCCTACTATCAGGGCTTAACACAGCCTCAGTCCTACTTATCCTCTGTGCCTCCTTACTGTTATTCCAGCCAGGAATACAAGCTTTGCTTGTTTTTCACACAAACATCTTCTCTGTCGTTCTTTTTTTTGAATAGCAGCCACTTGAGGTGGTGCACGAAGCTGCCAAGCTGTCCTCCCTTGGAGCTCTGCCCCACCTGAGCACCTTCAGCAACTATGGGACACAGCAGGCATGTTCCAAGTTTAGAAGGAAAGAGCAGTCATTAAAAGTGTGCAGCCAAATGGAAAACAATATAGATGACTTCTCCTCTCATTTATGTTCCTGTTAGTTTACATGGTCCTCTGAGAAGGGACTGGAGTCACGTGGTTGCTCCACCAGCTAATAGAGCGTGGCCGCAATCCCTCATGAAACATCTGAGCACAACAGAAACGTGTACCGGCTACAGGAATTCCTTAAAATCCTTAAAGAAATACACAACATTCTGAAGAGGATAAAGGAGTTTGTAAGTATGTGTCTATAAAACAGAGTGCTCGGTGCATGTTTTTGTTTTGGCATCCTTTATGTGACTATATTCTGAATATCTTTTTCTGTTGTACTGGATAATTATAAAGATCTATAGAAGAACTCTAAGAGCTATTTAAACCCACTTGAGGGCAAGGAAACTACTCCCACAGCATTTTCTATAGCCCTTTTGAAATCTTCTCTCCACCGTTTAATGATGTGAACAAACCAACGGCTAAAACATATACATTTCTGTACTTTCCTAGAAACCTAGGAAATATTATCGGTATTGTTTCCAGATCATTTAGTTTCATATGTAGGACCCCAGGCATCTGAAGTATGTTCATGCAGAAAGTAATTCATTCCTTTGGCAAATGTTTCTTTTCATACTCGTTTTCCTTCATTAGAAGCAACTGTTATTTAATGCTGTTTTCACTTTACCTCATGCTGTAGGAAAATACATTCAGATGAAATATTCCGTAACTACTTTTTCCTGCACTTCAGAGAAATAGTAAAAATAGTAAGCTCATAAAGACAAAACTTACAGTCACTACTCAGATAAAAAGACCACCAATTTCAATGCAGGATTTTGTTAATATTAATGCATGGCTCGATGGCACCTATTGCTAGGTGCTCATCTTTATACTGTTAGACAAACACAGTGACTTACACAGCAAAACATTCATGATTAAATTATTTCTTACCTAACCAAATAGAGTTATGCAGCACTCCGTCCCTGAATCCCCATGCTTGAGCCTTGTCCCACAGCAGGGCAGAAAAGAAAATCAGTGCAATCATCTCTTCTGAACTATTAGGCTGTAAATATTCCCTGTTAAAACACTCAGGATAACCTCTGCTAGCAGCTGGCTAGATCCTATTGGAACATCTGGTAGCCAGATCTTAAATAGTGCTTTCAGCTGTGAGGTCAGCAAGCCTGCTCCAATTGTGCTTGCTGTAGTATTATTACACAATTAAATGTGATGTCTGCAGTCGTCCATGTGACTCACTTTTGGCTCTCTTGATTCCCAGAGTGTCCAAGAAACTATTCTATCCCTCACTACATGCAGTGAGGGACAGCACACATGAACACTTTTCAAGCCAAAGTCTGTTCATTCTTCAGCACTCACTGTCTTCAAATTCCATGAAACAATAAAACTAATAAGCAGTCTGTCTGCTTATAGTGTTTCTAGTCACACCATTTACAGGACCGAAGAGAATCACACATACTACCTCTCATTCTCATTTAAACATTCTGTTCTTTTGTATATAATTTGGATTTAATTTCACAGTGACCTAATCAATGAAAAAATGTAAGGAGAATATTTTGCATTGGCTGTTTGAATTCAGTTTCCCTACATGGAATCTGTAATTGCAAGTCAAACCTCCAGATCAGCATCAAACTGCAAGTGTCAAAAACAGATGCTCTTTGTTCTGCAAGTGGGAAATAAAGCTAAAATCTTCCCCTCCAAACCACAGTTTAAAATCTGATTCATAGCGTGACAGCTGTCTGCTTGTCTTCCCTTCTGGCTGAAAGTGAATACTGCAGCTGCTCCTTGTGGATGAGTGGGAGAGTAGAAAGGGGGAAAGATGAGACTATGGAAAACGGTCTGGTGCTCCACACTTCTGAGCAGTCATTGGAAGACTCTGCTCTCCAGTTCTGATAACATTGGTAACTTCTGAGTCAGGAGCTATAGAAAAAGATGTGCTCATGACCACGAACACAATCAAATTAAAATAAATGAAAAGGAAAAGGAAAGGGTGGAGTACTCTGTGCCTACTCAAAAATATTTTACATAGATGACTGTTGTACCAATGAGGAATATATTCTTTATCGCTGCAGTCTTCACATAAAGTGATGAATGCCTCGCTACATCGTACACACGGACACACACACGCATTCCTCCCACCTACAACTCAGGCAGATACTGAAGGGGGGAGCTGTGGAGGAACAGAGTTGAGAGCGAGCCTTTCCCCTGCATCAGAGTAGCAAGGCACCTTCCACCAAAATACCAATGTCTTGACCTGTCACTCTTCAGCACTCACTGATGACAGCAAACCCTTTCTTCCAATAAGGTTCACCTACAGGTACATTCCTGTTGTGCACACCCATGCCTTACCCATTCGAGTTTGAACCTTCGGTGTGCAGCAGTAGGTGTACCCATAACAATGGATATGTCTTCTCGCTCCTGACAAAGCTCATGTGCACTCAAGTTGCACCAGGGGAGGTTTAGATTGGACATGATGAAAAATTTCTTTACTGAAAGAGTGGTGAAACATTGGAACAGGCTGCCCAGGGAAGTGGTTGAGTCAACATCCCTGGAAGTATTTAAAAGACGTGTAGATGAGGCGCTTAGGGACATGGTTTAGTGGGCATGGGGGTGTTGGGTTGACGGTTGGACTCGATGATCTTAGAGGTCTTTTCCAACCTTAATGATTCTATGATTCTATGATTCACTCTGATGTCAAGGCCTGGCACTGGGACTTTCCACTCAGGTACCCCAGAAAGCTGATGACAGCCCTCTGGCTCCCCCCGACCAGCCTGGGACATTCAGGGCTCAGTGGCTTATCGTCCTCTTTCCTGCCGTGCTAGTGAGCTACCACAGAGTGGGATGCTGGGACCAGGGATATTGCCTGCCAGTTTGTTCACCTGTCTTTACCACACTGATCGTCCCACCACACTGCTTGTCCCACCATGCTTTACAGCTCCTCTGTCAGCAAAACAAGAAAGCACTCTAGAGACTTGTCTCATTGCATAGAGGTAGGAACCCTACCCTGTTTCTTCTTCCTAGATTTGAGGATTAGTGCTTTATCTGTACTTGTTTTCTACTTTAATGCCCAATAGGTAAGAGTCCAAGCTTTTTGAATGAGACCTAATTCAACATTATTCTGTGAAAGCATATTGGTAGAAGTCTGTTGCTTTCTAAACCTTAATATCCGAGACACGCATCTGAGGTTACCTGGGATATGAGTTGTGAAGATGGCAGTATAAACTTTTGGGGTGGTGGTGAATGGAAGAGGCAGTGCTGAGTGCGTTGCTCTGGAGCATTCATTTCTCATTAGCTGAAGGAGACTCGCGCTTAGCCTTTGCTGGTTGGGAGTTGTGACATATTCATGGTATCTTCTGGGAACCTAGAAACAATAAAGAGGCATGAGGGAAGGAATGGAAACCAAAGGAAAGTGAAAATTCAACAGCAATATCATTCACTGGTAATCTAAAAAGACAAATTACTGATTCAGATGAAGAGAATCCTTTCAGACTGACGTGAAGATTTCTCCTTCTGAAAGAAGTATGATGTGGATGTCTTTCTCTGCACAGAGCACCTTTTCTCCCTGCCATTCCATGCAAATTCCTCTGGATGATATTGCAACGTGAGTTGATAGCTTAACGATCTTATATCAGAGCCAGATGTCTACGCCACAGGGAATTGTTCTGTTCTGTGGTAGGCGGGTGCCAATCCCACAAGATCACAAAAATGTGTTAATAGTGACTAACTCATAAAAGCAAGCAGTGCGTACCAACTTGGAGATGATTTGTAATAGACTACCATGCTGAAATTCTTGAGAAAAACATTCATGCAATAATGAATAAAAAAATATTTTTTACTGAAGTTAATCTTTAATGCTGAAAGGCCTCAGTTAGAAAAAGCAACTTAATAAATGAAGGACATAAAGTACCAACAGTTCTAATAATGACAGTTATCTGAAAGCATCTCTCTTGATTTATACAAGGTCTAATGTTTGAATGAATATATTCATTCAATATGGAGGAACTGTAAGTCCAAAGAAATACAGTGGCTTATGAATCATAGAATCACAGAATAACTGAGGCTGTAAGGGATCATGAGAGGTCATCCAGTCTTGAAGCCAGGATTCAGATGTCCATCATAATATCCTCTGAACAATCCCTCAAATGAATAAAATTCATCTTTGTTGGATGGTAACAAAAGCTCTACAGGGTTCAGTACATGTTTTGTAGTGAAGAGTCATCGGGTATGGTGAATGTTTTGATACCTGAGGAAACAACTTAATGTTTGCTGTTGTGTTGCATTAACATTAGACATATGCTCCAGATTCAGCCTCGGCATAAGTCTGTGCAACTTGCAGTGTCAATAAAGTAACACTTTCAGTCCTATATATCTGTCTCCCAAGTGAGCTGGAAAGGAAAGGTTTTGTCTGCAAATCCTAGCAGAACCTCTCACCAACAAGAAGATACTCCACAGCTGTACGTGGGCTCTTTGAGACATTCATCTGACAGTATTTTCTTAAGTTTTCTTCCAAGTTTTCTACATTTAAATATAACCCAGACAAATCTTATATAAACTGGGGGGGGTGTCTTTCCTTAACCTCTTTCCATACATACATATGTTAAGAAATACTGTTTGAAAGTTATTCTGTGGTTTTGACTAGCATTCGAAGTGAACACCTAACTTGGTAGTGCTCAAACTGTGGTGTGAAGCCCACAGCGATATAAAACTAATTGCAATGACAGAGAGAAAAAACAATCCAGAAGCTTAATGGATGAACCACTGAGGATGAAGGAATTTTTAAAAAATAGCAGTAGTGCATGTGGGTCACAAGTCTCTTTTGCATTAATTTAAATATTAAGCACCTAAACTTTTCATTTTTCTTCTATTTATAAATGAATGAAAACAGTGAAAATATTTATAGCTTTTGTATTCTGAGATTCACACGTTACTATCAGTGATATAGAATATATTACAATTACATTGTTTATAGCTTTGAGAATGATACCAGGAATGATGTATTTCAATGGAAAGGCATGCAGCGAAAGGCCTTTCATTGGGAGTTTTTTTGCAAGAAACTGTAATCTCATTCAGAAAAAATTACTTGGTGGAAAGTGTAGGAAAAAGGAGTGCAGGGAAAAAGATAGTGAAACAGCTAAAGCTAAGTTTTTCTTATGAGAAAAAACTAAAATAGCTGACGTGAAAGGGGGGAATATGACTACACTGACTGAATTTACATTGTGGGAAACCTGAGAATGGAAGAAGTGCTAAAGAAAGGAAAAAGTTAGCCCAACAACAATATCATCCCATCCCATCCCGAGTTAAATTTAGGCTGAAAAGCAGAAGACAACTTCAAACCATAAGACTTAGAACGGCCAAACAAACAGAACAAACTTATTTTGAGATGATGTTTGAGGAGGAGCTTGGGTTTGGTGTTCTTTGGAAGAAGGCCACTTCCAGTCCTATCTTATTTTTATCTCATTTTAAACAAATTTTATCTTATTTTAAACTTTTTTTTTTTTCATGAACTGAGCTGTCAAGGTACAAGTTGAAGGATTGTCCCACACTGCAGGACCTCCATGGAGACCTTAGGAACCATCAGATCCCAACCATATGCCACATGGCAGAAATAATTACACCTGAATTATTCCTGGCAGATACTTGTGCAGCCTGTTCTTATGAACCCGCAGCGGTGGCAATTCCACAGCCTTCTGGTGCTTAACTCTTCTTAACATTTTACATACCTTCCTTAACCAAAACACCTCGTATTAACTAAAATCTTTCCTGCTGCAACTTTAGCCTATTTCTTCTTTTTGCTTCAGCAGATTAAAGTAACAGATTCTTTACGGCCTCTTTGTAGCAGGAAAGTTATGTTACAACTGTTACTGTATCTTGCTTCAGGTCTCTCCTTAAAAATAAACAGGCTGTTCTTTCTTCTTTCATCTTTCCTGTAGGTCATATTTTCTAGACTCTTGATCATTCTTGTTCCTCTCCCCTGTACTCTTTCCAGGTGGCCTGCATCCTTCTTGAAGTGTCATGCCAAAACTAAACATAGTACTCCAACAAAAGACTCTGCAGTGTCAGACAGTGCAGAATTGCATCATGTATTTTCCAAATGACATTTCAGTTTATACAAAATCCTAGTTTGACATTTGCTGTTAGCGAAATTTCCTTTAAAAATAACAAGTCAGGTTTTTAAAATACCTATGTCATTTAAAATGCCTTTAACAGGAAGGTGCTTTAAGCATGAAAATGCATCCAAAATGAAAGAAACCGGTAAGATTTGGTAGGCCTACCTTAACATCTTAACCTGCTTTTCCAATCTCTCTGTTCTTGTACGCTCCCTGTTTCAGTGAAAGCTGAAAAGTGTTACAGAAATGGTGTATTGTGGAAAAGAGTTGATGAAACTCTTACATTTATGTTTTGGACTAGTGAGAAACTCAATTCCCGATGAATTTACAAAACAGGCTTTCTAAATTGTCACACATTTGTTGTACTTAAAGGAAAGACAGAAGGAATTTCTAATCAAATTTCCTAACTTTTTCTGTCCCCTATACACTTCAGATGATGCAATTTTAGAATAATTTTATAACATGAGAACTTATTTGGCCAGTGATTTTACTATTTATTGTCACAGTGTTAAGTTAATCTTTCAGAGAGTATTTTGTCTTATAACTATCAATGAGAAAAAAATCAACCATTCTGTGTAACGGTGCTTTAGTTAAAAAAAAGCAAACAAAAAACTTCATGTGAAAGTAGAACAAACCAAAAACATTTGGGATTATTAAGAGCAGATGTTAGGAGAGTATAATGGATTCACTTACAAAAAATCTGATCATTTGCCAAGATAAAATATTTGTCAGTTGAAGTCCTATAGTGACAGTAATTCTAAATAAAATAGCTGAACCTATCAAAATTAAAAATATATACAGATATAAAATTTACAAGTGTCTCATAGATGTTCTTCTATGTTTATATTTTAAAAGTACATAAATATATAAAAAATCACATTACTGTTGTAAACATAGTTTTTAGAATATAGTACTGAAGAATGGGTAATATGGCAGGGGGACACCAAGACAAACAGGCTCCAAAGAATGCCAAGAAACTCCTAAAAGAAAAAATAACTTGCAACTCCAGCCATTGCAAAGCAAACTGCAACAATTTTTGGGGTGTATGTGTGTGTGTATGTGAAAATATTAATATTCAACTGCAAAATTAATGTGCGCAAAGAGTCAGATGTACAGAAATTAGTCCCTTAGGACCATAATTAGATGACCCCAAGCTGAGTGGTGCGGTCAACAGGCCAGAGGGACGGGATGCCATCCAGAGGGACCTGGACAAGCTGGAGAAGTGGGCCCGTGTGAACCCCATGAGGTTCAACAAGGCCAAGTGCAAGGTCCTGCACCTGGGTCGGGGCAACCCCCGGTATCAATACAGGCTGGGGGATGAAGGGATGGAGAGCAGCCCTGCCGAGAAGGACTTGGGGGTACTGGTGGATGAAAAGCTGGACATGAGCCGGCAACGTGCGCT
>NW_008794603.1:536628-549546 GCF_000699145.1 Aptenodytes forsteri | reverse complement strand
GGCAGGGGGGTCGGACTAGATGACCTTTAAAGGTCCCTTCCAACCCAAACTATTCTATGATTATGTGATAATTAAGACTTGAGTTTTGTCCACTGAATACTTGATATCAAACAGCCAATGTAGTAAAAAACATGACCCAGGCCTTGTTCTTCCTGCGTTCATAAAAGAATGCTTTTCTCCTCCTCTTGGATACAAGGAGTATTTAGTTTTCTAGCCAAAGTGGAGCAGCTTTAAAGGGAAACGCTAAGAGAGAGTTACCCCAAAATATCTACGGACTGCTGACTGGCACAAGCCCTTTGCAGCTAAGCTATGTAGGTTCAAATATCCTCAAGCAGATGAAAACATTGAACCTGTTTTGGAAGCCGTTATCTCGTGGTGCCATTACAGAAAAGTTTTCCTGTCTGCTGGGAAACTGAACTTGCTTCAGCACTCTGAGGAAGATCCTAGGGAAGGTTCACGGTACGAACCACAGGTACAGACAGAGACCTGTTCCTCCACGTTCCTGCAGCTGGTAACACTGAAATCACATCTGACCTCAAAGACAAACAGTTTGGTTCCCAGAAGAAAACCTGCCTACCAAAATGCTGTTTTGTCCAATCAACTAAACATTTATGCTATGCTGAGCACCAGGATGTGCTCGGACAGTAAGAAGATTTTAAGGATACATACATGCCTGTAATATGCACACAAAAGACCAAGTTCCTGCAGCTGGTAACACTGAAATCACATCTGACCTCAAAGACAAACAGTTTGGTTCCCAGAAGAAAACCTGCCTACCAAAATGCTGTTTTGTCCAATCAACTAAACATTTATGCTATGCTGAGCACCAGGATGTGCTCGGACAGTAAGAAGATTTTAAGGATACATACATGCCTGTAATATGCACACAAAAGACCAAATAATCAGAGGTTTAAATGAAGATGTGCTTCTTTTTAGTAAACATGTCCATAAAAATATTAGTGTCTGGCAAACTTATATGAAACATCTAGTATTTACATTACAATACTTTTTAAAAACATTGTATATTAACTATTTTTACATGGATGAAAGCAAGATTAGAGCTAAATCACTGGTGACCCTTCAACCACATGGAGACAATTTTTGCAAGACTTTGTGTTCAAGCAGTTTGGGGAAATAAACATTCCTGTAAGCTTATATGCTTTAAAAAATGGGTAATTCTAAGAAATCCTCCCATGTGTGAAATACTAGAGGTAATTATTCATGCCTACAAAGGACAGTTAATAAGCTGCAGTGAATAATTACTTTTGCAGAAAGGAAAAAATGTTTTTCCTCTCTGATGGTTTATGTATCTACGCTAACTATGTGACTACTCAGTTTTGTGGCACCGTGAGAATGATCCCTGTCCTGGCAACAGTTAAAATACACAAAGTGGCCAGAATGAACTAATAACTAAATTAAAGAGCACAGTAAAAATTCATATTACTCACATTACATTTTCAGTGAGATATTGCATAAGTTGTTGCAAAATTGACAGAGTATTGCCTACAAAGTCAACACTTATCTTTACTATTTTAATTATTTTTTCTGTATAGTTGAAGTAACTGAGCATTCATAAGGGCTTGTTTTAATCTCCTATGTTTATGATTATTTCATTGGCACACCACATAGCACAGGTATTCACACTATCTAATTCTAAGCATCTAATTTAAGTGTGTGAATTAAGAGCCTTTCCATTAAGTGAGCCTCCAATGGGCATTCAGAGCACATAGATGTTGAATATCTGACCATGGGTTTTCACCTGGTTTACTTTAAATCCCATTCATTTGTCCACCTCATAACATCTTAG
Source organism: Aptenodytes forsteri (assembly GCF_000699145.1). Classification (NCBI taxonomy): domain Eukaryota; kingdom Metazoa; phylum Chordata; class Aves; order Sphenisciformes; family Spheniscidae; genus Aptenodytes; species Aptenodytes forsteri. The sequence goes on along the minus strand of NW_008794603.1, from coordinate 547,739 downwards.
ATTTTAAAAACTATTTTCATACCCAAAGATATACATAGGCAGGTAGTGAATTTTCAGAAGCAAAATACTCCCACGAGTTTGTGCACAAATACTTTCAAAAATCTTGCCAGGTACCTAAATACTTCAGAAAAATTGGCCTTATAAGTGGTCATCAAAATGTCTCCTGTTCTGTGTTCTTAATACATTGTTTCTGATCGATATTCCTGGTATATAGATTAAAAAAGGAATTTATTAGACCCAGGGTGGAACGGAAGTGGATAGCCCAGCATTGCATCACTCCTCCCTAAACTCAGCACTTTGGAAAACCTGGAGGCCACTGAACTCGTCATGCATTTTATCCAGTGGCTACAGAAATACAGCTATGTAAAACGCATAGAGTCTGGGGCAGGTCCTAGAACCCAGGGCAAAAGGAAAATCCCTAAATCGCTAGGGGCTACCTCTTCAGGTTCTTTCTTCTGCTATTTCCTTCAGCCTCCTTGAGTCTAATGCCTTCTTGCTGCCCTGGGTTGCAGCATCACCGCACTGCCAGCAGCTTTTTTTACAAAAAACAGGCTAAGGTCTGCCTTCCTCTTCAGAAGCACGCATACCTGTGCCCGCTCTGTGGCAAGGTGTCCACCCACACAGTGAATCCCAAGTGGACAGAGGCCACCTGCTTAGAACTGCAGACCGATGTCCTAGATCTGGAAAAGGACGTTGATGGTTTAGGACAAACCTCTCCCCACGCTGTGTCCTAGGCTGGTTTCCCAGGAAGGCCATCACCAGGCTCACCAGGCACTAGTACTCCCTTCAGATATGCTCTGGAGTCAAACCCTGTCGCTCATCTGGACAGCTTCAGCATTCTGCACTTTTCTGTTTCAAAAGCCATAAGCGATTACTTACTCCTTCTCTCGATTTCTCCCTCTATTACTTTTCATTTGCTTTCTTATGATCTCACACCTCATCTTGTGTGGTAGGTCAGATTCTGTAATTGAATACAGGGATCCTCCACAGGGATGTCCTTTGGTAAACCAAATGTTAGCTTACCATCCTAGACACTGGCATGGTAGTGGCAGAATCTGTCCTTGGTCTTACAGTCGCCTTGTTAGCTCAAGAGCAGTACCTCCAGTCCCATAAAAGCTAACCATGCACATTAATCTGCTTTGCAGTATTATGCTAAATTCCTTTCTGAAACCCACATAGACAAATCTGGTGATAACGTACCAGTGGATTAGTCTCAGCAGTCATTACTTAAGATGTCCCTTTACGTCTGCAACACTCATTTCCTACCCCACGGCACATTCATTTTCTCTCCTCCCTCCTGCTGTCTCCTCCAGCTTCTGAGGAAATCAGTTTTCTGTCTTTTCCTAATGCCATGGTGACTCAGTATTTTACCAGCTTTTTTTAGGTTTTATTTTGTTTTGTTTAGTATGATGTATTAGATCTCTTTCACCCGTTTACTAATGTTCTGTGAAGAGTTAGGCTATAGGTTTGCTTATATGCGTGGGCATAGGTCGCATCCTGTGAGCTCAAGAGAAACAAGCTGGTGTCTCTGATCATTGCCTCTGATCACGCAATCCCATGATTACAGCATTCAGTATGGTGCTAACTAATATTCTTGGCATTGTGTCATAATCCTGGAAATACCCAGTTGCACAAGTTGGCTGGAAATGGTGTTATAATGGTATGGGTATTCCTACTGCTTCTGAAATGACAGCACTTGGAGCCTTTCCTCTAGGTAGTCACTGACAATCACCATCAGCATCTTCATTAAAGGAATGACCTGCTAGCAGTCTAGACCTATAAAAGAGGCAATTCCCAGCTTTCGCAGTAAGTTATTTGCTGTGGATAACATCGCACTTTCCTCTTCTAATCATTCTGTGTTTTATATACTTATTCATTTCCCATGGCTGTGAGCCACTGTCTCCTTCACAGATTATTTTCATGTACGTGTGTTTTTATGGAGTTGGTATTCTCCTTGCTTTACTTCTTTTTTTTAAGGTATATTTTCTTTCTCATCTTTCTCATTATGAAAGAAAATGGACTACCCTATCCCACAGTAACATCCCTCCTTTAAGTCATTTTTACATGACTGTGGTCTCAACCTCCTCCTCTTTATGTGTTTATGAAAGTGCCCTTTTGCTTTGTTCACATATTTGGCAGATTGTGACTTATCAAATTTTATTTTCATAGTATTTATTTGTCCCTGTTTTTCATGGTCTGACTGTGCTTCTCCTACTCTGCCAGCTCCCAGTTTTGGGCCATCTAGCATGCCATTAGAAAACTTCACTCCTAAATAACAATTCAAGTAGGCAAAGCAATCCCTTTTAGGAGAGATTAATTCAATTGTACAAATACGTCTATGAACTATAGTTCTTTTAAACCAACATCATATACAATGTGTCAAAAATGGATAAAAATAACCCAGCTAATTGCTGTTAAACATTCTTAGTCATTCTGAGGCTTCAGCAGCATTACAGCTGCTGCTGTGTTTCCCTGTTATTTACAATATAATTGACTGATATTCATTTGGTATTTATCTTGCTAAGAAAGAACCACCAGTAAATATTACTAAATACTACTCCAGGCACTGCAGAAAAAACATCAAAACGGGAATATAAATGGAAAATTAGAATTTCTTGCCACTTGAAGATGAAAAGGTAAAAAGGGAATTCTTGCAGATCTAATGAACAACTAAGAAAGATTTCTTTTCTCAGTGTAAGGAGTCTTTAAATGGTACTTCAGAAAGTGTCTTACTGGCATATAAATTTCTGCGCTTAAAGATGTATATACATGAACATACAATTTTAGAAAAACTTTGCACTATCACAAACCCAGTATAGCTGATTCAAGTGACAAAACTGTGATCTGCCGCTGGGCCAAAAGCAGGATGAATCTTCAGTCTATAATTCAGTATCTTTAAGCATACAAATTCAGCCTGAGAAAAAAAAATAATCAAAGGCTCTCCTTGATAGCATTGCCACAATGGATTTCCCTAATGAAAATTAGGCTAATTTTTGTTTGCTTCTTTGTTACTCAAGCTTTCCTCATTTTTTTCATATACGTGCTTCCATACAGGTGGAATATGTGTGGGTTTTGATACTCTGTTGTTTGCAGAACAGCTCCAAGTATCTTATAGGAATCCCAGCCCAACTTTAGCAGAGTATTTTAAAAGCTATCAGGCTGGCAGTGTAAGCAGAAGGACTGGTGGCTGTTATTCCAGAAACTGTATGCTCTGTCCTCTCTGAATATTAACAGCTGCATCAAATAAAAAAAATTAATATCCCAAATTTAGAGCACTGTAATGAAGCTGTAGAGCTGAATGAATCCTCTTTCCCCAAAAGTTAGGATGATACAAATCTTACCGAAACTTTACTGCATGTTGAATATCCTACGCTTTGATGCAAGACTGTTATTGCCTGCACACTCATACGGGAAAGGTAATTACTGAGAAACATTTGTGCAGAGATCCAAGTAAAGAAATAAAACCCATGAATTTTCTATTTGCTGGCCAAACACAAAGAAGAAAAGATAGAAAGGAATAACGTTGTCTGTTATTTCAAATAGAAAGTGATTTTTTAGTGAAACTGACTGGTTTGGGGTCAAGTTTTTTATTTTGTTTGATTTAAAGTACTTGATTTTCATTTCAGGTTTTAAAAAAATTTAAGTATGAAATATGGCTATTTTCTGAAATGTCTGAAATGAAAAATCAAATGGTTTCATTTTGAAAGAGTTGAAACAAATATTTGAGCTCCTTCACTATATTTTCTTTCTTGCCATGACTGTTTTTTACCCAAATGTATTCAGTTTTCTCCTCCCTAAAACTGTTAGTCAGTTTTCTGTGGTTCAATAATAAAAATACAAATTCATTCACTGTATTCTAAGGCTGCCTTCAGCTGTGGATAACATCACACTAGACATTTTTAATGTTGATTTAACATGTAACCATGATGACTTGTCCGATCTAAAACAGAGTATCAGGGAGTATGATCCACTTATTTAAGAGCTGGACACAGCAAAATATCTTCAGCCAGAATCAGTGGCATAAAACCCCAGTGTTTAAAAAAAAAACCCTGCAAAAACTAAACAGAGCTCTTAAGAGTTAGTAACACTTCATTGGAAAATGAGCTGGGCTAACAGCTGTTGTGTCTTTATCTTCAAAAGAGTGCTTTACTGCACGAGCACAGGAAGAAACTGAAATACAAGTTCATCCAAAACAATTAAACCCCAGGTTATTTTGAAAAAAAGAAAAAAGAAAGAAGAAAAAGAAAGAAGAAAAAGGAAAAGGAAAAGGAAAAGGAAAAGGAAGAAAAAGAAAAAGGGAAAAGGAAAAGAAAAAGGAACAAGAACAAGAACAAAACCCATGAAATCTTACATATATACCCTGGAGGGCCTGTCTGTGGAGATATCTCTGTGGAGAAGGAAGTGGGATTTCCACAGAAGAATAAGAGACAGCCATTAGTCAATCCTTGGCTTCACATTGGGCCTTTCAATAAAAAAAGGGTAAAAGAAAATGAAGTACATGCAAATATCTGCAGGCAGTCTACTCAGCATTCTGCAACTTGGGCTCTGCCAAAAGACTTAAGGATAAAGGCAGACGTTGGAAAGAGAAGCTGCATTCTCTAAAAATGTGAGCTTTTCATTTTTACTTACTTAATTTTCCCAGTTAGGTTAGGTTTGTTAAAGCTTACAGAAGGTAAGACTTGGAATATCAGTATATAATTTATTAAATCCTAGGGTTTGTCTGAATTGGGGGTTGAGGTGAACTGACCAAAACAGTGGTGTTAATAAAGCAAACCTAATACATTCAATTCTCATTAACAGTTTTTCAAAGTGACCTTCCCTCACCATTTAGAGTTCTGAGTTTTTCCAGTAATATGTCAAGGCCAAAGCTATATTACTTTAGCTTTGTAATCCCAAAGCTGGGATTACTTTACTTTCCAGAGATATCCTCTACATAAGCAATTCTCATGTTTTAACTTACACGTATTTACTTTTTAATTTATGTCAGCTGTACCATGGCTTTCTTTTTAAGATAGGACCTTAATTGCTTTACACTCAATAAGTATTTCTTTCATGAAGAATGGTATGTATTATATAATTTTTGGAAATTAAAAAAGGGGGAAACCTCACAATCTCTTTCAAAAAGCATTTCCAGAGACTAAGGCACTTATTTAAACATTCCCCAAAAGATTATCTCCATAGAGTATTCATTCAGAAATCCCACTGACTACAAAGTTTGGCAAGAAACAGAAAAAACCTTTTTTTCATATGGACAATTTCAGAATCTGTCATTCAGGCCAGAGACAGACCAAAGAAACATTTTGCCCTCTGTTACAGTCTTATCAGTAAATAATTTATTAAATCCTAGGGTTTGTCTGAATTGGGGGTTGAGGTGAACTGACCAAAACAGTGGTGTTAATAAAGCAAACCTAATACATTCAATTCTCATTAACAGTTTTTCAAAGTGACCTTCCCTCACCATTTAGAGTTCTGAGTTTTTCCAGTAATATGTCAAGGCCAAAGCTATATTACTTTAGCTTTGTAATCCCAAAGCTGGGATTACTTTACTTTCCAGAGATATCCTCTACATAAGCAATTCTCATGTTTTAACTTACACGTATTTACTTTTTAATTTATGTCAGCTGTACCATGGCTTTCTTTTTAAGATAGGACCTTAATTGCTTTACACTCAATAAGTATTTCTTTCATGAAGAATGGTATGTATTATATAATTTTTGGAAATTAAAAAAGGGGGAAACCTCACAATCTCTTTCAAAAAGCATTTCCAGAGACTAAGGCACTTATTTAAACATTCCCCAAAAGATTATCTCCATAGAGTATTCATTCAGAAATCCCACTGACTACAAAGTTTGGCAAGAAACAGAAAAAACCTTTTTTTCATATGGACAATTTCAGAATCTGTCATTCAGGCCAGAGACAGACCAAAGAAACATTTTGCCCTCTGTTACAGTCTATGCTATGGCCAGTGGTTAGCCTGGGACACACCTGGGATTTTCAGAGGCAACGTTTTTTATTCCTAAGGAATATAAACAATCAATTTGTATTCATTCATCAAATAAAATAAAAGCATAGACTAATACTATTGACAGGCACATCTCCTCTACCCCCGCTCCTACTCTCCCTTCCCTCTCATTTACCTCTTCTCAGCGTAAAGCAGCCTGCACACTGGAAGTTATTCTTCCTATATAAACCAATAATCCTCACTGAAACACTAACAGTGTTATTTGAAAGAAGTATTTCATTAACATGCAGTGATTTATAGCCAAAGAACTGGAATGTGATTCAAGCCTAACAACGTGCATCTTAGATGATTTCTGCTTCATTGTTTGCTTTCTAGCGGTCGTGCTGGGACTATTTACTAAACCACTGCATTGCCTCATAGTACTGTGTTCTGGGACACACATCTTAGGGAAGCTGAAACATTCCCAAGTCTTGCTGGACACATTTCAGAACCCTTCCTGTAAAGAATGTAGATTGGTATAGAGTATTTATTTCATAATTCTGCTTGTGTTGGAAATGGCCAACATTATACATTTATAAGAGGCAGATATTTAATATCTAAAGGTGCTAAAATCTGGAATCTCCTCTATGGCACTGAGGCACCCTATACCACAGCAGACAATGAGGCTGTATTTTGACAAGTGCTTTAAGCTATGTTACGCTGGCAGCACCACCGAAATAAGTTGTTACTCACCCCCGCTTAACCTACTGACCCTGCTGCATGCCACCCCCTCCTGGGACGGCACACTGTTTTTTGACCACAGGATGAACTGGATTGGAGAAATGAGCCAGCTAAAACCAACTTTGTTCAGGGTTAGTTTTTAAGCTGGTTCATTTCCCAGTCTAGATTGCCACGTGGCTGCACGAACACTCAGGATACAGGAGAAAAAGGGGAACGAAGGGTAGACAGGACAGCTTCTTTAGAGACACCACCATCCATGTGTTCCTGGTGTCTCTTTGACATCAAGGTTTGATGAACTACAGACTTTGCTATCTCAGCAGTGAGATCCAGAACTATCATCACATAGATTTTCGATGCTGCTTAGAAGTCTGCACACTGTGTAAGATATCACCTACAGTTACTAAGAATACAATAAATGTAAGATTCAGGTCTGCTCCTCTCCAGGGCTTAGCATTGCACCAAGGATAGAAAGGAGAAATTTCTGTCTGCCCAGGGTTTGTAGAGTTTTTTTTTCCAATAACTGAGTAGAGATCACTAAGGATGGGAGGTGGTACAGCAATCATCATTCCCTTTGGTCAGGCTAGCTGCTGGACAAAGTGCAAAGGATCGAGACACCTGGGTTCACCAAAGAGGGGTCAAACCCATTCCTCCCAGTTTCTGGAACAGTGCTTTGACCACAAGATATTGGTTGCTCTGGAACATGGGGTCTCTGTTCTCTCTTTTGGAATGTGTGAAAACTTCTCAAAGAACACAGAAAAAAAAGAACTGATAAACAGGAATCATGATTGTACCCTGCTTATTAAGGAATGTATTTGTGTGATAACGTGTGGACAGAATGCATGAGCAGGTCCTTAAAGAAGAAACTGAAATTTTATTTCCTTTTTTCCAGGCACTAATAGTCTACAAAAGCATGCACCATTTTCCAGACTCTGCAAATCTTGAAGATAAGCAGGGAAGGCATCACTATGCTTCTGTTGGCCAGGTTTTGAAAGAAAGCACAAAATAAACTGGATAGCCGTGGAACACCATTCTGTTGGGGTATGAAAGTACCGTACGTGCCATCAGAACACCTCAGTGGTTGAATATGGCTTCTAAGCATTATCAAGCTAACGCACTCAGAACTGCCAACATTAAGATGCTACTAGACCTGTCTGGAGAACAAGGCTCCTTTGCAGCTGGGGTACCTCAAGGATCAGACGGGCACTGAGCAGGGTTTTCATTATGACAGTTATGATCTAAGCACCTAAGTTCCATTTACTTCCTTCTTTGGATCTGTTCTAACTTTAAAAGAACCAAAATACTCTCCCTCTGAAGGTAATGCCATGAGATTCTTAACAGTTACTGTCCAGAAGCTGAGGTACGGTCAAATTGTTTTGGTACCAATAAAAGGCAAGCTTATGGCTGTAAACCTTCTTCCAGCTTAATCACAGTATTTCCTGCTGTACATGAGTCCTAATCCTACGCTGCCAGAAGGGTCATGGTTTTCTTTTGAAGTTTCCAGTTCAGATTTCTGGGCTCATCAAGAGTTTTTCAGACTCCTGAAGAACAAGTTTGGTATCAATGCAGACTGCTCAGAGAAATCCTGAGAGTTTTAAAGCTTCTTGTACTCTATGCTATATTTTACTCCTTGATTTTCCCCTTCAGCTAGACTCTTCAGAGTTACGAAATCAATGTTTTTCCCCTTACTCTGATTCATATGTGGTCAACACTATAAATTCACAACACAGAAATCAATTAACATATCAACTCCAAGTCAGCGCCATTTCAGTTAAGAAACTTGGCCCAGTTCAGTATCTCCAATAAATTTCCTTCACCAAACAAGCACAAACACACAGTTCAGCTCAAATCCCAAAGCAGACCATGTAAACACATTGGTGTTGCTGCATTCCCTGGAGTTTAGAGAAATAAGGCTCTTTCATATCAGCAGTGACTTCCCAACATGACCACGGTTACTGGAGAACAGCCTGCCACTCTGACATTTAAATCTGAAATCTGATGTACTTAGGTCATAATATAACCACCTCCTCCTCCCTGGCTACTCCAGCTAAACCTCTCCCTTTTACTCATCTCATTAGTAACCAACTTTGTGTTTATAAAGCAATAGTAAACATAGTTATCTATTGTCAAGGCAGAAAATAATAAAAAAAATCTCGAATACAGGGTCACAGTTTCATCCACTTATCTTAAAAAACAGATAGGGACATTTGAAACTACCATAATAATTACCCCATGGGTAAAACTGCCACTGAATTCAGTGGCACAAGGTGACTGCTATCCAAGCAGGGTGCAATTCAAGATTCCCTTGTATAGCAAATGAAAGCAAACGTTCTGAAAACCTTGATCTGGCTGCTCTTGTGCAGGCCTCCTCAAGTGTGCACGCAGAACCCAACGAATTTCACTGCAATGCTTCGCTGCTATACAGCTCCTCCTGCTTTTCGCTGAAAGTAGGCGGCCACGACTGCTGAGTGACAAAGTCAGCTTCTACTCTTTCCCCAACTATTTGGCATATTTTGAATTTTTGAGGATTAATTTCTTTAACAGTCAGTGCTGATTGACTGCTAACCATACAAAATACTTTGGCCAATGACTACAAGTCTGTTTGCAATTTTGAGCAAAGTAACATTTAAAAGATTAGTCAGCTTAGTTTTAAAGGAAACCTGAAAGCAATATGCTTTCTTTTTTTCTTGGCCTAGGACATAGACATTGCCCAAATTTTGTTCATGACTGCAATGCATCTATTATGAGTATCTAAATAGACAGTAAGTCTTGAGTTCAATCAGCTGTGTCCAACTGCTTGGCTACAATCTTCGATGCATTGTCTGCTCCTGAGCTATTAGTGAAAGATGTCTGTCGTACTTTTCTTTCACCCACCCATGCTTAAGCACACACGCTTTGTACCTGCCACCTGACAGCTCCCATCACGAGAAGTCCAGTCTGTGCTAGCAATATAATCTGCACGACGAAGTGAGTCATACTAGCTCGCTCGGGATCCATAAGAGACTCTTTCCTTTAGTTACTTACATGAAGAAGGGTCATTTAGTAACGAAAGCCTTTTACCCTCCCCTTCATGGAGGAGCCAGTGCTTTCTCTTCCTCAAACTGATCATCATGGAAATCTAAGCTTTTCTTTCCCTGAAGAAACTCTTCCCTGAAATCTCTTTAGAAAATGAGTCCCCACTGGCTAACACAGCCAATGTTTGCAACCGTAAGTCACCTCACACCAGTCCACATTTCATGACTTCTCTAAGCTGACTTACATGCATGCTGAAGCTCTCCTCCCCTTCTTTCCCTGTCCTGGCAGTAGCAGTTATGTTCACAGATCTGGGAACTGATCTGGCCAAAGACGGGGCTTTTTTGTGAGGCGGAGGATCGGAGGCAGTTGTCAGATCGGTGCTCCAATCCAACTCACCAAGCACACACTATGGCCAGCCAAAGGACTTGAAAAAAACTTAGAGACCGTAAACACACCGCAGAATGAAGTTGGCATTGCCTATAGACTGCCCATCAATGACTTCTAGGTGCGTCTGCCATGGATCGTTTTTATAAGTCTATATACTGAAGGGTTTCTAAATCAACCATGCGCCTCTTGGCAGGAGGATGAAGCCCTCTGCTTGACGAGAGATGGCTGCCACCCCCTGCCCCAGGGCCCCACCTCATCCCTCTGACCCAAGATGGTGGGCTCCCTCCGAGATGGCGGGCTGCAGCCGTCCCAGGGAAAGGGCCGTGCGGCCACCGCCTGCCGCTTGGTTTTCCAGAAATTATTTTTTTGAATGCGGCATCTCTGTCAGCAAAGGGTCTTTCTGTCACTGAATGTTTTATGCCTTTTACCACAGCCCGGCAAAGAGGGGAGACCTATTCCTTATAATACAAACACATAATCCCAGAGAATGTGGTTTAAAACAAACAAATAAATAAATACAAATTCACCAGAATTAGCCTAAGGATGCCAAGTCTTTGTCACTTTACTTCACAGAAAAATCCAGACGCCAAACCGGAACCTTCCAGCCAAGTGAAGAGATGGGTGAAAAAGAGATGAAACGGAAGGGAGGCGATGGCTGACTTGAAGCCTTCGTGCCCTCCCTGAAGGCACAGCAACGAGCGACCTTCCCCAGCCCACCCACTCCCTACCTCTTCTGGGATTTTCCCATTTTCTGTAGGACGCTACGTGCGGGTGCTGCCCACGGGCTATTCACCAGGGATGCCTCAGGGCTCCGCAGCCGAGGCCCCGTTAGCTGACCCGCTCAGGCCTCTCCGGGGATGAAGGGAAGGCGGGAGGGCGCCTTGTCGCCGCGGGGAGCTCCGGCCGCGCTGCCCTCCGCTGAGGAGGCGAGGGACGGCGCCACCTTCCTCCACGTGATTTCGAGGAAGAGGAGCGGCGTCGCCCGCGGGGACCCGGGGCCGGGCACCCAGCCGCCGCCCCGCAAGCGCGA
>NW_008794603.1:536035-536267 GCF_000699145.1 Aptenodytes forsteri | reverse complement strand
GGGGGGGGAGCGGCCTCCCCGCCCAGGAGAGGGTGACTGGGACGCACTCCCTGGCCTCAGCCGGCGAGGCGAGGGGCTAGCGCCGGTGGTTGGGCTCCTAGAGCTTCGAGCGCGGCCGTGTGCCGTGTTTTCGGTCCCCCCGACCACAAGAGAAAGCATGGCAGCGCAGACGAGATGGGCCTCTTAGCTGCCGGCGGGGCTGTCCTGTGGAGAAGCCAAATGAAGATTTTTT
>NW_008794603.1:524037-534998 GCF_000699145.1 Aptenodytes forsteri | reverse complement strand
GGCTGTCCTGTGGTCAAGCCAAGTGAAGATTTTTTTCAGTTACGCTACTTTCACTTCCCTAAGTCAGGAATCAGTATATAAGCCAGTAAATTTTGGTTACTTAGCGCAAACCATAAAGGGATTCATGGATCATTAACCAAAGACGGCCTCAATTTCAAGCCTCCTTGTTGAATGCAGCAGGTATGGTGGTGCTGGGTAAAAACCAAGCTCAGAATTTCCAGGTGAGAGCATCCGAAATGTCCAGCCGGGTCAGGATGCTGGCCTGCCTGCTACCCGCGTCTTAACAGTTGTTAGACGACACTGCTTAGAGAGTGTCTAACCCGTGGTGCGAAGCGCTGCCCTGGCATCCACAGGCTAGATTTGCTTGGGAACCTGTGTGCCTTAGCATCTGTTTGTGGATCAGTGGCCCATGAACTTGTTTAAATTCCTTTTTATCTGCCTCCACTAACTGTTGTGGCAACAGATTCCAGATTTTACATTATCTGCTGTGTAAAGGAGGTGTGTTCATTTGTGTTAAGCAGGTTTAAGGGTTATGTCTCTTAAGCACAGAGCATACAGAATGTTAAGCATGTGTGTGACAGTACAAAAATAACATAAAGGTAAGTACATAAGTTCCAGGACTGAAAAATTAAGTTGTGCAACGTAGAATTCTTCACATATGTCTCTGGCTTTTATGCTTAGTAGGGAAGGAGGCTTCAGACATCCAATATATGTCACTTTTGCTTCTAAAGGTACAACATTTGCATTTAAAAATTCTTTTAGCCGAACACAGCTTCTGGTATTCCATTCTGGTATTCTATTCTGCTGCAAATAAACCCTAATACACGTAACGCTGTAATTTTTTTCCTGTTCCCTCAGGTTTCAATGGATTTAACAAGTCCCCAGCTACCTTTAGAAGATAATGGTTTTGTAAGTATTTCCTGATGTGCTACCTGGAAAAATTTCTATTTAACAATAGTATCTCTGAATGAAGGTGTTTGCTTGGACTGCTAGGACAGTGCTTCTGAAACTTCTCTCACCTTCTTCCATCCTTTAATAATTTGGACATTGTCATTCCCGCCTCCTGTTCCCACAGGGAGAGTCCCATTCCAAAGCGTCTGCATTACAGATTCTGTTAGAATTTTCCTGTCCTACCTCGCTTGCTCATCTGTCTCTGTGGAGGTTTCTTAGGGGAATTTCCTTTTTCCTGGCACCTCTCTTGATTCGGTTCTTGCAGTGCGGCAAGTAGTTTGGATGGGACTTTCCCTGGGATTTCTGGTGTTTTCTTTGTTATTTTTTTCTTTCTTTCTTTCAGGTTGAAAACTGTTATCTTGGACCATTTTTCAGTAAAAACCAGGCATTCTTTCTTACCAGCTTCCAGCTGTGGCACATGCATCCTTCTGCTTTCCTGCACTCAATCCCTTGACTGAAGGAATTTTTTTCTGGTTTTAAGTTATACTCAGATGGGGATTTCCCTGTTGCTTTAATAGGCATCTGAAACTGGACAAAGTAGTGGAAAAAAATAGTTTATATTTTATTGTTTTTAGGAAATACCCAGCATTACCAGGAGAATTGACAAGATTATCTAATTTAGACCTTTTCCATGCCTAAATTTCATGGTTCACATTCAAGTTTTATGTAATCTTAAGTAAAAGGGAGGGATTGTTTCAGCAGGTCTCTTTGGATTTTTTTTCCTGTTCTGCAGAATATTGCAGCCATAGAAACAAAACAGAACAGCGAAGATTTTCTCTCTTTTTGGGCTTTAGCCAGTTGTCGTTTTCCTGTGCTTGTGAACTTCTGCCCTGAGGTACTTAAATTCTGAAATGCTGCTTTTATCACCTTCCTCCTGCTTGATGTTACCTTTTATTGTCCAATCTCCCTGAGCTTGGAAGCATCCCATTTTGAATTTTTTTTCTCATTAGACCTGTATATTCTTTATACATTCTCTTAGAGGAACTGTTGAGAAAGTATATCGATAAACATTTGTGGGTTTGAGGGGCTTAGTTCCCTGTGGAAGAACATAGAGACAACTTGCTTTTATTATTTATCAAAATATTAGCCTGTGAATATTTTCAGTTGGACAGTTAGCAAATAATGATTACCAACCAGGATCCATTTTCTTTGATTTTTGTCCCGTCCAGCCATTAAAATAGTTCAACGATTTGGCCTAAGTGTCTGAATGCATTTTTTAAAAATGATGTGGTATATGCTATCCTCTGGCATGCAGATTCTAGGAAGATTTAACTACGAAATACGATCGGTCTCTCAAAATGTTTGACTCACCACATATCTTGCCTGTATAATTGGAGAAGAACAGCAAATGGGCACACAGGCAAAATACATTGGACTTTCATTAGTGGACATACCGTTGAAAACTACCATGGCAAAATGCATCATCCAACTGCAGAGGGTTTATTCTTTTTTTTATTTTGAAGACTCATTTGAATTGTTTGGTGTGCCTCAGTTATTGCCTAATGGAAAGGAAAACCTGTGTGTGCCTCTTCTTTTCTCTCCAGAATATGACAACCCTTGACCCTTTTGGCTCATCAAAAGATGAGATGGAAGGACTTAAAGAAGAACTGAAGAAATGGAAGGCAAGTTCTGTAAAGCACATAGAATCGTGGAAATTAGCTGAAAGATACTTGGAAGACCTTTAGTCCATCCTTCTAAAACCAAATCAACTCTCCCCCAATTATAACATGTTTGTCTGACTTGTTCTCTATTCTTCAAGGGTACATGCTTGTGTTGATCTCAGTGGTAACTAGGCTTTTAAGTCTAAGAGCAGTATTTATCCAAAGTGTTAAAAATAAATAAATATAAAGGGCTTGCTTAAGGTTTTGTTTGTTCCTGTGGAAGAAAAAAAAATTAAAAATCTTTTTCTTTTCACTATCCAGGAAAGAGTTGAAAAAGCTGAAAAAACAAAAGCTGACCTTCTTCTCTGTAAATTAAGTGCTGATGAAGAGCATGTTAAAGCAGAGGAGGAGCTGATAAAGCTAAAGGACCTTCAAGAGAAACAGCATAAGGACTTTATTAGGTCTAGGGACACCCATGAGGTATGGAGAAGGCTTACTCATAGCTGTTAGTATTTGGGGAGTTGTGAAGGAGGTGTTGGTTAGAGAGAATAAGAGTAACATTTCCTTTTCAGTTTAAACAGCTTTACCGGTTTGCAGACTGTATGACTAGGATGTTCTACACATAGTTTTTCTGTGGCAGATTAAGAACCAGTGCAATAAAGTAAGTCTTATGGTAATGTTGGAAGAGTGAAGGCAAAACTGAGACCTATTTTGTATAGAAGATGAAGACTGGCAAAACCAGTCTTCCTCTTCCAAGATTCTCTAACAGATGAGTTTGTTTTGTGTGATGCAGATAAAATTGAATGGGTTGATTCCACTGCTTTGTCTATTCCCAGCCCGTCTTATAAGACGTTACAGCACCCAAGGGATTAGCCTTTCTTAAGTGACAGTGAGCTGGGCAAGAGCCAGAACCTGTTTGAAGAGGGCTCTTCTTTCTAGAACTAATTGGTTCTAGAACTAATTGGTTCATTACCTCAGTGTGCCAGGTGCAGTTGTTGGTACAGTAATAGGATAAGTGTCCATAGGCTGTCAAGGAGGTGGTTTCAGTGAAGTTTTGTTTGGCTTGTAAATCACCGATGAGAAATTACGGCTTCAATATTACAAGCTATTAAAATATAATTAATAGGTTAAGTATCTTCAGGTTGGCGTGAGATTTTCTGAAAGTTGGTTTTGGTTCTCCAATCATAAATGTTTGGATTTTATAGCCAGAAGAGGTCATTATCATCATCTGGCTTTTGTTTTACGTTATCTTCAGCTGATGGGAACTGGTCTAAATGTCTCGAGTGGTTAATGACTTTAAAGGAGCCATCTTCTAATTGTGTATGGCTGGAGTTGACTACGTCTGCTGTGTTTCCTTCTCATTCTGTTGTGTTCCCTGTCCAGGAAATACTGGATTTAGTTACGTGGGCTTTATGCCCATTTAGGATTCATTGGTGTGGAGGAAGTATGTAGCAGATAGGAGGTAGAAGAGGTGTTCCCTCTTCCTTGCTGAAGAAGTATAAAGAGGGAAGGGTAGGAGTGTGTCAGAGACCGTCCTCACCTGGTAAACTTTTCAGAAAAGGGAGTAACAGTTCCTAGGATCACACGCGGTACAAAAAATAAAATGTTTGTGTGTTGACATAGGCTCTGATCTTGCATGTATAAGGAACTGACATAACTATGGAAAGTGCTGTGCAATTTGTGGTACGCTGTATGTGCTTGGAAACACTAACGCCTCGTTTCAAAAACCCTCTTACTGTAGTTTACTTTGACTGAAACTGCTCCTTGGCAAGTGAATTTACCTTGCGGATAGTTAAAGCTATGCAAAAAATGTATCGCGTGTGGCTGTCATGTAGAATAATTAAAAGTTGAAACAGTTTCTAATGTCTACAGATTTTGCTGAAATATATTTTTGTCTTCTGTGTGTTTAATTTTGCATTTAATACTTTTTGGGCTGTAGAGAGAACTCTGTGTACTAAACCAAGGAAACACTGAGCTGAAGAGAGAGATTGAAAAGCTTAAAGAAGACCTTGCAGAATGTAGTTCAGCGCTTTCGCGGGATGGTCAGGTAAAGTTTGAAATATTTTGCAATTTGTCTTTGGGAAGGGCGCGTTTTTATTTTGTCAGGTCTAGACCGTTGGGGCCAGTTGTTCAGCATTTGAACCTCTGCTGATTTCAATATAAAACATAGCTTGAAGTTTTATTTTCTTTCTTTACCTGGCAAGATAATGTGAAGCAGGCTAAGGGTATGGAAACAAATACAAGTATGTGAGATATTGAAAACATGAGAAGAATGAAGACAAGCAGAAAATTATTAAATAGAAGACACTGGAATAAAAAATACACATAGCATTAGTAATTTTCAAGTACTCTCATTTTATATTTCGTGGGCAAGAGGATGGAAGAAAGGGAATAAGTCCATTATATGGCAAACGTAGCGTTTATTTTAGGCTATATTGAGCTTGACTTGATTATAGTCTCTCTCGTGTTACTCCAAATCAGAAATAACTCAACCTGCAGCCAGATAAATATTAGTGATACTAAACAGATTAAACTCAGGATCCAAAGTGTCTTTTGGTGAACCTGCTGCAGATTCTAAGGTGTTTAGAAATTGGAACTGCTCTTGTGGAAATGTCAGCTTTTAAAAACCTGTTTTCATTCCAAATTGGAACAAAACCAAGTATTTTGGGGAATTTACAGAAAAATGAAAACTCTGATTGTTTCTTGTTTATAGAGAGATTGAAACTCTATCCAAGTGTTACCTTGTTTAATGTTAATGATATTACAATGTTAGCTTTAGCTTTCTAAATTACATTTCTAAGTTTAGGAGATGTCAATTAAGTCCAGCCTCCTAAACTTCCTATGCAGTCATTGGACAGGGCAAGGCTCCTCTAGGAGGAGACTCAGTGTGAGCAGGGGCCTACACCCAGCGTCTGAATTATCTTTAGGAAGAGTGTCTCTCTTCCCACTGGCAGTAGAGGGAATGGAAAGAAAGCAGGCTCATAGATAGGACGCTGGTTTTGAAGATAGGTGGCAGGAATGCTTTAATTACTCTGGTTATTTTATCTTGACACAAACGTTTTTTTCTTCTACACAGGGTTTTATTTT
Organism: Aptenodytes forsteri; assembly: GCF_000699145.1. NCBI lineage: Eukaryota > Metazoa > Chordata > Aves > Sphenisciformes > Spheniscidae > Aptenodytes > Aptenodytes forsteri. The sequence continues at coordinate 529,359 of NW_008794603.1, read as the reverse complement.
GAAATAGTTACGTAAAGGGGAAAAAAGAGTTATCTGAAACTCCCTCAAGTCTATCAAAGCAGCCTTTCCTAACCAACATTTTCATAAACAGTTTTAATCTATCCTAGTTATAAAATACTTGGATATTCTCATCTGTTTTACTAAGATGGCAACATACAAGGCTGTTTATTAGCAGACTTCCCATTGCTGTAGAGCAGTGATGCAATTAGGTAAAATAAATGGCAACACAAGTGACTCTGGTACTTGCATTTTGCAAATTTTAGATACCAAAAGTATTCTACTTCCGCAGGTGGAAATCCCTGTGGACTTCAACTGAATTTTTATTGTGTAAAGTCAGGTTTAAGTTCCAAGTTAATCAAAGGGAAAAAAAAACCCACCTCATTGACAAAAATCCCAGGAATACACAAGTACTACTAGTCAGTTCAGTTAGAAGAGTTATACCTGTTTTACCAGCCATGACTTCAATCTGCTTGACTGTTAAACTTTAAAAAAACAAAATACATGTAGCACTTCAAGGAAAAACAACCATTCATTTTTCTGTTCTGCAATAAATGACAGAAATGATTTTTTTTTTCCTATCTTGATTCTAAAATATTAGATTAAAAGAAAGGTAGTAGAAATGAAAATGAAGTTCACTTACATGGAAGACGTGAAGGATGATTATCCAGATACGAATACTCACTGTGTTTTTGGTGTAACTACAAAAATCCCGTTCACACTGAGTCAAAACCAGGCACTGCTCACTTTTGAAGATGAAGAAGGTATGATGCATATTTTAAGCATAAAATTATTGTCTCTGATGTACTTCATTGCCAAAGGGAAAAGATTTACATAAACATTTTGGGGAAAAAAATCAACAACAGCCAAAGAAAGAATACACAGAGAACCTTTCACTGTTATGATACCAACCAGTAGAAGAAAATTCTTGCAAGCACTGTGCATGTTCTGTTGGATTACCAGATTTCTGCTCTCAGCTAATACAAACAATACTTGGTGTTTGAAACTGGGAATACGCTTCTACCTCACCGAGTATTGTCAAGAATGATTCAAAATGTTTTGACAGCAGAATTTGATTATTTTCTTTACACTGGGCAGTACCTTATTCTGACAGCAGTTATGTTGGTTAAGGGTACGGATCAGATGACGGGTAGATCTGAGACGACAGAGGGATGGTGCAGTCTGTAACTTGCCTGCTTCCCACTGAGATGCTTGCTGTTTGGCCAGCCTGGTGCCTGCCTGCAAGGAGCCTGCAGGCAGCCTGGCTGGGACTGCTTGGTGGGTAACTCAAGTTACGCAAGTATATTGCAGATACAAAGCTAGTGTCCAATTCATTTCTTTCAGCTAAAATCTAACATTGCTAATAGGCATCCTCTGCACCTGGTAGTGATGTGGTTTTCATCCAAGGATATTTTAAATTAAATATGAGAAGTCTAGTATTAATATTTGATACAGTGAGAGCATCTTTTGACAGCATAAAGATTCTACTGTTCTATACTAGTCTAAAGATAGTATAATATTTTACCTGTTGCCTATAACCGGTGAGATTTTATGGAAATAGACATGCCTGAAGACATGGGTAGTGGGATCTGGTTGCCTAACTGTTACTTATTTCTCCTTTATTGTTGCAAAAGGAGATTTTGCTTAAGAGACTGCGGAATAGTTTTGGTTTTGTAATGATTAAACAAGGCTTTTCATATCTGAAAACTTATGATTTTCCTTAGTTGCCCAGAGACTGATAAAAATGGGTAAGCATACTGTGAACCTGGACAACAAAGTAGCAGACGTGACAGTGAAGCCTTTTACACTTGAAATGGGAATCAGATTTGAGGTAATTAACTGAAATATGAAACTATAAAGATAGGAATTTGCAGTACTTAAAAAGCTTTAGGTTCAGGGTTTTGGGTGTTTTCAGTCACGAAGTGCACAAAAAATTTATTCTTTTAGCTCCATGTCACTATTTCTGGAAAGAAGATCAACATTTCAGAAATACCTGAGCTATTAATTCCTGAAGACTGGATGAGAGACAAATTAGAGCTGAATTTCTACAAATCTGAACAGGGAGGAGGAGGAGAAGTAGAAAATGTGAACTATGACAAGCGGTCTAGAACAGCTGTTATTACGTTCCTCAGACCTGGAGGTATAGTATGTAATATTTTGTTAGCTAGATGTACAGGCCATATTGTCCATTCTGTGTTACATTCCGTTCCGTATTACATTCTGTGTTAACTTAACCACTGAATGTAGCAAATTCTTCCCACGGAGAGTTAAGTAGATGAGGAAAAGATGTGGGTTCACTCACACGTCTGTAAATAAAGCGGTATTTCATCATATTCCTTTTTGATCAAACATGTCCTGATACGTAGTTTGTGAGCTTTATTTCTTTCTTTGACAAAAGTCTATTTTTTCTTTGCATTGCTAGACACTTAATATTGCAAAAAGAAAATTGGGAAAACGTGTTTGATTTTAGCTCTTGTTTCACAACAATGAAGTTAGACAGGCATTCAGATTGCCCAACTGTATGAAATTCTATGAAGATCAGTGGAGCCGCATCCATTTAGAGCAGCTGCTTTAGATTTATTTCAGAAACTTTTGTGAGTATTTAATGATTTCGCTTTTTTGGAAATGCCAAATAAACCTTTTTCAAAATGCATATGAAGAATCTACAAGTGTGCTATCATATATTAGTTTCTAAATCCATAGAAGAAAGATTAGTCTCTTCTTTGATATGCTTACAAAATGCATTTTAGATTGTATTTCTCTTACTCCTCTTTTTCTCATTCTCCATTACAGCAGCTAACAGCTTTGTGAGATGTACTAAATATCCTTTCTTTGTAAATGGAAGGTGCTATTTGCTTTCTGTGTCCCCAAACACCGACGTACACTTGGAAAAGTTTCAGGTAAAAGAATCTAGTCCAGGCTAACCCCTAAATAGAACAGACACATGGGAAATACGAGATACGGGCAGAATTTTCAGTTCTGAGGACTGCAGAAGCTTTTGCATGCACTTCGTGAAACTTAAGAGCAAGTGTGGGTCTGCAATATGCAGCTCTGCTGATAATCTTCTGTTTTGCAGTGTGAAAGTTATGATTTGTTTTAAAAGGGTGTGCGTGTCTTTCCTTGATCAAATTATATCATTACTTACCATAATGTCTGTGCTAGACGGGAGGCAGATACTGAATTGTTTGTGAAGTCGGTTAATAGTAGACACAACAATGTTTTTCCGAGTCACAAAGAACTGTCATACTCATCCCTAATGAGAGGCCTTGTTGATAGTCGCAGCAGAGACCCTTGTTGTTCCATGAAACATTTGCTCATTCATATTTTTTTTTCATTCATTCATTCAACCCAAATGACTTCTTTTCCTGTAACACTAGTCTGCTTGCTCATCATATTCTCACTGACATTGTCTTTTACCTTGTATGAATAGACTGTAATCAAGTCAGTATTGTGTATAATCAGACCTTTATAAATTAAATTAAAGCAGTGACTAGAGTGTGTGCATTTATGAGATAAAACAGCATTCTTTGCAGGTCGTGTATCATCTATTGCCGTGGATTTTTATGGAGTGATGCTGTCTAGAGTCATCAGAGATCCCCAGATCCAGTGTGTGTGTGCATTAAGGAGCGTAGGACACACCAGTTAAGGAGGCTAGGTGCACTGCCTATTGAACTCGGCAGTGTGCGATGGAGTCCAGAACTCCTGCTGTTTTCAGTGACAGAAATACACCACGCTGTCCAAAGTCTTAAAATGTAATCAAAGATCCTAGCTGTATCTGATCAAGGATATGTTTATTTCCAGTATTTGTCAGTTCCTTTAGATGTGCATGCAACAGCTGATGTGTAATGCAAGTTTGTTTTGCTTTCCTCAATAGCTCTATCGTGGGATTTCTAAGAAGACCATTCTGTTGCAAGGAATTAAAGAGACGGAAGAGGATGAGGAAAGTATACAGGACATGATTGAAATTCATTTTCAGAAGCCTAGTAATAGTGGTGGGGAAATAGAGAAAATCAAGTATGTATCAAAAGGAATAGCGTGTGTTTGTTTTGAAGAGGATACTTAGAATGCTGTATAGGAAGTTGTAGATCGAACTCATGAAGTTCTGAGGTTTTGCTTCATCAGAGGCATAGGAAGTGTCCTGGTTTATGCAGATAAGTGCTTTAATGTTGTGAAATTTATATTTGAAAAAGAGGAGCTACCTGGCTTTCTGATTTGTGTAACGGCACATACTTTGTGTAGAAATTCAGCAAAACTCACTGCTTGGTGTTCCAGAGGTTCCCGATTGAAGTAATAGAAAAAGCCTTTACCAGCACTTGAAACTTAATGTAAGATTGCTTTCTGCAAATTTGCAGGTTTTGTATTTTGCAAATTTTAGATCGGTCACATACTCCAAAGTGGGATAAATCTATTCCTTCTTACATTTTGGTTACAAAAGCCGTATGTAATCCCAACCAAAAGCGTCTTCACAGACCTGCTTTTTTAAAGTGCCATAGCTTCAGAAGGTAGCTCTGACAGAACTCCAGTCCTGCTGAGGTTGCTGTGTGCCACCATAACTCAAACACCTGAAAGCAGTTATCCTGTAATTTCATAAAATATGCGTTGTCAAATTAGTGATAAAATTAAAATAGGAAAAGGGAAAGGGAGAGTGCAAAAACACCACAGATTTACTCAAGAAATCGCACCTTATAAGAAATGCCATAGCAGTAATACTGCTTTTAGCTGTCGAAACGCTGTTACTTCTCCTAGGATCCGCTGCAAATTCTGCTGAGCCTCTGATAAGTTAATAGCCTGGTTTATTGTTTGGTTTTAATATTTGTTTCTACAATTACATTTTTCCTCATTTTTGTTCATGATTTTGCTTACTTTAAAATATTACAGTTAAGAATTGAGATGATTCTTTATCTAAAACAGATTGCTTTGTAACAACGCTGGTGTAACAGTCTGTTTTGCTGCGTGTGACTGGCCGGGTGGCTGGCTCTGGGAGGCAGTTCTTCTTCCAGTTCTCATTCTAAAAGATCTTTGAAATAAAATGGAAGTGCAAAGTCAGAGGAGGATTTATTTTCCAAGGAGGAATGTTTTTTCCTTTTCTGCTGTCGTCCTTTTTATTCGCTACCCTTGGGGGCTGAAATGGTTTGGCAACAATAACCTTCACTTCAAAGTAGTGTTACCGTAAGTCGGCAGATGAAGAACTCTCTAAGGCTCAGTCTGGAGTTTTAGAAAGCAGGCATTCTTTATTGTGGCGCCGGGTGCAAGGTGGAATTTCCACAAATCAAGCACACCTATGTCGAGATCACCGTTACATTTATACACAAGAATTACAAGGTA
>NW_008794603.1:521990-523349 GCF_000699145.1 Aptenodytes forsteri | reverse complement strand
CTCCCAGTTACAATGATTGGTTAGTGATTTACATACAATTATAATATCGGTTGTGTCTTTCTCTTCTGTTACTACGCTTGCGCGGGGGAAGGGTCTTCACCTGGGCAAGGGTCTTCTTGACCTGTGGGTGTGTTTTTCAGTATTATAATGAAGGCAGTTCACTTCAGGACACCTTAAAAGTAAGTTGTGTTGCCAAGTTGGCCAGCTAGATACCTACCTTGCCAGGCTGTCAAATAACTCATCCTATACACAATAGAACCCAGGTGCTCTGGTTATGGTCTAGAGGGTCCAGAGAATAGGGACTTCAAGGAACTCAGCCCCGGATAACAAGTAACGCAGCAACCCGTACATAACGCTAACATAGAGGCTAACTTCTTGAAATCAAGATGTTCTTACAGTTGATTATTTCACAACCAAACACAGAAAGATTCAGTAAAACTTAAGATAATCTTCAACAGTAGCACAGGTCTAACATTGCAAATAACTTCTATTCATAGTGTTTGCCATCTTAGTATGCAGAAAAAGGACAATGCACCAAACTAGTGCAAGAAGAGCACTACAGATGCACCTCAGGTTATTAGTATTCTAGAGAAACTTAATAGGCAATAGATACAGTTGAATATGGGAAACTAATGTTTGTGCTGCTAATTTGTATGTGCTGCTAGCACCACAGTTGATTTTGAATTTACTGTTGGGCGAGATACATGTGACTGTAGCACCTCTTACTGTTTAGTGCATGCAAAGGCATGGATGGATTACCTGACGCTTCTGAAATAATTAAAAAAAAAGTAGTAGTACTGGAGTGTTTATGGAGCTCGCGTACTTTTGCATGTAGCAGTCTTAAAATGTTGATAAGATCAGATGCCTTAAAAAGGGGGGAAAAACCTGATGAAGATAAAAAAAGTCATGAATTTTAACTGTACCTCACTGATAAATGTTGAGAAGTAATTCCTTAAAAAAGGAAAAAGTTGAAAATTCTCATAAGGTACCACAGTGTGTGGGAGTAGTGAGAAGCTACAGGTTTTAAGTACATAAAATCGAAATGAGATTTTAAGTAACATTTTAAGACAGTATTTGTAAATGTCTTGGTTTTCTCTCTGATAAATTGATACTGTTTAAATTTTAAAGCCATAGTGGTGCCACATAAAGGCTGGAAAACTGTTTTTAACGGTGAAAAACAAGAATACAGAATTTAGGTGGTGTTTCTATGAACGGCAGTATCCTTTTTTCTACTTACTGGAGTGAACTGATCTGTGACTGGAAGTTTGCGGAAGAGCTGTGACTTGTTTGTACCCGTACCACACGCAAGCACCTCACATTTTCGTAGGTGCAGCTTCCACCCCGAGCCGAGCCTCCACG
>NW_008794603.1:518176-521223 GCF_000699145.1 Aptenodytes forsteri | reverse complement strand
GGGTGGAAAGAGCGGCCTTCTCCTGCACCGCTGGTTGAACGCCCCTGAGCGTTAAAAGTAACGGCGGCATGAAGGAAACGAGTGAATCGTGCCCGTCCCTCGCGTGGTTCCCGCGCTGAAGAAATACTCGCTGCTCAGACAGCAGCACCGTCTGCCACGGCCTGCTGTCCTGGCCCTCCAGTTAGCGGCAGCAACAGGTCCGATTTCCCTCTCACTAGTACTAATATTTCAGGTTTTTTAACAGCAGTGAGAACCGATGAGGTCTATGGGTCAGTCTTCATATCTGATCTCTTGTCAGCGTTGACCCGTGTAGCAGATTTGCCCGAGAAACGGCAAGTGTGCGGCCTGGCCGTGCGCAGGACCCCGCCGTCACCGGTGGCCGGCGTTGCGGTGCTCGTCTCGCCCACCCACCCATGTCACTGCCGCACCTTCCGCAGCTCTGCATTTCTTCCTGGCAACAGCCGCTGAACACAGACTTGTCTTAGGAGTCTGTGTGTTCGTGGTTTGGTTTTTTTCTAACCCCAATAGTAGGCATGAGTGTTGCTCCAAAATACCAGCTGGCAAGGTGCGAGATGCTGTCTGGCAGCTGAGTGCTCCCGCTCGTGCACGGGCTCCATCGGCTGTGTGAAGCGTGAGAAAATCCTACATAAAACTCCGTCAATCTTGGAAGCACCCTGTTTATATTCTCTTCGTGTTGTCTCATTAGCGCAGAAACTTGCTTTCGCATGAACGTTGCCACCAAAATAATTGCCTAATATAATTAAAGCTCCTGGCTCTTTAAATTTGATGGGTGATAAAAAAAGGCCTCATGTCTTCATGAATTAAAAGCTTGCACGGTTGCACAGTCTCATTGAATCTGTCTCCTCACTCCCTTCAGAAACACTGCGGTGGTCCACAAGGCTTTGGACGCACGTCAACGAAGCATTCGCCCCCGGCGGCACATTCTGCAGGCTTTGTAACCGCTGTGCTGGCCCTAATGTTTTATGCAGCCCAGGTCCAGAAGAAACCTTGTAGGGGAAGTCTGCAGAATTTAGATGGAGTTACTGACCTCGAGTACAGTCGCTCTGAAGTTATTGACAGTTCGTTCCCGTGAACGCTGCTGTGCAGGCACACTGAATTATTTTCTTTCTTCCAAAAAGTCAATGTACTGTTACAAAATTTACTCCGCGTTCCACCATTTACCGTAATTTTGCCGTGATATTCCCAGTGAAATATTACTGTTTATGTCCGTGTAATAAGAATGGAAAGAAAATATGCTTTTCTTAAGAAGACATGGATGCAAATCCTATTTAGGATGGGTTTCATGTTTGCAGCACTGGGAGGTTTGGCACTGATGGAAATCATGTGTGTAGTTAGTTGTTTTACGCACTGCGAGTCTCAGATGACTGGGATTATGTTCTTCCAATTTAACAAGGTTATCCATTTAATAAGTGGAGAGAGATGAGTCGGAGCACAACCCTAGATCCCAGCTCTCATGAATTTAACAAGTAAGGACAGTCTGAATCTGACCCTTCCGCTCTGAAAAGACAATCCTTACTGAACAGCACGTGCAATTAAAATTTTTCATTCTCTTCAAATTTTGAACATTAGAATCGGAGCAAACAACCTTACAAGTGTGACACTGGACCTTTCATTTGAGAAGCTGTTAAATTTAGATCTAATTTTTACTGCTCTAAGAAAAGGAGATACTGAGAGGGTGTAAATTACACTTAAAGGGTCAGGCCATTTTTTACTGCACAGTAATGTAAAGGCGCCTGAGGGAGCCTGGCATTCACTGAAACCTGATTCAGCAGTTGTCTTAATTAGCTACTAAATGCGCGTGTTATCCGTGCAAAAGGAAGGGGGGTCACTTCAGCCATCAGGGTGGATCTGGGTAACCTCTACGGGAGGTCACTACCGGTACTCCTTGCGTTTACAGTGTGCCATATCTCTGTGCGCAGGCAACGGGACAAGCTGCTAAATCAGCAAGGACAGTTGTCATCACTGGTATTCCAGATGGCCTTCTGCACAATGATGTCATGACTGACATACTGATGATTCACTTCCAAATGTCGAAGAATAACGGGGGAGATGTGGAAGAAGTAACGTATCCAACAGTGAGAAAAGGCGTTGCATATGTAACTTTTGAAGATCAAGAAGGTATTTAGATTAACATGCTAAATACAGCCGTCCCCCAAAGAATTAGTCCTAGAATGTTAATCCTAAAACCTAACCTAAATCCTGGTACGAGGATTGTATAGTACTGGGAGACTAACACCTCTCTTTTAGTCAGACAAAGTTTTAGGGTTTTATTTCTGTCGGTGAAGACATGACTCTGAACAGGCTTTGTGCAAAGCATTTGTTATGTTTGTTTTTAGGAATAAGTTTATACCATGCATAACAGGTAAGGTTTTTGTAGTCAGGCCTTTGAGAATAAATCTCTGCCAATTAATGTTCTAAGAAGACAGGCTTCTGTCTCTCTCTGAACAATTTTGACTAATACATAAAATATTAGGCAAGAGTATTAAATCGCCTGCGTCTATGTATGGGAAATTGTTAGGGAAAGCATCAAGAGAAAATCACCTGTGAAGTGTTCCACCCTCGGACCAGCAATGGCACATTATCTTACTGTTCAGCAAGTGAATCTGGCTTTCTCTTTAGTTGTAGAGAGTGTTCTAAAGAAGGATGAACATCGACTAGAAGACAAGAGGTTGTCCAGATACTATCCACTGAACGTAACCCGTTACTGTGAAAATGTAAGCTCATTCATAATAAAAGGACCTGGGGGTGCTGGTCGGCAGCCGGCTGAACATGAGCCGGCAGTGTGCCCAGGCGGCCAAGAAGGCCAAGGGCATCCTGGCCTGTATCAGAAATAGTGTGGCCAGCAGGAGTAGGGAAGTGATCGTGCCCCTGTACTCGGCACTGGTGAGGCCGCACCTCGAATACTGTGTTCAGTTTTGGGCCCCTCACTACAAGAAGGATGTTGAGGTGCTGGAGCGTGTCCAGAGAAGGGCAACGAGGCTGGTGAGGGGTCTGGAGAACAAGTCTTCTGAGGAGTGGCTGAGGGA
>NW_008794603.1:491497-517990 GCF_000699145.1 Aptenodytes forsteri | reverse complement strand
GAGTCCCCATCCCTGGAAGTATTTAAAAGACGTGTAGATGAGGCGCTTAGGGACATGGTTTAGTGGGCATGGGGGTGTTGGGTTGACGGTTGGACTCGATGATCTTAGAGGTCTTTTCCAACCTTAATGATTCTATGATTCTGTAATTTATCTAGTTGTACTTCCATTGCTATGTTAACCGTTACTTAACTTCTCTAATTCAAATCTCTAGGTCTTCAGCTCTGTCACATCTGTCCTCAATATGTCTATTTTCAAAGATCAATTTGTTTTAGAAGATCTGATAGAAGAATTTAAAAAGAAGAGCACAGCTTTGAGCTTTGGTCCTTTGCAATCCAACGGGCATATTTCTGTTCAAGGCTCATTTCCAGCAATCGAATTGCTAAGAGACTTTCTCTTACTAAAAGCAAAATCCCTTTCAAAGAAGGACAAAAGAGAAGAAAGTAAGTCCTGTCAGAGACCAAAGAGGAGGCAACAGCAACACAGCCTTACCACGGGGACGAGTAATTTCGTTCGTGATGCAGGTGGGGAAAAACAAGTGGTTGTTCTTGACACAGATATATATCACTACATGAAGTACTTTTTTCCCAGGACATTCCTAGTAAATGATGACGTTGTAATTTCTGACATCAGTGATGGTGATATAACTATGGTATATATTGAGAATGCTGGAAGTAGGTCTGATGCTGGACAGGTGTTACGAGTCAAAGAGAAAATTGAAAATCAGTCTATGAAACTCCATAATGCTTTACGTAAAGAAAGGATCTACTTTGAAGAGCACGCCAGAGATGAAAAGCAGAGATACAAATGGGCGTGTGAAAGTCTGAAACCCCATTACCCTTCTGTTTTGGTCATTCCCTATGATACTCACATTGATGTTATAGGAAATTCTTCTGAGACTTTTGAATTTACGAAGGAGATGAGCAGTAAGATTCAGAGCCTGTTTCAAACCAGGTAGAAAGTTAGCGTTCGTGGTGTTTACACATTGTGCTTCTCATACAGACTGTACTGGTGCAACCTGTGCACCTCTGTGTCGCTGCAGATCTGTCACGTGCCTCCCACTCGCAGGCTGGGAAGTCTGCACATCAGGGTGAACAAGCCCATTCCCCCCAAATACCAAATTAAGTTCAGAACAGGAAAGAAATGATCTCTCTATCTCTTGTGAGCTTAGGGACCTGAGAAGCTAGGCCTCCTCTGTCAGACACAGCCGCCTTTTTCTTTTGTTAGCTGTGTTCTGGGCACATGCACACTCGTTCTGTATTGCTGTCAGGGAGCATATGATGAGAAAAGAGGGGTTTTTTAAAGAGTTCTCATTAGCATAGGAAGTCAGACTGACAAAGCTGGGCAAGCCAACCTGGTATTAAATACTGCGTTGAAGTTGAGTTATGTTTCTTTGTGGAAGGAGATGACCGCTGAAAACAGGAATGGTGGCCTTTTTCTGATGCCTTTATCTGCAGAAGGAAGTCCTCGTCTTTGAGATGCACGAAGAAGGTAGAGCTTTGATACTTGAGGGGACGGAATGCTTACTAAATTTACAGGCTTGTCATGTCCTGAGAAAGACATGAGAAGATGGCATTGGAGGCTCTTGACAGTAGAAAATAAGTGAGTTTGTTTTCATAGGAGCAGTAACGTTTTTTTTCCCCAGCTGTAACGGCATCTGCAGCATCCCTTGCCGGTGTGTTATTTAGACATGAAAGTATATCCAGAGTTTTGATGTGAAAATCTTGGGGCATCTAGATGTTTGAATCAGATTCTGTTTATGCAAATCCGTTTCTATATCCATTACAAGAGTGCAAATGCCTATCCTAGTTTAGGCTTTTTATAAAAGCAGTTTAGAAAATTTTTTTTTTGTGGTATCAGTGTGTTCAGAATTCTTTGTCAAAACATACAGAGCACCGGCTCTTTTGTCTTATGTGCAGGAAAAGATTTAAGTTTTTATGCCATTAAAGAAATTAGTTATACAAAATATCGTGTCCATGTTCTTTTAATGAACCCCCAGACTTCTGGTTGGAAGCCCAAACCTAAAGCCTAAGAAATGCTTTAGGCATTTTCTTGTCATGACTGATTATCCATTGCAATTACGCCAATGAAAGATAAAAGTTGTTAAACTAGTGCCAACGCTGTGTATTGAAACACACTGTCAAAGTGGGAGGATGATGAGCTTAAGTACTTCGGTGAATTGGAAGGGGGGGGAGTAGTATTTAAAGGCTTAATCTCTTCCAAGTTCCCCTGTCGCCAGTAGGTTCACCAAGGGGGTCAGAGATGGGGCTGAACACGGGTGCCCAGAGTCCGGCCCTGGAAGAGCCCCTCTTCTGCTCCCCGCGGGGCGCAGGCAGCCCTCCAGCGCTGGGCTCTTTTGGGTACTCCCCACAGAGCTTAAGCAAGGATGGGAAGCTTTTCAACCTTGTAAAAGGGAAAATCCTCTGTGAAGGATAATCCTTTAATGAAATTAGCACTCTTTACTAGCGTCCGGATTGGTCTTCCCGTCTCTTTTCTGAAGAGCCTCATTTTTTTCTGATCCATAGCGTTAGTATTTCCTTTCACTTCAATAAATGTTAAGGGCTAGGCTAGTAAACTAGTGGCACTGGTGTCAGTTTGAATCCTGACTGGTTACTACTGGCTGAGCATCGCTTTTTGAGTCAAGTTCGACAACAGAACAGTTTGCAGCACCGGTACAGGTGTCATTCAGGTCTTGTTGCCTGGCGAGCAAGTCGTTTTTACTGAACGGTATTCAGTCAAAACCTGAAAATCTTGAAAACATCACAGTTGAATAAAATTTTATTGTTGAATCCTGCTTCAGTTGTAACAGCTCCTCTTCAGATTCACTCGTCAAACGGACACCGCGTCCGTGGCGGTGCTGGGCTGCCGAGTGCTGGGGCCGTTTCTCACCCGCCAGCCAGCATTGTCTCATTGTTTCCTGGTGCTCTCCCATCTGCTGTCTCTGGTCTCATACCGAGGATGTCATTTCTTTAGACAAAAAGAGCTTTGTGTTGGTTGTTTTGTGTTTATGGAGTGCCTAGTAAATAGGGATCTGGATCGGGGGTAGATTAGTAAATAGTAGCTATTGTTACGCTCCAGGCTTTCTGGGGCTAGTTTTTCATGTCGGGTTTGCAGCAGCATTGGGCAGGAACACCCCACCTTTGTCACCTTTGATGGCTCCTTGTAGCTGTGCAAGGGCAGGGCAGCAGAGGGTCTTTACTAGTGGTAGCAGAGAGGCTGTGGCATGTATGCAGAGAGTCTGTGGCATGTATGGCCCGTGATCGACTGAGCTACTCGTAAGATTTAACCCCACGGAGGAACCTGCTTTCTGTAGCAGGAAAAAAAGCTGTGATCCACCAGGGTAGACTAGTGTTTGCTGTAAAATATAAACAGCATTTCAGGAGAATAACATCATAAGTGAAACACGTATTTGTTCCTTCCTTCACGATGCAGATACCATGGAAAACAATAGATGTTTAGCAAAAAAAGAAAGTCCGATTTTGTCATTACCATGAATACTTAAACAAATACAACAAAACAAATCAGTATTAGGTCTGGTAAGAGACTTGCCAGCTCTCGTTCTCACAGTTATTTTTATGGCAAGCAAAGCACTGCTGTATCTATTAAACTCCACTTCACAAAGGCATTTAGTATTTGTGTATATTGGAAAATATCCGGGAAACCATGTCAGATGTTATTCCTAGATCTAAACCAGTGGTGCTGACTCAGTATTCTCAGCATCGAGTTTGCACTTTTAATTTGAATAGAGAATTTGCTCATGGGGCCTCAACAAAATATTTGTCCTTATTGCTGTGCCGACGCTTGCTGCCCTTCACCAGAAGGGAATCCATAACAGTTCACGTTGTAAAAATACAAAGCCTAATTTTGACTTCAGGCACAACTCCTACTGACAAAGCCTAAAAAATAAAAAATAAAAAAAAGGTCACAAATAGCAGCAGAATCTGAGCCCGGTCCCAGTCAGTGGGGTAAACACCATTTTCTGTCGCCTGAAAACCTGAGGATTCGAGAGACAATTTGACATCCCTTAGCAGGAAAATATTCTACAGTTTGGAGGCAAAAGCAATCTCCTTGTTGACCGGAGGGGATGGGGGAGGTGGACGGAGGAAGAATGATTTACTGGAGTCCTTTCGCCATCACTGGCACAAAGCGCTGCTCTGGCGTGGCAAAGGGAGGACAAAGCCTCCTTTACTCCCCATTGTACCTGTGCATCTAATTATGCAGTGTAAAAGATGTATTCAATCCCTGCAGGAAGGAGGTTGTTCCATTAGGAAAAAAGCCCTTCCTGCAGGTTTAATTGTTGTCATCAAAACTGCCTCTGCCACCTTTGAGTTGCGTTGAAGCTTTCTCCGTGCGTTTGTTAAAAAAGCAGGTACCTGTCACGTCTCCCGAAAGATTGCAATGCCCGAGCGACATTTTCTTAAGGAAGAAGTACTTGCTACTTTTGGGAGCCGTGTGTCTTACTTTTCAAAAAACCCCACAAAAGGATGTGTAGGAAAAATAAATAGCATTACTAGCAAATAACTCATTCTTTTAAGACAATTTTTAGGCTCAGTTCTGCATCCGGCCACACTGGAGACTCTGAACCATAAAACCCAGATGAAAACAGAGAATAGTCATCAGCCGAGGGTGAGCTCAGGGTGGTCGGTGAGTCAGCACCTGCAGCCCGCTGGGGTCGGATGGGGACGTACTCCCACCAGGAGAGAGGAGATGAATTTAGCAGTCTGTGCATCCGGAGGAGCTGAGGCTCTCGCTTGGCTCCGGTTCGGCTCTCAGGAGGCTCCCATAAACAAACACACACGTTCCTGTTTGCTGCACAACTTGTGCAAGAGAAAAGCAGCTGTAGAGCAGGGCCAAGCTAAGGCTGGGGAAATTCCTTCTCCATTGCACATTTCTGTGGTGACTTCTTCCCTCGCATGTGGTGTGGCTGGTGGGTGTTTATGGGATACGTGGCTTCTATCCAATTTAACTCAAAATAACTCATTTCTTGTCCTTTGGGCTTCTACCCTTCAGTCTGCTGCAGTTACTGATAAAAGGACCTTTTCCATCCCTCTCTTTTAAGCTAAGAGCATAGTGAAATCACATGTAGATACTTCACCATTTTCACCTACCCTTGGAGGATGGGACTCTTCCCTGATTTCTGCAGCAGGCTCCCTGAAGATAACCAGACAACTTGGCTAAGAGAAAAAAAAAAATGATTAATTTTAATTCTGATTTAAAAAAAACCCAACAACAACAACAGGAACAATCGAGTCAAAACTGCACAACGATTCAGAATTGACAGAGCCCGGTCTGGTTGTACTTACTTTTTCCTTAGCTATAGAGGGTTGCAGAACATCTGCTGGAAAACAAGTCCCTTTTTCTGCTTTGCCTAACACAGCTTTCCTTTGTCTCCTGACACCCATTAATGACCTTTAAAGAAATCTCCTAGAAGTAACTCAGTTAAGAAGAAATACTATCTCTACTGGCAGCAGCCACTGCTGCTGGAGCATTGCATTAAAACCATTTTTCAGGTGGATTTCCCCACTCGTTACCGCTACTACCGTTGTAACAGGAGCAGTACGGATCAGGACCAGCGGCACAGGGTACTTTACCAAAAAAACCGCTGTATAAAATACTGGAAAAATGAAGTTCTATCATCTTTGTACAGGTGAAATCATTTCATACCCCTTAAATTTCTGACACTGCGGAGGAGGAAAGGCATCGCATGCTGAGTGCGGTGTGTACAGATGGCAGTGCTGTCGCTTGGACTGAATCGCGCAGAAGAAGGGTGGATTTTCTCCAAGGTAGAAGCCGTGGCTGACAGTCACAACTCATCCCTGATCATGCTATAAGCGGCAGGCTGCATGTAGTGCATATGGAGCTGCACACCCTATTCCCTAGCCGTGCTCCAGGAACAGCTTGATATTTCCTGGGAAGCTCAAGGGTACCAGAATACGGAGATGGTCCATATCGGGTCAGGTCTTGACTAACAGCTGCCAATGTGATCTGCTCCTCAGGCTGGACACTAGGAGATGAGCAGGGGCCACCTCCCCCAGCGGGTTCCACCGGCCGGACTTTGTCCCATCCGACTTCTCCTGCCATAAACACGGGGAGCACAAGAGGGAGCCAGATGCTTTGGAGCTGAAATCCCAAAGCCTCTACTGGGGTCCTGCCCAGCTGGACCCGGCGGAAGGAGGAGATGCCAGAAGCAGGGCCTGCTCTGTCCCTTAGCTGGTGGAAGCGCAGCTCAGGTCACGTTTGCCTGGAGCAGATGCTGGGAGTGGACCCTTCCAGTCTTTCATTGCTCACGAGGTGCTCTTACATCACCTTCTTCCAAGGTTATATAAAAACGGGTAAGGAAATCGAGCACTTACTGATTTCACACTGAAATTGTGGATGGCTAAGATGACCAGAAGCCCGAGCACTGCTGTAGTTAATCCCTCGTTAAACATCATGACTTCAGCCCGCAGAGCCCTGAACCAGGCGAGCACAATGTGGCACCATGCAGGGCAGATCACCTTGGCGCACTTCTTCCAAGGTTATATAAAAACGGGTAAGGAAATCGAGCACTTACTGATTTCACACTGAAATTGTGGATGGCTAAGATGACCAGAAGCCCGAGCACTGCTGTAGTTAATCCCTCGTTAAACATCATGACTTCAGCCCGCAGAGCCCTGAACCAGGCGAGCACAATGTGGCACCATGCAGGGCAGATCACCTTGGCACGCGCGCGAGCTGTGGGGGATGACCACCTCGTTACTGCTATGTCGAGACAGAAGGGAGTTCCCAGAAGGAAGAGCAGGCGAAAGCCAGCAGTTCTGCTCTCTGGGAGCGATGCTCCCTGCTAACCCCCATCCCTCGGAGGTGAGGACCTGCCAAGCTGCGCTTGGGTCCCAGCTTATCTGCACTGCTCTCTGGCTCCTGGTCTCCTCCAGATCCCACAAAGTACAAGGGCTTTGGAGGAGAGACACCACCAGCTCGAAGCCACCCACCGCTGCATTGAGGCATTTAACCCTTCCTGCACATAAGAATAACCCATCCCATCTCCTTTTAGCGTGGCTGGCACAGAAGTCAGTGGGCAGTGCTGCTACGTACCTGTGGGTTTGACTTTCAGTTAAGACACACTTTAAAAACAAAACAAAACCACCACCCCCCCCAACCCCTTCCATTTTGGCATGGATTCTGACAAGTTTGTCCCAGTAGTATTATAATAAAAGCAACATCTCTCCTTGGTGTTGCAAATAGATGTGTCCTGCCTGGCCTGCACATGGGGACTTACTTTGCAGAAACTTGCCATTTTTACCATCGTCTGGCTTAAGACACACTTTAAAAACAAAACAAAACCACCACCCCCCCCAACCCCTTCCATTTTGGCATGGATTCTGACAAGTTTGTCCCAGTAGTATTATAATAAAAGCAACATCTCTCCTTGGTGTTGCAAATAGATGTGTCCTGCCTGGCCTGCACATGGGGACTTACTTTGCAGAAACTTGCCATTTTTACCATCGTCTGGCTGCTTCTGTTTATTCAGATAGCTCTCTCTTCAGCAGACACAGCCAGTTCTTAACAACTGGAAAATTTTAATGCACACAGTAAACACCACTGAGAGTGCTTTTTTCCCCTCTAAGTTATATGAATGCTTCCCCCATGAGTTAAGGGATTTGGCATTTCTCTCAGGCATACTTTAAATTTTCCAAACTTTCTGAATAACACATTGAGAGACTTAAGCATCTGCACTGCCAAACCAAATGAAAGAAGAAACGATTTTGCAGGCTCATTAATGCCTAGCACTGACAGGCCTGGAGGGGCTGCGATTTTATTTACATAGGGTAGAGACAGGCCTTTAGGGAAGTGCGGTGTTATTTACATAGAGAAGAGATGTTCCTTCAGGGGTGGGGTCTCATTTAGATGCAAAAGGAACAGGAACCGGGAACAGTCTTACACAGATACGGTTTTTACCTGTGCTTCCAAAACCACACTTAAAACATGGTCATAAATGCTGTTCTTGGTAGCAGCTGGAGTATTTTTCCTACACGTGGAGCTGTTAAGAGTTCAGCTACATCAGCTATCCCACTGCTAGCAGAGCCCCCGAGAGCAAACGAGGGTGAATTAGCTACAGAGGAAAGAAACAGAGAACTTGAAGATGGAACGATTAAGAAAATACACAAAATAACAGTATTTATAACAACTACAGTTGTCAACCCTCCCCCCAAACTCTCCTGAAGTCAAAACCAAAATAACTGTATTTATCTAGTTGTTGGCTCAATGCTATTTGCAGAGCCATCCCCCCCGCTCCCCACCGCTTCTCCCCAACGTGCCGAACCAACATGCTCTGAGGTTGCCCCGCCACATCGCAGCCTGCCCACACCACCCACCTCCCCTCGTCCCCTCTCCGCAGCCAATGAGGTCTGGTCTTCACCACCCCAGAGTCATCCTCCCAGCCTCCGAGAGAGCTGATGATTAATTGAAGCCAGCTGCTTGGCTCCCTCTCCTGCTTCCCACACCACTTTGCATTCCTATTAAAGCACACGCACTGCCCCAGAGCTGTGCTTGGCTTTCTTGAGTGCGCGGCAGTGATGCCGCAGAAACAAGGCCAGCTTTCACACCACCCCTCCTCTTTGTGGGCTGTAGCTGTTTGGGTACCAGGCGTTCACGGTGGTGAACTCAGTGTGCGATGTCATCAGCCTCAGAGCCGCAGAAGGTGTTTAAAGTCTTGCTGACTTGGGGCCTGTGTTACATTTTTAGCTTTTTGTGTTATGTTCTCAGTTTTTTTAATGTGGGAAACCTTGAAGAGCCTCCAGACTTGCAGTACTGCCGTAGGAATCACATATTGAATACCTAATCAAATCAGAGATCCTTGGGAATGGTAGTTATCTTACCAACACTTAGATGCCCAGGAGTAAGTCAGTTGCCTGAACTAACCATATAGTTGTTGGGGACAGCCAGCCTCCTCTGAAGGATAATTTATCCCACTTTGGAACAGGTGGTATGCAGTGCTCCCTACAGATAGCATCCACAGCCTTCCTTACTGTACAGGGTGCCTAGATGAACAGCATAGATGACAAATCTTAGATAGTTCTGAATTCTTGCTACTTATTTTAGCTACGTCTTTTGCCTCTACTTACCTGCCTGCTTTGTTGTCCAGTTGGGAACGCAGAGGAAGGCACCAAAGGGCTGGCTTGCCTCTCCTGCAAGAGCCCTTGCTCAGCCTTGCTTGCGACATGCATCCCCTGTCACCAAGGTTAGCGTGTAAAACTGTCCTTGTGTTTCCAGTTGCCGTGCAGCGTGTTTGCTGGGATCGTGGACTGGTTAACACATGTGCTTGCTCAGCATTCCTCCAGGTTTCCCAGTACTTAGACATAAAGCAAAACCCTTGCGTGTCTAGCAGATCTCTTTCAGCTCTCGGACAAGTATCCCAGATGTACAACCGTAGGTGAGGCATGCTTTAGTTTCCTGAGCATTTCGGGTCCCTGGAGCCTGCAGCTGCCCTGGTATCTCATACAGACCTTCCCAATCAGGTGTTTGTGCTCCTGACCTGCTTTGCTCAGCGACGAATACTGCGTGCTGAGAGTGCCACCAACCTAAAGTGTTGAAAATGAGCATGCCAGAGGCCTCGCAAGTGAACTGCGCTTGCTTTGCTGGGCACCTCAGCCTGAGCCGATCGACTCCTGAGTTCTTATCTTCATGTCAACTGACATTTATGCTGCTTCTGTATCAGCCAGCCCCGAGGCACACCCACCACCACTCCCGGGCTTTGCGCAAATACAAACAGAAGTAAATAAATACAATACAAACAGAAGTAAATAAATACCTGGGTCGCAGCACTAAAGAGTTAAGAAAGCTCTGTATTCTTCCCCAGGGGAGAGCCTATTGCACCTTGTAAACACTTGCTGTCTACTTCCAGGTGGTAATTAAAACAGCTTCCCCCCACCAAGTCAGTATTACAGCAAGAGGCTGACAATTTCCTGGAGAAAATAGCTGTGTTTCCACTAATGAGCCTCAAGATCAGCAAAATGCGGTGCCTGCGTGCAGCTGTAGCTGCAGCTCTGGCACGTGAGACACGAAGACCCTCTGAGAATTCTTACTCTCACTCTTACCTCTTAGAGGTTTTTGTTTCTCCTACTGTTATTATGCCAACTTGCAAAAGTCTGCTCATCACGCTGTGAAGTTTTTCCTTTTAAATACTTACTGTAGGCTGTAGCTAATTCAGTCAGGTAACAGCGACACACGGAATGGGCTCTATCAGGAGAGGGCAAATTGGGGCAAATTAACCAAAGCAGGGAAGGGGAAAGCACAGGGCAGTGTGTTTCTCAGTTTCTGGAAGAAACACATTTTTATATCATGCAGTTCAATGAAACATATTTTTTCACAGGATGAATTAATTTTTCCAGGTCTGGAGCGGGCATGGGAGTTTGAGAAATGGTTTCATTCCCTTCACGTGGCATATTCGCATTTTCACAAATTACTTTGCAAATAACTGGCGTTCTTTAATAGGGAAGCTGGGCAAAAAAAAGCAGAATTGTCAAATATTGCTGCTAAGTGGCCTTTGCAGGTTCTTCACAACCGTACAAGGCTGGCAACAGCTAAAAGTGAACAGATACAATTGTGATGTTCATTCCCCTTAATGGTTGCATCGGTGAGTAGATATTAGTAGTCCTGCTATTGGGCTATGTAAACCTGGTTTGCACGTCCATATGTAACATTGCCAACGACTAGTTGATGGATTGTGCTCTGCGCTGAATTTATACTTGAATTTGTGCTGTTGTATGAATAGGCAATAAATATAGGCATGGCTGGAGCATGGTAACAGCAGCAGATTAGGAGCAAAAGTCCCTCCTTCCTGACTCTAGACTGCTGCCGAGGTCGGCCCGAGTTTCCCATCACCTCGAAAGGAGCTGGGACTTCATCCCCTGTCTCTGGATGCGTGGGTTTCGGTGGGCACCCAGGGCGGCACACGAGGCCACGCGGGGCTGTATCAAACACAGGGAAAACCGGTAGATCGATTTGAAAAAGGTCTCCCCGTCTCATGGGCCAGCAGCTTGCTGCCGGCTTGTGCCAGTCCAGGCTGTGCAATGACAGGGTGCATCTCCCAGGAGGGTGCAGATCGCCAGGGCTGCAGCCGGCTTCCCGAAAGCGAGGTGGTCTTAGGTGAATCCTCAGGGCTCGGTCATGTTCAGGCAAGCGGGAAGACTCTCGTGCTTTCATTTTTCTCTGATGTGGATCGACTTGGCACCTCCACCAGTTACCTCCCTCACTCCCCCGGGAGACTTCTCTCAAGATCATCTTTGTCACCTCTGTTTCTTGGTCCATTTATCAGTAGTTTCCCACTGCTCTGCTTTCCCACCGCCTTCACGCTGGAGGAGCCAACCCCCCTCGGCTCAAGCAAATCTGCTGCCTAGAGGAGGTTGGGGAGAGGCTGAGTTTTGCTGCCCTGCATGTCCCAGGTTGGGTGGAGATACGGCCCCAGACTGCCTGTTTGTGGTAGATTTGCAGAGGCACTAAGCCATGGCAGTTTTTATATTAACTGCTCTTAGTACGGGCAGCACTCATAAGGCACGCACCGAGGCTGTGCTCCGCACCAGCACCAGTTCGCCGCCGCTCAGGAAACCAGCTGTACGTGCTCCATATATTAACGTATTTCCACAGACGGCCAAAGTGAGGACTCTTTTCTTCTGGACAAGATTCAGCCACAGCTGGATAGATCAGTCCCGCTTTTGGCCCCTTTGGGAAAGCGTGGCAGGGAAAGCTTGTGCTCGTTGTGTTAAAAATGAGTATTTTCACTATCTAGACAGAAGCCTTCAATCTCCAGGGCCATCAGTCTGTACCCCTGACAAAGACTGAATGAAAGGCAAAACATAATTACTTACATATTACTCCATTTGACATCTTAAATATTAAGACATCTATCTAGTCTAAAATCATTCATATAAATGTGTTTGTGGCACCTTAGGCTTAGGAAATTTTGAATAGATGAAGTGATAACGTTCTTCGGTTCATTTGGGCTCCTGGTATAATATGATTTGCTTTTCCTCAGATGCAAGGGGTTTGCTACAGCCTCATGCTGTGAAGTTTTGGTCCCACCTGCCATGAACTTTATACTATTTCTGTTTGCCTCTGGAGATATTTTCCATGATGGTCCAGCGCATTAACATGAAATTTGAGGCAATGCATCCATTTTTTTGAAAAGTAAGCATTATGTAAAATGAGTATAAATGTCATGTGTTTTCATAACTGTCAAAGTATTGTAATTTCTTTGTTATTTTA
This sequence comes from Aptenodytes forsteri, assembly GCF_000699145.1. NCBI lineage: Eukaryota > Metazoa > Chordata > Aves > Sphenisciformes > Spheniscidae > Aptenodytes > Aptenodytes forsteri. The sequence goes on along the minus strand of NW_008794603.1, from coordinate 505,750 downwards.
TGGATTGAAAAATTGAGGCAGAGGGCAAATGCTGGCCTGAGGCTACGCATTCAATAGCAGAATAAAAATTGACAATAACACACTAAGCTCAGGCCAGAGAAATATTAACACTTTGTCAGCCTTAAGCATCCAGGAAGCACGGGGCACGAGACCCCACACCATGTTTCTATTCCTAAAGCCCTCCGTGTCGAGCTCTCTGCCTTTTGAAGGGGCATATTTCCAGCCCTTCAGCTGAAAAGCAGATTAAAAAGCCTGAAAATGAAAATATTTGAAAATTGTGACCATAACGACTGCCGAGAATCTCACCTATTTGCAGGAATCGAAGTTGGTGCCTTAAGAAAAGGAGTAGAGGATAAATTGTGGCTCACGGTAATGTGAGAGCCAGAAAACTCTGTTATGCTGGTGTGGAAGCTGGGGCTGGCTGAGCGTGAGCAGGGGCAGCTGAGCGGGGACATTTGGGGACAAATTCACCAAGTGCTGAATCTGCATGTTCACATTCAGATTTTCCCTGATCGTGAGCGTTCCCCAGCGCTCTGCCCACACTCAGCTCTGTGCTTGCAGCCTCTGCTTTGGGCAGTTCACGGAGCTGGAAAATACTTTGCGAAAATTGTATAAATTGAAAAGAAACGAAGAATTTTGAAAACTTCTCTCTAGCCAAAGAAGTAAAACTGACTTAGCAAACAAGACTGGCTTTTGTTTAGGGAGAGGAACTGCCGTGTCTGACGTGGTCCCTTGTGAAAATGTGTTTTTATGCAGTATGCTCTATATGGCATTCCCAAAACCTCCATATTTTGTAGCCAAATCACAGAGCATGACAGTTTATTTTGTGTAAGAAACCATATTTGTGCTCCTCTTTGCCTGAAAAACAGAATGAACTCCAAAAAAGAAAACAGGGGAATTCAGTATAAAAAAAATGGAGGTGTGAAAACTTAGGGACGTGGGAATAATTAGAAGTATTTTACTACCCACTGGTGCTTAATGTGACCGACACTTCAAACATACACCATTTAAATTACCTCTGTCGCTGTCGGCAGTTTCGCGGTGCCTCGTGCTCGTGGAAGCTGCGCAGAGCTCGTTACGTCGGCCTCTCGTACCACTGAATCCGGGGGATTTGTTCACCTTCCAGACAGCGCAGAAAAGGGCTGGCCCGTGCGCTAATGAGACCCCCTGGCATTTTGGGGTGAGCGGCTGGAGCCCCGAGGTCCCCAAGCATCACAAGTCTGGTACGGGGGCCTTTTTTAAGTCTGGCTTTCAACCGTTGCTCACCTTGTGAATGGGACATGGAGGTTCTGAGGTTGTTAAGGGGACCTGCCATCGGCAGGGGCTGGGGGGGGTTGTACATTTGCCTGGATATTTATGTTTGAACTGCACCGTAGGGTCTGGAGCAATAGTGGGGAAATCGGGGATGGCCCATCTCAGCTCTGTAATGTCATTTTTAAAACTCTTCTTTTGATTAATTAGATGGCAGCTAATGATGTAACCAATAGGCTCTGACTCTTGGCCCCTTCCCCGCTGGGGATGGTGGTGCTACAGGACTTTGCAGGTGGGAGGCAGGAGGATGGATACCCCTGGGACACCATGTCCTCTGGATATCATTCCTGGTGCCCTTCCCGACACGATATCCCAGGGCTTCGGGACCCCCTGTACACAGCTTTACAGAGCCTGGAGATAGTGAGCCTGTGTATAAAGCCAAGAAACACGTCTTTTTTTCCATCAAGAAGCGCTAGAAAACAACATTAATAGCACTTCCTAGGTTTGCTAGCTGCCACGCTCCTTTCTTTCATCTTTGGCAATAAGCAGCTCATTAAACAAATCAAAGCGGGTTTTATGAGGCTGCCGCGATCCCGTCAGCTGCACTTCACCCAGATGCGCGTGCGGCGTGTCCCCGCCAAGGCGCTGCGGGTACCCTGCGGACAACAGGGCTGGCACGGGGAACGGGATCGCAGACTTCGTGCCCGTGAATACGCGCTGCAGCCGAATACCTTCAGGAGTGGGGTTCCCAGCGGGTCCCGTGGTTATGCTCAGGTACAACCAACTCGCCTGTTTTTCCTCTGTTTGTCGGGATGTATCTGTTTTGATTGCCTGCACTGCTAACGAGGGTGGTTAGAGGTTTGCAAGAGCCCTCCTCGTGGGGTGAGAGCCACGTGAAACGCAGAAGGCGTCCCTGGTAGCAGCAGTAAAGGAAAGCAGGTCTTGCTATTCCCCATCTCGGGTTACCCTTAGCCCGTACAGGAAGCCCTGGTCTGTGGGTGATCTTACACGCCATATGTTCTGGGTATGTGCTGCAACAGAGAGGCACAAAAGGGTGTGTTTATATTGTAACTGTTTTGTTTTTATTGTTCTTTAAGATTTATTTTGAGAGTTTTTTTTTTTTAATAACGCATTTATATTTTCCTCTGCGGTGCTTACCTTTAGAGTTGAAGCCGTTAACCGCAGCCAGATATTTGGCAGCGATGCATCATTTTATACTCGCACGAAGACCACTAATGTTCACCCAGCGATCGTTACCACATTAATGAATCGCAGGACGTGTATGCTCGGGTAAGCACAGCCTCAGCTCAGCCGTAAGGTGGGATCCAAGATTTTCCAAAGGGCTCTACAAGTCACCGGCGCTGCTTGCTAATGCCAGAGCATGGCTGATCCCAGACTACATGGTGAGTGGAGGCATCTGAGGGGTTTTAGCTTGTGGCACCTACACCTGTAACACCGTATGGTCACCCATCAGACTCCTGGAGGAACAAGCCTGGATGTGTCAGAGGAGTGAGGAGCAGCCCCGCCGCGTTATGCTGGTCACCCTTTACGGGGCTGGGATTCCCAGATCCCAGGGAAGAATCGCGGAGTATAGATGGCGTAGCATCCTGCTGGTGTACGAAACCATGGCAACACTTTTTTAAGCATTTCTATGCTGTTTAACTTGGCCTAAACATTTTACAGGCATTTTTCCTTCAGCTATTTTTATGTATTTATTTTTATGTGGATTTTAATAGACTAGTCTAAGTGAGATTTTGTCCCTCCCTGCAATTGCCCCTTAAAGGCAGCCTTATGATGTACTGTTAGATGTTTCTCACTAAAAAGCCTTTGGGTAGAAAATAGCTTGGTTTGCCAGAGCGTCAGACCGCTTGCTTGGCATTTTTTTTTAGCCTTTGAAATTGGGCTAAAAAAGCTCAGACTGAGACAGGGGCTCTGGCTGGTGCCAGCAGCGAGGACTTGTTTCATTTTTGTGGGAGCCTGCAGGTTCTCCCCCTTAATCACAGCGAAGCCGGTGTGATACTCAAGTCAACTAATTGTCGCTATTAAAGGAAGAACAGGAAAGCTCAGAGATATCGGAGATGTTTTCTGACTTCTGCAGTGGAACTTTTTTTTTTTAAGATTACCTTCAAGAACCGAGAAAGCCCATTTAATTTCAAATTTAATGGCTTTCCACCATACCTAATTCTGCCATTTCCAAGTACATTAGCTGCATGGTCTCCAGATTGCTAGAAAGATGTCATCAGGTACCAGACAGAATGTCAGACATAAAAGCTTAATAAGCGACATGCTTTACATTTTTGGTGCAATCGAATATAAAAGCTTCCACTCAGTTAAAATTACCAGAGGTAATTTCAACAGAGCTGTCAAGTCTTTTTCCTAGAAATGGAAGATTTTCCTAATGTGCTTTTACTGAGATTGAGGGAAGTCATTTCTGATGTAATTTCTTTGTATGCAGGTATTATCGGAGAGAGGTGAAGCTTGACATTTTGCTGAGAAGGTATTTCTCGGGTCGTCCTCGGCAGGACGCTGCTGGAGATGGTCCCCCCGGTTGAGATTGGGGTAGATTTAAGACCGATACCCAGGTCTGAACATGTGGGGCTGAGAGCTGAGGCCACCTGGGGCATGCCGAAATGGATAAACTCTGTTAAATGCTGGAAGATCTCTTTTTGCCCCCGCAGAGGTGTGACAGCAAGGAGCTGAAATCCCTGCCTGAAATGGTCCCAGGCGGGTGGCCTGGAGCACTCCCAAAGCTGCCTTTTGAAGGCAAATGAGTTCTCAGTGGGACCTGTGCTGTAATCCCTCAAACCCGCCCAGGTTTGCCATGGGCCATTGTGGAGGAAGGGCTGAATCCCTTTGCATCTACAGAAAAAAAGAAGAAAAATCACAATTTCAGTGCTTTCAGCTCTTCATTATTATGGCTTGCAGAGGCAGGCATGGGGAAAAGTTAGTGCTCAGTTTAGGACAACAGAAAAATGTCATTTCCATGTTAACAGGCTGCAGTTGAGTCTGTAATGCTTGTTCAGCCCTGACAAAACAGGCGCTTAACCCGAAGTACTTTGCTTAAGTACTTTGCTGGATTGGGGCCTTATCAGTATTGACTTTTAAACCAGATGATGACCCAAACTGAGGGCCATTCAGCTGCCATTGTGGCCTTCGAAAAGGCCTTTTCTTTTGAACGGGTGTGGCTTTTTGAGAAGCTGATGGTCTTTTCAAGTCCACTGTTGAACCTTGCAGGCTGTGCAAGGGTCCCTCTGAGCCCCAAATTTCATTTCAAACATGATAATAGATGCTTCATCACCTCCAAATGTTTGTCTCGCTGTTTTAAAGAAGGGATGGGATGAAACTCATTTTTCTGGAGTAGTTTTGGCTGCGGGGAACCTGCGTTTGGACTGCCGTGTCCCAAAGGCTTGGAGGGGACAGGGATCTGGGGGCTGGAGGCGAGCATCGGGGAGAGCTGGCACACAGCTGGGGACGGCGAGGCAGGAGGGGCCAGGGACAGCTCTTGAACCCCAAAGCCTTGCGGGAGGTTTGGGGCAAGGCTCCGTCCTCTCCTCATCACTGGCTTGGCACCACAAGTCGAGCCAGGAATGGAGGAGGGGGAAAGGGGTGATGGATAGTCCAGGGGGTCCTTGGGGTGCTCGGGGTGATGCATGTGCCCCAGGCCCCCTTCCCAGAGTGTCAATGTCTTTGCGTGCTGTGAGAAACCACCCCACAGTGTGACACGGGGTATCCGGAGGCTATGGATTTAACGGGTAAATAATGCATGTGTTGTCCGGGAGGCAGCCTTAGGGAGAAGGGACAGCCACTCCTTTGAGGGCTGAAACCTCAGTAGGCACATTTAGGGCAGTGTGTAGCCCATGGGAGCCATCGAGATGAGAGGTGAGGACACAGCATCTTTGCAGACCACTTTGTGCTCTGCAGCTTTCCAGAGCCAGCCGATCCCTCTGCTTGGCTGTCGTTGACGGTTTCTGCGGCGATGTGTCCCAAGAACTTGTATTCCAGCTTAGTTGTGACATAGATGTATTGCTCTAATGGGCAAAGTATTCGCTTAAGATTTGATAATACACTCATCCACACATCTTCTAATTCCTTGCAAAGCATTGATGCTCACATTCATCTTATGTTTTTTCCAAACAGTAATCAGGCCCTGCGGTTTTCCCAATTTGTCAGGTAACTCAGCAACCTGTGTAATCACATCTTTCATCGGATTATATCTCATGTTCCCTGCCCCGCTCTTTCCCCTTGCAATAGGACTGGCAGCGATGGGCATTGTCCTTTCTCAGCCGCACGGGAGAGCACTCGGGTGCTGCTCCTCTGCTCAGGCCCAGATTTCACCCGCAGTTTCTAAACCCTTGACCCGAACCAGGGTCTGGAGGAGGGACTCTCATCTCCCCCTTCTCCAAAAGCTTCCGCATCTATCCCATATTTAAATGGTCCTTTTCTCTTCCAGGGCTGCCTTAACCGTTGCCTCCACTCCTGCAGCAGGCATGTTGTGGGCTTGCAGCTCAGCACAACCCATGTGCACTGCAGGGACCTTTTTACTGCCTGGCTGAGCCCATCACCAATAGCCAGGATGAAATAATTCTGCTTTTTATTTCATCATTACAAGCCCATAACCAGCTCTTAGGGCAAATGGAATATTTTTGTCTAAATAGTTGTAAGCATTAGCGGAATGCACTTTAAAAGCAAGAGAGAAGAGTGAAAAAGCACAAACCCAGGCCTTTGTCCCCATTACAGGAAAGGTCCTACCCCAACTGCACCTTGTTCCCCTTATGAGGCCTCTGAACAAAAAGGTTAAAGCAGAAAACTCTTCAAAATACAATGTTTATGCACCATTGGGAGCAAGAAAGTAAAACCCTGGGTATGCTCTGACCTATAGTTTGGAGACAGAGGAAAAAGAGAAAAAACTGAATCACAGCAAACAGCGTTGTCCTGTATGGCTTGGTCCAAGGGGCGCATAACCGTACCCAGGTGTGCCAGCCTGGGTTTTCTCACTACCCCGGTTATCCTTATTGTCTGCCATCTGAGGGCTCTGGTGTGCTTCCAGCTCTAAGCACACAAGGTATCCACATGGCCTCGCAGATCGATTTTCCTTGGTTTTCTTGCTGAAAGGGACTTCACAAGAAAAGCGGAGGTACGTTTGATAAGGTTTTGTTAAATCCAGCATTTGCAGGAGACAGAAAAACTGCATTTGAGCCTTTCTGCCGAGGGCAAGCTCTTCCCTCCAACCATCACAACAAGGACCCGTTGGGCACATGCTTTCCCAAGGGGCGGCCATTCCCCACTGGGCGAGCCTGCAGCCCAGGGCAGTGTCTCCCCGGCTCTCCTGGTGATTGTGCTATACAGCCATCTCGGCTGTGCAATGGAGGTTGTTCTCCCATGACATTTGTCTTCTGCCTTGCTGTCTATTCTGTTCTTCACCGCTGTTGGCTTCCAGCTCTTGCACACAGTAAGAAGTTGTAGAAGACCAAGACCTGAACCTGCTCCACTTCAGCTACGGTTTGATTTCCAAAGAGCCAACCGAGATTGCTGAACGAAGATAATTTCCTTTTTACAACCCTGCTTGTTCAATGAAATCCATGACTTTCTCATCTTTGTGATGAGAGAGGTTCGGCTGTGGATGTGCTCTGGGACAGAGAAACACTTGTGGGCTTCGGCGGTCTCTAAGGAGAGGCCAGGAGAGGACCTGTGAGCAGGGTGAGGGCTTGAGGCCCTGCTGTTCCTCCCTGAAGGAAAGGGGGAAAACGTGAGATTTCTGGAAAGAAACTGGGTAAGTTTTGGAAGGTGGGCCCGGTCTGGGCCTCCCATGTCTTGGCCTCATACGTTCTGTGTGCGTCTCACTTGCTCTGGGCCACTGTATCTCCATGGACCTCTCCCTTTGCATGGGACTACCAAAAATGTTGGCCTCCTAAATTCTCCGGGCCTTGCAAAATCTGTGCTCATCCGCCTCTCAGCCTTCAACACTTCTTGGCCTCCATCTCTCTCTGGGCCTCCCCTGTTTGGAGCAACATTCTCTGGGCTTTCTACTGCTGGTCCCATGTCAGGTTGTATGGTGGGTCCCATGGTGGGTCCCACAGCAGTGACCCATGAGAGGTCCCTCTGGGCCTCTACTCTCTCGTGCCACTTTCTGTGCCTTTCACACTATTTTGCGATTCCCGACTAACTTCCTGGGCTTCCCACACCTTTACACCTTGACCTCAGACTGGCCCCCCACCCCTCTGTCTGGCACTCCCACACCTTTTCGGCCTCCACCTCTGGCAGGGCCTCTGTAATCTTTTTGGCCTCCCACACTTTTTTGGCCTCTACCTTTATCTGCCCCCTCCTCCTTTTTGATGTGTGTCCCCCCCCTTTTTGGCCTCCACCCCTGTCTTTTTGGCCTCCCACACCTTTTCAACCTCTACTTTGTCGGGGCCTCCCACACCTTTTTGGCCTCTGCCTTTGTCTGGGCCTCCCACATCTTATCAGCCTCTACATCTGGCAGGGCTTCCCACACCATTTTGGCCTCTACTTTTGTCTGGGCCTCCCACACCTTTTCGGCCTCCACCTTTGCCTGGGCCTCCCACGCCGTTTTGGCCTCCCACGCCTTTTTGGCGTCTCCATTTGACTGGGCCTCCCACACCTTTTCAGCCTCCACCTTTGCCTGGGCCTTCCACGCCGTTTTGGCCTCCCACGCCTTTTTGGCGTCTCCATTTGACTGGGCCTCCCACACCTTTTCAGCCTCCACCTTTGCCTGGGCCTTCCACGCCGTTTTGGCCTCCCACGCCTTTTTGGCGTCTCCATTTGACTGGGCCTCCCACACCTTTCTGGCCTCTGCCTTTGTTTGGGCCTCCACACCTCTTCCCCTGGCACACCTTTGCCTGAACCTCTCAGACTTTCTTCTTTCACCAGGTGTCTGTTCCTTTGATAGTGTTTCCCCCTCCAATTTCGTCTACGTATTCCTCATTCTCTCTTGGACTTTTCTTTTTGCCTCCCCTTGTCCTTGTTCTACCAAAATATTTTGATCTAAATCTCTGGATCTCCCAAACTCTCCATGCCTTCCTTTCTCTCTTGGCCTCACATACTTTTTGGCTGCCAACTGTCTCTTGGCCTCTGTCACTCTCCTGGTCTAGCAGTTTCTGGGCCACCACCCCTTGGGACAACACTCTCTGGACCTCCTACCGCTTATGTCAATGTCTGGTTGTATGGCAAGTCCTCAGACTGGTCCCTCAGTGGGTGCTGCATTGCATCCCTTGGATCTCTTTGGGCCTCTACTCTTGTTCTCCCATCTTTGTGCTTCCTTTGCTTTTTCAGCCTCCAACGCCATCTCAGCCTCTCACACGTTTTTGGCCACCCCTACTCTTTGGGCCTCCAACTTTCCTTGGTCTTCTCCCTCTCCATGCATGTGCCAAACTTTTTTTGCCTTCTTAAATTCTCTGGGCCTCCCCAACTTTGTGTCCCTCCCTCTCTCTCTCAGCCTCCAGCTCTCTCTCGGCCTCCACTCTTTGGAACAACAGTCTTGGGGCCCTCTACTGCTGGTCTCGTGGCAGGTCACGTGGCAGGTCTCAAAACAGGTCCCACAGTGCTGTGGGAGGTCCCACTCTCTCCAATTCCCACACTTTTTTGACCTCCCACGCTCTCTGGGCCTCCCGTTTTTCCTTGGCCTCACCCCTTTCTGGGTCTCCCACTCCCTGAGCCTGTCAGGTCCCGCAGCAGGTCCAATGACGGGTTCCAAGGCATGCCACTTGGCTTCCCCTCTCGGAGGTTCCCACTGTGGGTCCCATAGGGGGTCCCCCAGCAGGTCACATCGTGGGTCCCATCGTCAGCCCAACAGTGGGTTGCCCAGTGGGCCCTACTGCAGATCCCATGGCAGGTCCAATGGTGGGACCCACAGTGGGTCAGCCTTCCCTTCTCTGTGCCCATTCAGACATTGTTTACCCCTTCTGGAGTAGCCTACTAAGAAAACCCCTCAAATAATGCTCATTGAAATAATGCTCGAAACATCTTCTGGGATTTTCAAAGAATGTTTTTTTCCTGTTTAGATGAAGTAAATGCCGCACCTGATGCCAGTGAAACCCCCTGTCCTCCAACGTCAGAAACCAGTACTCGGGGACCAGTCAGCCAGTACTTCACACCTCTTTTTTATGACCTTGGTGCTTTATTTTGTTCAACTGTCTTACACTTCCTCGGGGAAGGCAGCCTCCAGCCTACAGCTGATCGCCCAAAGACCCCTCTGTAATTGCGTTTCAGCTCGTAAAGGACGCGGCAGTCGCAGCCCGTCGTGTCTGCCATCCACAGCGCGTGACGCCTGGCACATCGGCTTTGTGCTGTCAGCATTTGGGTATACGGAGACCCAAACCTCAAGGCTGAATGGCCTTTACTGCATTTTCCTGAAATTTGGTATCCTAATTAAGGCTTTCTCCCAATTCCTAGTTAATGAAAAGGAGTTTGTATCGCAAGGTAGTATATGTCACTGCTGAATGGCTTGAATTCAACACAAGAAGTGTTACGGGTGAAATCCTGTCGCTGCCAGCTCTGGGGAAATCTGGGGGCATTAATGATGTGCTCTTCCTAATGAGAGCGATGAGCCAGCCAGCACATCTGTGTAGTGCAGAGCAGTCTATCTGGAGGATGCAATGCTATTTTGATAACATGGATGTTAGCAGCTTTTCTTCTCTCTTTAACAAGGATTGGGAAAAGGCAAAGAGGATGGAAGAAAGATGGAGAGCGGAGCAGTCTCCTGTCCCTGTGTGCGTAAACCCTGACGTGGATGCAGGTCGGGGCTGATGTATGCAGCAGCCTCAGCATCTCCCCAGGGCTTTTATCTGGTTTGCGGTTGGTATTCTGCTTGCACAAAACCAAAAGACGAGGTTTTGGCACTCTTCAGGTTTCTGTTAACATACAGGTCATGCCTCCTCCCTGCTGAGAAGTGATCAGGCCCCTCCTCTCTGAGCCCTCCCGGGTACTCCAGTCCCACGGCTCCTGCTCAGCTCTTTGCAAGACGAGGGCTTTAAGCAGCAAAACCCACTTCTCATCTTCCCAGTGCACTATTGAGCCAACCACTGCCCAAGCCTGCCCGACTCGATGGCACGTCTAATCATTGCATCGTATGGAAACAGCCTGGGTGAGAAACGAAACAGTGCAGAAAGTGTACATGCGCTCTTTGCCTGGAAGTCAGACCAGCATGTCTCAGGAGTGCTCAGTTGAGGCTTCACTAATAATTTTTTTTTTCCACAAGAAAATCATTGTGTAAGAAGACTAGAAAGATACAAATAACATAGCTTTAAAATTTTGAGGAAAACAAGTATTCAAGCAAGAAAAAAGAGGGAAGGAAAAGGATGGGAAGGAAAATGTCTCTAGGATCATGCTTTATTACTCCCCATATCTAATGGAGTCTCCACAGTGAGTGATGGAGCAGGTAGTGGAAGGGCCGCTCGGAAAGGTCTGACCTCGAGGGGAGAGGCTCACACGCAGGGACCAAGGCTCCCGCTCCTGCCCGCATGAAAAGCAGGGGCAGGGGGAAAAGGCATTACAAGGATTTCAATGTTGATCCCACCAGCAATCCTTTGAACTGAATAATAAGAAGAGAACTGGGTACCAGTGTCTTTGTGATAGAAGGATGTTGATAGTTGTTAATATTTTATACATCATTTCAGGGTAACTAAGACTGTTTCTCCCGCCTCCCTCCTACAGAATAACCCTAAAGCTGCCGGTAGAAAAACCCAAATATCTTTAATTTGAACACTTGCAAGATAGGCATTCAAAGAAATGAGTTAAGATCTGAGTTATGATTGTTTTTCTTTTTTAAAACAAACGAAGTAGGGAACCGAAGTTCATGGTGTAGAAGCAGAGCATTGTCCTGTGCGTACGCCTGCCACGTGACCTGTTGATGGCGAATGCAAGCTAGCTATTAAGCTTATCTCCTAGCTGCTAAATATAGAAACATATGCATGTATACTGTCAGGTGGATGATGCCTGGGATTTTTATGATTTGACACAAAAATGACATATCTGAAGATTCAAAACTTCCAGTTTTGTTCTACACACTGCTTTAAAGGTTTCTTTTTTTACCTTTTAAGCATCTTTTTCTCCTGCAGTTGAGAAAATCCCAGTAGACAGTTGGTTGAATCAACACTACTGAAACCAAAAGAGCATAATTCTGCTCCCTTTTTTTTTTTTGGAGAACAGTTTCTTATTTTTGTTAAGGAGAAGTTTGTAAACACCTATGCCAGCATAAAATCAGGAGCGGTAAAAAAAAGGGCATGAATAGAGACTGTCAATATATCTAAGATGAAAACAGTGGCCAAAACAAAAGAAAAACTTAATGTAGAGGGAAATGTAATGGCAAGGAAAGGTCTTGACAAGGTGAAAGAGTTTCTTAAGAATGGGTTATTCAAAGGACACATGAAAAAATAGCTCTTGAAAATTTAGCAGAGATTTAGGACATATAGGAAGTTAACTTGAAAACAAATAGCAGTTTCAATACAATTGTGTTGGACCTTAAATAAGAGGTATTCAGAAACTGGAAGCATTTGAAATGTAGTTTTGTTTAAAAAAAAAAGAGTTGAGAATTCCACATATAGCAAAAGGAAAAGATACATAAATGTGCTTGGAGAAGTCCTAGGAAATGAAAAGGAGGAAGAAGGAAGGAATGGGAGAAGTGCAAGTAAGAGACGTCGGAGAACAGATGGAGAACAGATGCAGCTGAGGATCACTCTAACAAGGTTAACGGTGATTAGACAATTGAGCAGAAATCTCATTTATTGGGCACCGACCTTTGAACTGAGGTTGTTGGAGGTTAAAGCAGGAGATAATTGCCTTTGAAGACTTTGCTTTGGAGCAATAGCTGGGTGGTGTGTAAGGATGGGATTCCTCCACCTCCGCTGGCTTCCTGGCACCCCAGGAGGGGCAGCAGGCAGCGAGGAGCAGGGATGAGTTAAAGTTTCTTTTAAACAAAAGAAAACTCTTTCAGCCCTAACTCTCAGCATGGCAGTATATTATAGTGATGTTGGGGTGAAGCAAGTAGAAGAAAATATACTTGGATGTTCGGACTCCAGAACATCCTCGTATTTGTTCAGTTAGAAACTGGTGGTGTATGAAATTAAAGTATCGAGGTGGATGGGCAGCTCATCTATGGGAGAAGATGCACCAGTGAGTTTTGGAATATTTTCTGATACGATTTTCCGTCATGATAGGATGCAGAACGTTCTGATTTCCTTGGGTTGTCTTTTTTCCTTTTTTTTCTTTCGTCCTCAAGTTTCTTGCCAGAGCATGTTAACGTGTCGCAGTACTTACTGCCAGGTACCGTGGAGGTGAGGGTGCTGTGTGCCGGCTCCGTGCTGAGAGGAGAATAACCTCAGCTTTTTAACCTCAGTTAAATTTTTTACTGCTGGGGAAAACACGGATATTATAATACAGGAGGTCCGAGATTTCTTTATGTAAGAGAAATTAAACTGCTCATTTACGCAAAAAAATAGCATCCAAAGAATGATAATTAGCCAGTGTACTGGAAAATGAGTATTAAACACGCAGCAGAGAAAAATACACCCTGTATGGAGCAATCCTGCACAGACAGCAGGAGGATATAGGTATACTAATAGATTTTTACCATCTCTGTATTTTATTATTCCATGAAACATGACTACGCTGAGTTACGTTGAGTCATGTTGAATTAATTATTAATACAATACCCAAAAGGTTTTGATGAACCGATTAAATTTTCAGCAGATACGTACCATTTCCTGCCACAGACTTGGAACAGGTAAGACTGGGAGAAAAAGGCGCTGGCAGGACTGAAGTTTGAACAGGGAATCGCACAAACCCCACCAAAACCTCATCTATTTGCCCAAGGAGCAGAAGAAAGGTCTCTTCCTCAGTGCGGAGGCGGCAGAGATGCACTAGTCACAAGTGCCCACACTGTAAGTACAAGCAAAGTCTCATCAGGTCGTACAATATTACTCTGATTTTCTGCCCTTGCAGATAATAGATGTATGGCGATTACAGTACAAATCAATTCACTTTCACGAATATGCACATAATACCGCCAAAGCCATTGTTATCCCGAAGGTGAAACCTTTTAGGAAAATATTAGCTTGTTTTCAGATAATCTGCTGCAACCGAGGAGTGGGGAGCTGGCAGTTTTGCAAATCGTAGAAAAGCTGAAAATTGTGCTATGGGCATAGAACCGAATCTCAGAGCATGTAATAGATAATTAGAAACTCTCTGCCCTTGTGGAAATCTGATTTTACAAAGAGTTACTGGGATTTTAAAAATCAGAGCTACTGGGGAAGTTCAGCAACCTACTTCAGTATAACATAGGATAAAAATATGTGCAAGGCCGGAGGAGAGGGATTAGTGCGTGAATATGAGATACTGTAGGAGAGCACCAATTACTGGAAAATGTAATTTTCCAGGAGACTAAAGTAATCTTTTTACCCATACTGCAAACATATTATAAATGTGCTTTGAAATATTATGACTTCAAAAAGTGCATTTTAAGAGTAAAAATCCCACAGTATCAGGAGTGCTTCCTTCATGTTTTTGCACATCCATCACTACATAACAAATAGCAGCAGTCACTGCACGTAATTTCTACTTAAAAGCAAGAAATGGGAACCGTAAAATGACCAGGGTTGGGCTGGAAAGCTAAGAACAGGTGGGAAAGACAAGAATTTAGCTCTGATCTGATGGATGCACGGAGCGCGTTGCTGTGGGCGTTGGTCAGCGGGAACTGCTCTGCAGATGGAGGTGGCAGGCGGTTGGACTGGGATCAGGCAGCCGTGAAAGGGGATCAGAGCTCAGCAACAGCTTTAAAGGGAATCTGGAGTGATGGGTTGTAAATATTGTATTTAATAACGTGCTGGTTTTGGCTGGGGCAGAGTTAATTCTCTTCCCAGTAGCTGGTATGGGGCTGTGTTTTGGATTTGTGCTGGAAACAGTGTTGATAACACAGGGATGGTTTCATTACTGCTGAGCAGTGCTGACACACAGTCAAGGCCTTTTCTGCCTCTCACCCCACCCCACCAG